>NW_006771814.1:623802-751134 GCF_000442215.2 Lipotes vexillifer
TTTGCCTGATCTTATATTTCTTTGCAAATGGCATAAAGAAATAACTATTTCTTCTTGGAGACTACTCCAAGTTCTTGCTGGTTTGAATTACTCTTAGTAGATAAAACAGGATTTTTTTGGCTTCCCTGGTGGTGCAATGGTTGAGAGTCCGCCTGCTGATGCAGGGGACACGGGTTCGTGCCCAGGTCCGGGAAGATCCCACATGCCGCAGAGTGGCTGGGCCCGTGAGCCGTGGCTGCTGAGCCTGTGCGTCCGGAGCCTGTGCTCCGCAAGGGGAGAGGCCACATCAGTGAGAGGCCCGTGTAACGCAAAAAAAAAAAAAAAAAAAAATTGTTTTTTTTTTTTTGCCTCTTCAAGGCCTAATACTTGGCTGTTTCCTTTTTCCCCCAACCTCAGCAAAACAATTAGCACTATAGACAAAACATATTTTCTATGATCAAATATCTCCTGCAAGATAATAAATTATATTAGTAAAGACACTTTTGACAAATATCTGACGATTTTAACTTGTTAAATACTCAAAGGTAAACCCATTTTTTTCTGGATTTAAATTAAAAATGACAACGGTATTTCTAACCATTTTAAAACAGGTTGTGATGGTATTCGAATCAACTTTTTGTAAAACAAAACAGGTTTTAATAAAGTAGAAAGACATGGGGTTTTGCATTGCTTAATGAACTGTTACTCTTCCTAATTAGATCATTATGTGCTTATGCAGAGTCAGTCAGAATAATTAAGTTTATATCTACTTACCAAACTGTGATAGTATGAGTCTATGGCAATAGTTGATTGCGCACATTCAAAGAACTGTGAAAGATAATTGCAAAAGAATTCACCCTTCTAGTGCAGAAAATGTCCTAAAATATATGATGCAAACTTTTAAAAAAAAATAAGTAAGCATATTACTTAGAAAAATTATAACTACTGAATACCATTGGACCTGGTTATACTTCATACTCTCTCCTTACATGTTCACCATCTTCTACTGTTCTTTGTATATACTTACTTAGTGCCTGGAAATAAAAAATATATATATCATACAAATTCACATACATGACACAAATAATGGAAGAAAACACAAATCTTAAATAGATTAACTTTTATCTCCAATAGAATTTTTGTGTGTAAATGTAACAGCCAGTACATACTTATAATTACCTTTTTTACAGACTTTATTTAATATAATTATAGAATCTAAAAAAAAGTGACATACTTTACTAGCTTAATTTACCTTCTTGACTTTAATGGAAATAGAAAATGGGTCATTTTTTTTTTTTTTTTTTTTTTTTTTTTTTTTTTTTTTGCTTTTTGGCTGCATTGGGTCTTTGCTGCTGCACGCGGGTTCTGTCTAGTTACTGAGAGCGGAGACTACTCCTTGTTGCGGTGCGCGGGCCTCTCATTGCGGTGGCTTCTCCCGTTGTAGAGCATGAGCTCTAGGCGTGCGGGCCTCAGTAGCTGTGGCACATGGGCTTCAGCAGTTGTGGCCTGTGGGCTCTGGAGTGCAGGATCAGCAGTTGTGGTGCACGGCCCCAGCTGCTCCGCGGCATGTGGGATCCTACCGGACCAGGGCTCGAACCCGTGTTCCCTGCATCGGCAGGCGGATTCCTAACCACTACACCACCAGGGAAGCCCGAAAATGGGTCATTTTAAAAAATAATTTTATATTGGAATAATTCATACATACAGACAAGTGTATGAATTTATAAGCACTTTTTTCTCAGTAAGAAGGTGTTATTTTTATTTTGAAATTAATTTTTATTGGAGTATAGTTGATTTACAATGTTGTGTCAGTTTCTGCTGTATAGCAAAGTGAACTAGTTATACATATACATATATCCACTCTTTTTTAGATTCTAATCCCATATAGGTCATTACAGAGTATTGAACAGAGTTCCCTGTGCTATACAGTAGGTTCTTACTAGTTATCTATTTTATATATAATAGTGTGTATATGTCAATCCCAATCTCCCAATTTATCTCTCTATAAGCTTTTTTAAATTGATTTATACATGTACCTGCTAACCAGGTTAAGAAGTAGAATATAACCAGTGCCTTAGAAGCACTTGGACCTTTCCGAATTACATTCCTCTCCCAATCCCAGAGGCAACTAGCAACCTAACATAAATCATTCCTTTGCTTTTCTTTATAATTTATGTCCAGTGTAGTTATAGCTGCAAAATATGTTGTTGTGTTGTGAAAAGCTGAGTAGCAATCCCAAATTTAGCTTTGTAAGGAAAGGACAAATTACTACACCTGGGAAAGAATAAACCAAATAGAGTATATGGATCGCAGTCGGACTTGAGCTTCCCTGAGACCTTATAAAAGCCCCTTCTGGGAAACTTACTGGTCAATGTCATAGAGGAGTCCTGTGAAACGTTTGCCACATCACAGTGGAAATATTTATCAGGGCTCTAGTGCCAGGAAAATGCTGTACATTCAGCCCTACTAAGTTCAGGCAGGGTGGGCTACGGGCTACTCTATGTTTTACTTCTAAGTTTACCATGGTGCACATCAAATCTTAGGAGGAGCTCGAAATAGAAGAGTTCTTTTGGATTAAAGGAATATTTTCAGCTGATCCAGGCTTCGTGGAATGGAAAGACACAAACTTTATTCCCACATTGTCAAGACTAATGTTCCCAGCTTAAAGATGATGCAAGGACCTGAGGCATCAGGTTATGACAGCTCCCAATATGACTTTCCTGAAACATCATTTGCAGGCTAAATTAATTATCCTCCTTGGTGTTGATTGTTTCCACTCCACTTATCTTTTCTCTCTGTCAGAAAATGTTCTTTTTCAGATGTTGGTTGTCTAGATGAGCCCTATATTTTCTTAAACTTTCTCTACAATTAGTTTAAATCTCTTTATATTTTTGCTCCACTTTCTGAAATATATCATAAAACTTTATCAACATCTCTTTCCATTTTTTGTATTTTCGCTTTTTGGGTTTTCATTCGAGTTGGCCAAATGAGTTTCCAAAAACTTATTTTCTCCTTTTTAAAAAATGAAATTCTCTTTTTAGTTTCACGTATGTGGTACTTCCTCTCACTTTTCTGTGGATATTAATGCCTAGAAGGATAAAGGTCTATGGGCTTTGTGGGAGCTCCCTGGAGGCAGAGGACTAGAAGCCACAGAAATCAAAGCAGAGTCATGCTCTTTACTCCACCTGGTGTCCCAGCCCAGGCAGGGGAAAGCAGTCTGAATGATTGTGCACGGGTGAGGGCATCTGTGGAGCTAACTCCCGTCAATCATTTTTTAAACATTTACATTTATTTTAGACCCAACTTTGGATCCTCCAGTTTTGGATGACTCAAACTGTTGTTTCCTAAGACTCTGAGAATTCTCTGATCAATTTGGTTTGGTTTTCATTTTTTCCTGATTTCTAGCTTAGGATTTAGCTTTCTCAGGTCTATTAAATAATGTACACTAATACATTAGCCTGCACTCCTGTTTCCAGAATTTTACTCCTATTGTCTGCTCTTCTGTCATCACTCTCCATCCGAGTTGAATCTTTAAAAACATTTTCATTATTGTAATTTTACAGTGAAGGTTTACATTAGATGCCTATGTTTAAAATCCTAATCTGGAAAAACCATAGTGCCTCAATTTTAAAAACTATATTCAATGTCTTGTAATAACCTATAATGGAAAAGAATCTGAAAAAGAACATATATATATATATATCTGAATCTCTTTGGTATATACCTGAAACTAACACAGTATTATAGATCAACTATAAGTCAATTTAAAAAATGTATAGGAATGAAAAATTTCTAATCTGTTTATCTCTGTGAAATGTGTTTTCATGGTTGATGTAGATAAGAAAAAATTTAATGTGCTCTATTACGGCTGATTTTTTTTAATTGAAGAAAAGCTTAACAAACTCTAAACATATGCTACTTTTGAGCAGATTCTTAGCAAGAATTGCTTCTCTTTTTTTGTAGTACCTTTAAGAACCGAATAAATACTATGCTAACCTCGCTTAGCAGGTCATTAGTTTCCTCAGAAAGTTGCCAATTCCTACAAGTAGAATTGTTTCCAGAATAAAACATTCAGTTTCTACAACATCATAAATGGAACACTGGTCAAGGAAAAAGCAAATAGCAGGTTTTCCTTAGATTAAGAATGTTGTACATATAAAATTCTACTGGTCTTCAGTGTTCCTAAGTCTGGAGCAGTGTAGCTCTGGACACTATCTCTAATACCCTATATGACAGAGAAATTTGAGAGCATATTTCTGCAATTCAAGAACTGCTAATGTGCTGAAAAAACTGTTGTGAAAAATCAAGATAATGTAATAATAATAACACCCTCAACACAAGACAGAAATCATCATCTTGTCAAGAACTGTAAAGTGACTGAGATTTTTAATCTACTTGCAAACTAGCAAGTTAATTAACAAGTTAACCTGCCACAGTTACATGGATGCTGGCAGAAAAAACACAAATCCTGGGTTAGAAACAAAGGACTTTATTACTCACAGCAATAGCAGTAGCCAGAATATTAGAGCTTTCTTGTACAAGTTTGCCAAGCCTAATTCTCACAAGGCGGCATGGAGATGGCCAGTTAACACCTGCATATGCAATGGGTTGTATTACAGGAGGGAAATCGTGATCCCAAATATTTTTTTTTAATGGACAGCAAAAAAGACTTGACCTTTCCTCCAAAAGGAGTTATTCCGCTTATTATCACGGGCAGTGAGTATACTTGCCCTTTGCTCCAGAGGGAGACACTATCTATAGCTCAAAGGCTGTAAACAAACCTGCCCTTTGCTCTGAAGCGAGGTGTTATTTCTTTCTTCCAAGATTATTTGCTATACAAATATTCTTGTAATGGGGAACAACACAACTACTTTCCTTGCTCATAAGATGTGCAGAAATGTGAGAGAGACTGATGGAGAATTTTCCCCCAGCATGCCTCAGCACACTTTCCAAGGGCTAATCCCATTCTTTCTCTTGGACTTAACCTTAAGTCATCAGATTTAGTTGTCATTCTTAAATAAATTTATTTATTTATTTATTGCATTTAAAAAAAATATTGGGGCATAGTTGATTAACAATGCTGTGTTAGCTTCAGGTGTACCGCAAACTGATTCAATTATACATATACATGTATCTAGTCTTAATAAATTTAAAGGGAAATTATTGCTACATAGTTTTATATTACATTAGCATATTACTATGGCATCAGGAGAGAATGATTTTATAAAAGAATGAATTTAGATATCACTTTACATTTTTAAAGCTCATAAACCCTTTTGGGTTAGTGTATATTTGGTATATTTTGGAATTTATTCCATAAAGAAGATTAATGGTATCTTCCTGTGCTCTTCTGTTCATTGTCTTTTAGAATTACTCCCTAAAGCTATTATATGAAAATTAATTACATTGGCGTAACAAGGCATAATGTATTCATTGCATAAACAGAGCAATCTTTCTGCTATAAAATACAAGATCTTGCTTCATCAAATTCCTGTGCTCTTAAAAAATTTCTATGAATTATAATTTTGTTCTCTAAGGTAAATATTTTGGAAAATCAGGTTGGAAAATATCAACATTACAAAAACACTTATTCTTAAGCAAAGATTTTAAGATTTCTCTTCAAACTTAGCAACTCACCAAAGTAATATTTCCTATAATTGTCACTATTTCTACCTAATTTACCTTGAACAGCTACACACTAATCTTATAGTGAAAATGTCAAAACTGACAAAAATGTATGACAAAATTAATATTAACCAAATTTACTCTTGAAAGTCATTGTGTTTCCAACCCTTCATCTCTGCAAAACTTCTGCATTTAATATGCTTTTAGCTCATCTATGCCTAGTGAAATCCTACATATATTTCAAGATTCAGTTTGAATGCCTCCCCCATGAAGAATTCCCTATTTTACTGTTAGAATTCATCTTTTTTTTTCCATCATAGAACATGGTTGACATCTCTTAGGTCACATCCATATTTTGCTCTATCACTTTTTTCTACTTTTACTTTCTTCTCTACCAAAACTTTGTTGGAAAAAAATTCTGTCTGGAACATCTTGGTCTCCCTTATATAATATTTATCATGGTAGGTTGTTTGTTTGTTTTAAGCCCTTATGCTCACAGAGAGATTTGCTGGAAACACACAAGTGTGGGGAGTTTATATGATGGATTTTATAAGGACGCATGTGGAAACAAGCAGAAAAGGAATCTAATAGGAAGAGCAGGGCTTCACAACACATTCACTGGATCTTAGTCTGGAAACTGGCAGTTGGTTCAGGATAAAATCAGTTTTGGATTGTAAGTATCCTGTTTGAATTTCTCCCCCCCCCCCTTTTTTTTTTTTTTTTTAGGTACGCGGGCCTCTCACCACTGCGGCCTCTCCCGTTGCGGAGCACAGGCTCCGGACGCGCAGGCCCAGCGGCCACGGCCCACGGGCCCAGCCGCTCCGCGGCACGCGGGATCCTCCCGGACCGGGGCACGAACCCGCGTCCCCTGCATCGGCAGGCGGACTCTCAACCACCGCGCCACCAGGGAAGCCCACCTCCCTCCTTTTAACTGCCCCATTTCATAAAGAGAAAAAGCCAAAGACTATATGGTATTATAGAAAACACTATGTGATCTAGTCTCAGCTTCCTCCATGACCTCAAATCCCATTACTCGGGTCCTCTATCATATTTTCCCAGTCACACTGGTCTTTTTAGGGTCTTTACACATGTTGTTCCCCCCTCTTGCTGGAATGCTTTTCACACAGAAAACTCCAGAACTGACTCCTTTACTTTCTTTCTTTCTTTCTTTTTTTTTAACATCTTTACTGGAGTATAATTGCTTTACAATGGTGTGTTAGTTTCTGCTTTCTTGAATTCATTACTTAGATGTCACCTTCTTTGATATTTTTCCTTCATTTAATATTGCACCCTAACTCTTTGTACCCTTGAACTCATGTCTCTATACTTCTTGTGTCTTATTATTAATACTTATCTTGTTTTAACATGCTAAATATTTTCTTCATTCATATTACCCCACTAGAGTGTAATATGTCTCTACCTCTATAGGCGTTTTTAAATGAAACTTTTAGTTTTGATACAATTGTAGATTCATGTACAGTTGCAATACAAGACATAATACAGAGGGATCCCATGTACCTTTTATCAGTTTCTGCAATGGTAACATCTTGCAAAATAAGATATTGACATTGGTAATAGCCAAGATACGGAACATTTCCGTCACCAAAAGTAGCTCTCTTGTTGGCCTTTATAGTCCCACCCACTTCTGCCCCCCTCCCCTCTTCATTTTAATAATCAATTTTTTAAAATGATAGCATAACAAATAAAAATGATCTATTAAAATGTACTAATATGAAAATATAATACATGACAGGAACTATTCTTAAGAGCTTTACGCATATTAATTCACTTAATCCTCACAATAACACTATGAGATGACTCCTATCACTGTCTTCATTTTACAAATGACAATGCTAAGATGGAAAAATGTGGTAATCTGCTGAACTTGCGAGTGGTGAGCCCACTGTATGGGTCTGGGCACTATGCTTTACATTAGTTAGCTTCTCCTCTTTGCATTTCAGGGTTATTTCTGCTTTATTGTTCCCGTGTTTATTTTCACTTCTTATATCATTTACAACCTATTACACTCATATATTATAGACATTTTGTTATAATAATTAATTAACAGTGCTGGTACTTTAAAATTGGGAAATTAAAGATGGTTTTGTGTAAACTTTTGTATTCTTCAACATTTTATACCTTGAGGAAAGTAATGCAAACTTCATAAGCAGTAAAATAACACATCACAAATCTCTCTGTGACATATATGTTGAAGAAAGAATTCATTATAGCATCTTTTACTTTTCTACCTTTGCCAAATAAAAGCTGTGAAAAACAGGTTCATGTAGTCTCAGCATTTTTAGACTCCAATGGGAGAAACTAATTTTGCTGATCATTAACTTTTGGCTCCTTTTTTCTGATACCTCTCTAAATTGTTTTCTTTGTCCATGAAAAGTAACTATTTTACATTTTTACATAATATTTACAGAATACTATATCATCTGGGTACTATATATACACCCTTTCTGCAGATTTTATTTCCTCAAACATATTTGATACTCTTTTTTTTTGATACTCTTATTAATTTTGATAAATATGATGATGAGGCAGAAGATAATTTTTTAACCAGACTTTTTTTTTTTTTTTTTTTTAAATCACAGAGGCTCAACTGGCTGAGGAGGAGGAAATGTATTAACTTACAAGGTAAACAGAGGAGTGAAGTAACAAAGTTATGGGAAGGGTAGGGGTGCAGCTAGGCCTCCACATCAACTAGACAAGAATTTCAGACACCATAGGCTCAATCTCTTCATCTTTCATCCACCTATGTCTTTGCTATTGTTTAGTAATCTATCACTCTGGGTGTTTCTTCCATGTGTTAAGCAACATATATACAATGACCCTCAGATCTCATACCTCATAGCATTTGACACCTTGGAAGGGCCATTGTTTCAGTTCTAAAAGATTAAGAAAACTACATGAGTATCTTAGCTGGGTCTGGGGTTCAGCTCTGGACAATGAATAGTGTCCATGTAATAGGGTCATATGTTAAAATGAAACAGCCCATGCAAACCAGAGTACTGGGGTGGCATAGGAAACTGTGCCTAAAAATATGGGACTGCTCATCCCAATATGAGGGCAGGGTCTCTGGCTTAACAAATCAGTGGGTATCTATTGTGAAATAGACCTTGATGATCATAATGATGGTGGTGGTACAGGAACATTTAGTTGATTTAGCTAGGATTGTTACTGAGAACAATGCCTAGGGAGAATTTGGTATGTTTCTGTCCTCCAGGGAGTTACAATTCAGTTGGGAGATAAAAATATATTGAAGCATTGAATAAAATAAAAACCTTTAGTGAAAGAATATTATATAAAAAAATAGAATAAAAATGCCAAAGTTAAGATTTAAAAATTAGTTTCTGTTAACTGAAAAATGTCTGAGAAATTTAAAAAATCCTATACCATTATTTCATTTTTATGAAGGTATGATTAATATTTCATTTAAAATATTGTTATATTATGCTAATATCCTGTTCTTCATCAAATGTCTTCTAACCAACCCTTAGAATCCATTGATGACTCCCATGTTTATCAACTACTACTATGATGGCTGTCAAGTAGTAATTATATAATTTCTATCATTTTTTTCTTCTTGTATTAGTTGATTTTCCTGAAAAGCTTCTAAACAGGAGTTTTCATGCACACACACATTTACACATACATATATATTTAGTTTAATGGATTCCTACTTTATGTAGTGGGTTGTGGTCTGATTTTCTCCTTATTTGTTTGGTGCTGAAATTGTCCTAAATTTAGCCAGTGGGAGCCCCTTCAAGCTGGCTCTTGTATTCTTTTCATGTGCTCCATTATTCCTTGAATATTTCCTATTCCTTATTCTTTAATACAATACAATATTCCAGGCTCATCTGGTACTTTTCTTATTTAAGTCCTGTTCCTTTCAATAGAGGATGATATTTACCTTGGCACCGGATGAGCTCAGTGCTTCTAAGCCTTCCCAATAGACAGAGATAAGAAATAGGTACCAGTATATAAACATATAGATATACAGCTGATCCTTTTTATTCATGGATTTCATTTTTAAAAAATTTGCTTACTCCTTAAAATTTATTTGTAACCCCCAAATCAATACCTGGCTGCTTTTGCTTCATTCATGGAATACACAGAATGGTAAAATATGTGAGTCACCCTACACACACGTTCCCAGCTGAGGTCAAATAAAACAATGCTCTGTATTCCTGTTTCAACTCTCATACTCTAAACGAGTGTGTGTGTGTGTGTGTGTGTGTGTGTGTGTGTGTGTCTGTGTGTGTGTGGTTTACTTAGCACTACGTGTTTTTTGCATTTTGCTTCTGTTGGTGATTTTTGCTATTTACAATAGCCCCCAAGGATAGTGTTGGAGTGCTGTCTAGTGTTTCTAAGTACAAGAAGCCTGTGATGTGTCTTACAGAGTAAATATATGTGTTAGAATAAGCTTCAGGCATGCGTTATAATGCTGCTGGCCATGAACCAACAATACATATTAAATAAAGTGTCTTTAAACAGAAACACATTTAAAACAAAGTTATGTGTTGATCAGTTGATGAAAATATGACCAGAGGCTTGCAGGAACCAAACTGTATTTTCTCTAAGAGCAATGGTTCTGTATTTGCCAATTCCATGTTCACAGCAATTCTATAGATCATAGCTACCATGATAACAAAAATTGGCTGTATATACACATATATACACACATATTTTTATTTCTATGTGTGTATGTATAAATAAAATCCATGAGTTCATATTAATCTTTCCAATATCTCCAATTTCCATCCAATAACTTGGGATTCTTTTCAGCTATTTATTTTTAAATTTTATTTATTTTTTTATATAGCAGGTTCTTATTAGTTATCCATATTATACGTATTAGTGTATATACATCAATCCCAATCTCCCAGTTCATCCCACCACATACTGACGAATCCCTTCGCAACCACTCAGAAGCTTGACTTCCACAGTTGCCAGTATACTTACTTATCTGCCCATTTTCTCCCAGTTCACAACCATGTGGGCCCTCTCCTCTGCTCTTCCTTCACAGGTCACATCTGTTCCTGGTTCCTCTGCCCTTCTGCTTTGTTAGCTATGGGGCATTACTTCCAAAGCCTCCGTGGCACGCATTCCCCCTCAGCATCCAACGTTCCTAGGCCCTGGGACATGGTGCTGAGACTTTGAAGTGATTAACCAACTGGTCCAGTGTTCTCCTGTTTTAAGTAGGAATGCTGAGATCTGGAAAGATTTAGAAGTACCACTTGGACTCAGAGGAACTGGTTTAGTGCAACATCATACAGCAGTTCATTTCAGTTCAATAAACATTTCTCATTAAAAAAAAAAAAAACCCTCTGCTGGGCTTTCAGTCTGACATCATCCCCAGGAGTGAAAGAGAAGATGGGAAGGGAAGGGAGGATGTTAAAAAAAAATCGAAAAGGAAAATAGAAAGAAGGGCATGTAGGGAATATTTATGACATATTTACATCCAGAACACCTTGAAATTTTTGTAAAGAGAGCAAATATATTTATCTGTCAGTTGTGAAGATATAAATATATATGAAAATATATAGATATTTCATATATAAAATATATGTAAAAATGTGGAAGCAATAAGAGGCAGGATGTGCATTGAAAGGTGAAAAATCATAGAACACATATAACTGTGCAGCGTAACTGTGCTATTTTAAAGCCCCCTATAAGCCTGAAAATACAATGTATATGACCTAGTGACATATGATGTAACCACCAGACCTAAGACCTAATTGTCTACTTCAATGGATCATAATGTCTTAATCAAATATTGGTAATTTTTTTAGTAATGGCTTAAACTGTGTATTATAGTCTCTATAAAGCAAGTAAGCTCTTTGTTACTTGTACACTTATTTATGCTTGATTGATATGACTTCTTTGAATTTTCAAGACCTTGGTTAAGCATAAACCAGTATATACATTCATGCCTTTTTATATATACAAAACCACGCTCACGGATGATAGTACACTGACTTAAATAAATGAAATTCTAAGCATTTATCTCAAAATGGCATTGAGATCAAGTACACATTCTGTCATAACTTGAATTTTTTCAGTTAGCTTATTATAACTTTAACTTTAAAAATAGCATGAAATATTAGCATTCATGCTTTCTCAAAATGTATGAGCTATAAATGAAAAATTAAACTCTGTGGTAAGAGAGTGTTTGAAGCAAAAGGAAAATAAATAACCTTCTTGAAAAGATTAATATTCATTTATACAAACCATCTGAGATGTTAGCAATATTCTCAAATAACTCTACTCTCCATATGCCAGAAGAAAGTGATTTTATTTTAGGGGTGTAAAAAATCCTTTACTTTTCATAGTTAGAATACTTTGAGTTTCTGTTCCCGAGAGAAATTTCTCATACTTAGTGTTTTGGTGGTATTAGAAGCAGTAATAACAGAGAGTATAGGAGTAACTGATATGAACGAGCACTTACTATCTGCCAGGCATTGTTCTGAACCATTTGCATTACTACCTCATTCAATCCTCTGGACAACATTATGAAGAAGATATTACTTTTGCTCTCATTTTACACATAAGACAATTTAAGGGTTAAATTGACTTGTCCAACTCCACACTATTTGTAAATGGAAAAAGTCATGTTTCAAACCCATCAAGTAACATTCAGGAGGCAACTGCTGTTCTCCTCTTGTATCATTGAAATGTATGGAAATCTTAGTCCTTTAAAATACACTTCACCCCGCTTTATACCACAAATATTTTTAAAATATTGAAGAGTCAATTTTTAAACAGATTCATTGCATTTGTGATGTACCAGGAATTCAGAATAGTCAAATAAAGCAATGATTAAGTCTCTGAAAGGATGACTTTTTTCTTTATGATTTATGTTTTGTATTTTTGAGTTGAAATACAGACAATTTGTTTAAAATGAGACACATCAAAGAAAATGATACATATAATGGACTAGTCAGATCATTAGTAACTAATACTCAGAGCCCTCACTGTTTTAGAGAAAAATGAAAAGAGTGACACAATTAGCAAGTGTTTTTGGCTGGACTTGGGATGCAATAGAGTAACAAAGCTTCATTACTGAGGTGATGAGGTTTGGGGCTATCTCAAATTTTTAAAAAATATTTGAATTTCAAGATATTTTTAATCTTAAAGACCATTATTTCTGACTCGTAAAAATGGGCAGTGATGACCCAAATTGTTACCTAGCTTCACCCCTGGGTTTTTTTTTTAATATAAATTTTATAAGAACCACACAGCTTTTAACAGACAAGCCTTTCCTTGGGAAATATCAATTTTGCCCTGTCATCTTCTCATCTCACTTTGTTCTTGGGGAGAGAAAATGGAATACCATTTTACTTTGTTCCTGAATCTCCTGTAAATGCTTGCACATTCGTCCATTATTTTGATCAGGAAACAATTTTTAAACGTTCGTTTATTTCTGCTTTGGTTACCTTCATTCTGGAACAAGAGGAATCCTAAAAGATGAGTTATATATTTGTATAAGCTTTTTTGTAAGAATTGATAATTGATGGGCACTGGCAAACCATGGGCCAGGACCATGAACTGCAGGCACCAGAGCTCCTACTCTGGCTGAACTACTAGAATATCATGTCACCAGACAACTTTTACTAGTTTGTGTGTGTGTGTGTGTGTGTGTGTGTGTGCATGCACACAAAGTTCACTTCTTAATTTCCTTTTTTTTTTAAAGAAAGAAGAGCATTGCTACATGAATGCATTGTTACTAGGGTGTCCCAAAGCACCTGCTACTTTAAGTAGCCAGAGGGCTCTGCCAGGATTCTAATTACATGCTGCAGAATGTGCCAATTGTGTTATCTCTCCTCTCATAGATCTATCTCTCCAGCACACTGGATTACTTCAAAACAAATCCAAAGGAGAAAGACAGGGAACTCTCTGGTGGTCCAGTGGTTAGGGCTCTGCACTTCCACTGCAGGGGGCAAGGGTTCTATCACTGGTTGGGGAACTAAGATCCCTCACGCCATGCTGTGCGGCCAAAAGAAAAAGAAAAGGAGAGAAAGACAAGATAAATACCAAATGATCTTACTTATATGTGCAATCTAAACAAAAAACAAACCATAGACACAGAGAACAGATCAGTGGTTGCCAGAGATGAGAGATCGGGGTGGGGGGGGAGAGGAAATGGGTGAAGGGGGCCAAAATGTACAAATTTGAGTTATAAAATAAACAAATCATGAGGATGTAATGTACAGCATGGTGATTATGGTTAATAATACTGTATTATATTTAAAAGTTGCTAAGAGAGTACATATTAAAAGTTCTCATCACAAAAAACAAGTTTGTAGCAATGTATGGTGACATATGTTAACTAGCCTTATTGTGGTGACTTACATATACAGAAATATTCACTCACCAATATGAGCATTTGACATTTGCTTCCTTCTTTGAATTATCCTTTATATATTTATTCTATAATTAAAAATTGATTTTCTGCTAGGAGAAGAGTAAAAGAAAGCCCTTTTCCCTGCCTATTTCCAAACTAACATAGAAGGCGCTATTTCCTAGCGTTCCCTAGAAACTAATAACACCTACAAATCATGTATGTAAAGTTGTAACTAGAACTTCTTATGCATAAGTAAAGAAATACATGGAATAGTCAGTGTGCAAGTTTTCTTTTTTCCTAATTTGCAATGAATATAAAATACACTAGGAGGTAAAATTTATTATCAATTTCATACTTGGGCATCAAAATATCTACCACCTCCTTTAAAAGAAACTACATATTTTTCTTAGTAAGTATTTTTCCACCACAGTTTTTGACTAAAATAGTCCTCAACTAACAATTTTAATTATAATAACAATAGTAGTAATAATAAGTACATTTATTGTGGGCCTAGTATGGCTGGACTTTAAATTTAATAATTATCTCATTTGACATTCACTCAAGATACCTGTAAGCTAATTCTAAGAAAATTTGACTCTGCCCAAAATCACCAACTCAAGTGGCAGCCAGAAAAGGAAATTGGTACCATAAGAGCACATCTTCCCTCCTTTTTACATCCAGACATTTGTTGACTGGCCCAGGTGTGGATCTGAGACACGACATCCAATCCAAACCGCAGCAAGTCACTAATAATGCCATATTTTGCAGTACGTGGGCCTCTCACTGTTGTGGCCTCTCCCGTTGCGGAGCACAGGCTCCGGACGCGCAGGCTCAGCGGCCATGGCTCACGGGCCCAGCCGCTCCGCGGCATGTGGGATCTTCCTGGACCGGGGCACGAACCTGTGTCCCCTGCATCGGCAGGGAACCACTACGCCACCAGGGGAGCCCGTAATGCCATATTTTGAATAAAATATAAGCAGGTACAGTCACATTTCTTTGTCTTGGAAATTGAAGTAGGGCATATTAAGAGAGAAAGACAGTTCCTTGGGATCAGCAACTTAAAATCATGAGAAAAACTGGGAAACTTATATCACTATACACGATATAAAGTAAGTTGAAACTACAAGTAAGTAAGAGTTATTTGGTGGAAACAGAATAAATGATAAAAGGAATTGGAAATAGAAATGAAAAAGAGAACATACACAGGAATAATCCAATCCGCAGGTAATGGTCTCACATAAGACTAGCGGTTCATGAAGTCAAAATTGCATTGGATTAACATTAGCCTCTTATTCATCCTCCCCACTGAAGACAAGAGATCCTGCAACTTCCTTCCATGGATTTTGTACCTTTTTCATCCCTTTATTATTAAAGGATTATTTTACAAGACAACCCTGCCCAGACTCAGCCTTAAGGCACACATATTATCATTCTTATTTTACACAAGAGAAATTGGGATATAAGTATTAACAAAGTTTTCCAAGGTTATGTAATTCATAAGTGGCAGAAATAATTTGAGTTAAAATCCTTCTACCTCTAAATTCTACACACTAAACCACAATTAATTTTTTCCCATGATCAACTCTTCCTACTCTTCTTTGTTGAAACTTTGATTTAGACCGTTGAAAATGAGTTTGAAAATTAATTCTAGCTTTCCACAGAATGTTACTGAAATTTAATCGATCCACTATTGCTTATATACAAAAAAGTATCAAAGCTTATCAAATGCAGAATGTACTAATTTAGCTGAATTGTGAGATTATGAGTTACTGTTATTTTTTTCTCTCCTAAGGCATAAGTACATTGACTTGGGGTTCTTACTAATGTCACTCAGTACTGTCAGACATCACCTCACAACACCCTGATGAACAAATATAAAATGTATTTCTATTTTGAAAGGAGAAAAGGAAGCTCAAAGAGCTGGTTTGCTTGCCTAAAACATCACACACAGTTAGTGGTGAATAAAATAGTAAAAAACACATTTTAAAAAGTTTCCATTATAGCACTCTTTGCAATATACCACAGTGCTAATATTTAACAAAGTTGTGTACATACCTGTGTGTGTGTGAGAAAGAGAAGTGAGGGGTGGGGATCAGGGTGAGGAATTAAAGGCTTATGGTTAACCAGATAACTAGGAAATATTGTCTAAGCAGTAAATTCCCAAAGATGCTCATTAAGCTGGGGTTTATAGGAAATCTTCTTTTGAGTCTTTGGCCCACAGTCTAAACAGGAGTTCCAAGAGGCTGCTTCAGGGCTCTCCCAGAGAATTTCTACGTAGTTCAAGCTAGAGGCTACAACGGTAAGGGGCTAAGGCTTGTTTTCGATGAATGATGTTACCTTCTTAATCTTGAGCTAGCTCTTTCATTTTTCTTTATGGTATCGCAAACTCTGTATTTTACCCTTATGACAAGAATAAGTTAAAGAAGGTTTTTTGACTCCTGTTCTTTCCTCTCCTTGAGGCATTAATGAGCTGAAAAAGAACCCAAATTTAGGCAGCAAAAGGATATTCAAGACATACATTTCACCACCCTTCAAGCTTTCAGCTGCAAATTTTCAGCATGAAAATTATTACATATGCAAGATATTGGTGTGTTTATTAGTATAGTGATGCGGCAGATTTAAATAACTTTGTTTAAAGCCTGATTTGTAAACAACAGAGGAAGATATTTGGGGGTTGAATTTAAAGTTCTCTTTAATAAATGCATGTGTTCTCCCCCCTTTCCACCAACTGAAATTAGAGATTCCCTTTATAGCAGCCGAGGGCATGAGGCAACATGAAACATGTCACTGTATGCACAATTGCACGCACGTTTATTTTTTCCATCCCGTGTTAGTGGGTAGACCCATCCTGCTGCTATAGCCCCTGGGGAAGGTGGCTGCGTTTCTTAGTGGGAGGCTTGCAAAATGAAGGGATTTCCGAAGTTCAAAAGTTGGGTTTGCAGCTGCGGCATGCCACTTTTCTGTAAAAATGAGAGCATGAGATGCTTTTCATTTCTCTGGAAGGTAAATGCCACCTGTCATCGAATGCTGCATCCCCTGCTCAGATTTTGATAAGCAATTTCCATTTAGGTTTTCTTTTCCTAATGAAAGGTCTAAACTGATTGAAAACTTTTTTTAGCCAATGTACCTAGGGAGTAAGGAAAAAAAAAAAAAAACCTCAATTGTGAGAAACTAAGAAGACTATTTTAGGAAAGTATATTTAATCATCAAACTTTTACAGGTGGAATGGATGTTGGAATTTGTCTACTTCTCTCATTTACAGAGAATGAAGCTGAGACTCTTACCAGTTCAACATCGCATATCTACAGAGTGACAAAAACAGAGCTAAGACTCAATTCTTCTAAATTTGTTGATATTGTTCTTTATTTTAAAAACCAAACAAGTTGCAAGAGGATCATGTCCCAACTTCTTTTTATTTTCAAAAATAAAAATACTTGATGTCACCTATAAAATATCCTTGAACATTTTGTTCCATTAATCAATCATATTATGTTTAATTTTGGTGAATTCTTAATGATTTTTTCTAATAAATTAAATAAGCATTCAACAGTTATATTCCATAGAAGTAGATAAGGAACTGCAAAGAGACAGTCATGCTTACCTTTTAACCAATTATATATCAAAAACATGCCAAAGTGCATAGGACACACTATAAATAAATATATGTTACTATACAAATATATATTAACCATATATATGCTTAGTAATTAAATATATTCTATGTTAACTATAAATATATTTCATAATGAAATATATGCTATATTTTGAAGAAACTTACCTGAAACATAAAACCCGACTTTCAGGAACTTATATTTCATTGAGGAAGACAAGCATTTAAACAATTAAATATAACACAAAATCCAATAAAACTAATTTATAAACACACCATTTATGTGAAAGTTGCAAAAACACTGAATTGAAGATGGTGATTTTCAGAGCAACTACATGTAATCATAATTATGTTCTTATAAATGAAGCATTATTTAACCATTCCAGCTCCATACAATTACAAAATATATTTAAAATTTTCTCAATTATTGATGTAAATGCTAAGTTATCTGAAGCTATGACCAATTATTGAAAAAGTTGCTAGGAAGTAATATAGTTTTCACAATATGGCACAGCTTTGACTTATATGGAACTGATGAATAATCAGTGAATAAAAACAAATAGGCAAGCAACCTCTGAGGAGCCATATAAAAGCATTCTTTTAGCACACCAAAGGTCATAGCTGGATAGATGACTAGGAAGGAAGTCAGTTAGAGAGATTTTGGCTTAAGTCCTTGGAATTCTACAGATGTTACTGTTTGGGTAGATTTTATGAGGTAAATCTAGAATTCAGCTTGGTCCACAGTGAATAAAACTGAGTGAGAAATGTCCTATGGAGAATGGAATTTTTTGTACTGGACAACCTAGTCACTGAAGATTTTTCTTTTGTGATGAAAATAATTATTTATTGAAGATTTACTCTTTTCCAGGTAGTGGGGTTATCTCAACTAGTCACCATGATAAGTCACCAAGGTAAGTACTATTATATCCCCATTTTATAGGTAGTCACGCAGCTAACAAATGGTGGAGGTGAGATCTATAGAAAAAGAAATAGGGAAAAAATAAATGGATACTTGCCTAGTTAATTTTTTCCTTAAAGATATCCTTAACACTTAGCTAAGGAGTAAGAAAATAATACTGCCTCTTAGCTGTCTGCCTGAGGTGCCTATATTGATTTTATATCACTTTTTATATAATAGATCTATTACTAAAGGGTATAAAATATCCATTGTTTAAATCTGATCATATACCCCATCCTCTATGATCTATCACACTTCTAGAAGGGATCTTGGAAACCATGAAGTTTAATCTACTCATTTTTCATTTGAGTGGACTGATGGAGTGAGAAGGACCTGCAAAGATAAATATAAAGGCAGTTCAAACAGTAAGTGGTGAAGCCAGGATGAAAAAAACAAATTTTCTCTACCTCAGATGAATGTTGTGGTTTCTAGTCATGATGTTAATTGTATTTAGAGACACAGGATTGACTCAAGAACATAAAGATGTGAATTGAGTCAAATAGCCATGATGATGAGGATAATTCCTTGGAAGATTTGTGGTGCTTACTCTTTTTTCTTAAATAATGGTTTTATTGATGAATATTCACATACAGACAATTTATGCATTTAAAGGGTACTAGTTAATAGTTTTTAGTATACATAGCTTTTGTATATTCAAAAAGCTGTGCAACCATCACCAGAATACATTTTAGGACATTTTCATTACCTCCAAGAAAATCTCATACCCAGTAGCAGGGAATCACCACTTATACCCAACCTCTGCCCCTAAACCTATGGAATTACTAATCCACTTCCTCTCTTATATTTGCCTATTCTGGACATTTCATATAAGTGCAATCATACAATATGTAGTCTTTTGTCACTAGCTTCTGTCACTTAGCATACTGTTTTCAAAGTCCATCTATATTGTAGCATGCAGCAGCATTAACTTTTTATTGATGAATAATATTCCACTGTATGGATATACCACATTTTTGATCAGTTGCTCAGTTGATGGACATTTGGGTTATTTCCACTTTTTGGCTATTATAAATAATGGGTTTATGAACATTCATGTAAAAGTTGTGTAAACATGTGTTTTCATTCTAATTGGTTATATACCTAAAAGTTGAATTGCTGAGTCATAAGGTAACTCTATGTTTAAACTTTTGAAGAACCGTCGGACTGTTTTTCAAAGGACTGGATCATTTTGCATTCTCATCAGCACTGTATGAGAGTTCCAATTTCTCTACTTCATCTACAACATTTGTTATTATCTGTGGGGTTTCTTTTTGGGTGTGGGAGGTGCCCTGCGGCTTGCAGTATCTCAGTTCCCTGAAAGTGCTCGGTCACCAGGGAACTCCCTATCTGTCTGTTTTTTTTGTTTGTTTTTTGTGGTACGCGGGCCTCTCACTGTTGTGGCCTCTCCCGTTGCGAAGCAGAGGCTCCGGACACGCAGGCTCAGCGGCCGTGGCTCACGGGCCCAGCCGCTCCGCGGCATGTGGGATCTTCCCGGACTGGGGCACGAACCCGTGTCCCCTGCATCGGCAGGCGGACTCTCAACCACTGCGCCACCAGGGAAGCCTGTCTGTTTTTTTAAAAAATAGCCATTCTAGTAGGTGTAAAGTGGTATCTTGTAGTTTTGATTTACAGACAAAGAGAGGCAAAAGGACTAATAACATATAGCAATGTACCCCATACATCTCTGCTAGAGATACTTTTACTAGGTATCTTAAGACCAACACAACGTATAAACTCAAGAAAGCTATTTACTGAAACTAAAAGTCCACTCATTTTCTTGTTTTCTAGGTTTAGGTGATACCCTCCCTCCTACCTCTGATATTTGAATGTAGGGACTTCAATACCCAATTTGAAGGAGTGGAAATAAACCAGGGATGAATGAGTGAAAAGAGAGCCTTGATTACCTATCCTTTTAAGGTACCTCAATTCTCTCAACTTTATTATTTTGGGTTAGATTCCAAGTAGTCAGACATTATTATCTTGAACAAATTATTTCTCAATATGGGTCAATACTCAGCTCAGAGAAGAATATTTTTAAAAAAAAACTGGCATGAAGCATGTGTGGTCCATTACTTTTTCTATAGAATCTATACTTTGATCAATTCTTGTCAACCAAGATGAGGGAATAAAGATTATAATGTATTGGCACCCCATGAGGGTTTTTTTTTTTAATTTTTAATAAAAATTTTTTTTTTTTAACCGAATTGTATCTTTGATGTATCATGCCTGCACTGAGGGGAGCTATAATGAAAAGACCTTTAAGTAATGATGTGCTGGTGAATATTTGACAACCAGTTCTCCAGGGGACAAAGTCCTGATTTGTAGCGTGTACTGATTCCCATGGTTTGAACCCTTCCACAGTGGATGATTTCAAGATACCCATGTGACCTCACTAGAGTCAGAGTTGAGAAGAGATGTGTATAACTGAATTCCGTGACATGATTTGAGCTAATGAGTCAGCCCCTGAACAGCATCACCTTCGGAGTAAGCATACTTCTTACCTTATGGATATGGTAAATTACCTATGGGATTAAATGTTAATTCTTGCATTTGTACTGCAAAGTTAACAGCCAAATTAAAAGCTAATTTAAAACAACATATATAGGTCTTCATGGTATACTTTTTGTCATCTCATTTCTGTGTCCATTTGTAATGCAATCTTTGTTTTTCTTTCTTTTACTCCTACTTTTAGTTCATTCCATCTTTAAAAATTCTATTTGTAAGCTGCCTCAGTTACTTTCTAGAATGAATTATAATAGACTTAAATAAATAAGTGGATAATCCTGATACAACGTCAGGCACAGAGAGGGGGATTAAAGATAAAGCACTGGATAATCCCTGGAATGAAAGTACAAGCAAGGAGATTGCATACCAACCCCACCTCTATCCAGGCAGGAGCAGTTCTCTTCTCTCTTTAGCTCTCAGAGTCCTTACCTCTGCAACTAGGTATGTCAGGATGAGCTCTAATGTCATAATTATCCATAATTTTTTAACTCCGAAAGCCTCTGGTACACTCTAAAGCTAAATTCTATCAATACTCAACACTGTTTGAATAAACTATGTAATTATGTGTATGTTCAAATGATTTTAATATTATACTCAATTTTAGCTTCAGCAGATTGCTATTGGCTCATTGGTGTTGACAGGCAAACTTGTGGGTGCATATTATTAGCTTTTTATAAAATGACATTTCATCTGTAGGCAGAGTAACAAAATTTCAGTTTTATCCATGAAAAGATTGATAGCTGGCACAATTATTAATTTCTGCAGGCTTCCTGTTGGTGGTATATGATTTGGAAAAGACATTTGCATTTATACTCTAATAAAAGAAGGCTCTATCCTCTCCTTTAATTTTGGATACCTAGGGATATGTTAGCAATTCATATGAGCAGGTGCCTATAGCATGGTAGAAAATGTTCTGGGTTTGTCAAAACTTGGGTTTGAATTCCAGCTATGTCTTAATAACCACTTGACCTTGGAAAATATGTAATAGCTCTAAGCCTCAGCTTCATGCTGTAAAACGGGCCAATCGATTTACCTCTCAGGGTCGGTTTGAAGATCAAATGAAATAATAAGTTAAATATCCCTAGAGTAGTTCCAATTTGGCAAATGTGAACATTTATGAAAACCTTCTCTCTGGTCTTTTCATATATTCTTTAGTGCAAAATGGCTCAGTCACACTCAAGGGCTTTGTTTAACCCAGATGGCATGGGAATTTTTTCCTGTCGAATTCATTAAAGCAGCTATATTTCTTCTTGACTTTTCTCACAAACAACAACTTAGGTAAAATACTTTAGTCACAGGAATCCCGAAGATAAAAAATAAAAATCTAAATCATTGTCCTAAAAGGCAAGGACTTTGTGCTACAGATATTCTAAATTTAAAAGACTGCTTAGTACTATTGTTTTCTACTGCTTAAATATGTGAAAAATCACATTTCTAAGTATCTTACACATGGGAAATATAGCGACGTATTATACATTTGAGAATAATTACATTACACCGTAATTCTATATTATAAGAAGACATAATATAGATGTTCTTAGAAGTTAGATTTAAAGAAAAAAGACTAAAAGAAAATCGTTAAAAAATTCTTCGGGTCTGTACATTCAAAATAAAGCTTACTGTGGAAGATATTGCCATCATCTTATTTTTAAAATGTGTTGAGAAAGGAAAGTGTCAGATAGTGAACTTGTGAAAGTGTCATTTAAATGCATTGATAGGGTACAAAATACAGCTTATTTTTTTAAAAAGTTATCGAATTCTTATTTTCCATTAGAAACTTTTACCTTTAAATCCCAAGTAAATAAGATATGAATGATGCCATATGTATTAGCTAAAAGGCCATAACAAGTATGATACTGATGTCTCATTATATGTCTATTTCAAACATACAATATACAAATGTACTATGAACAGATATGGGGGGAAAACATGCAAAACCTTTCTTGGAGCAGAGTGGACTGTGGCATAACATTACAAAACAATAAGGTATCTTTCTAAACATATAAATGAAATTTAGGAATATATAAAGCTAATTGCCCCTTTATCTTATGGCTTAATGTATATAAGCATGTAAAACAGCATTAACATATGGACTTGATAGCTCACAATTATCATTACTCGCATGCAAACACAGTTACATCCATTAAAATTTTTAATACAAAATATATTATATTGAAATTTTCAATAGATCTCATGTCTATTAACAGACATGATCTGTCATTTTCAACCTGAGTGTTTTAAGCCCCCTTTAATATGTGTAGAGAAAAGAGCAAAATGCCTTCCTTTGCTCCCATGTTCTCAGGGTCACTTGAGCCTCTGCCCAGATACCAGTCTAATGTGCTCCAGGCTCTGAGATGCCTGGGATGGGACCTCATTACTATCAACACAGAGTGTGTATAGCTCTGAACTTCTTTTATTCCTAGGAACACAGTCAGAGTTGCAAAACCTCTATCTTCCCTTGTGGACCTCTGCATCCTCCCTTTTCCATACTTGAAGCAGAACACGAACTGAGCACTTTTACCCATGGGACTATTAACTCCCTTGATATTTAATTTGTTATTTTCTTCTATGGCAATTATACCCAGTACTTAGTAGTCTCCCAACAGTTTTGTTTTGTTTTGTTTTTTTTCTGATTTGAAAGACTGGGGAAGACAGCACCTACCTTTCTTATCTCTGAGATGATGTCTGTGAGGTCAATTCAGTAAGCTATACAAATGTGAAGAGGTATTGTTATCAAAGGTTTATATTATTTAGCCCAAAATTTGTACATGACTTCAAGTAAAAACTTGTTAAATTATCTTATGAGCATGTCTCAGTGCCAGCTGCCACTGAAAGGATGAGGAAAGAGAAAACAGTGGGTAGGAGATGATCAAGGGCTTTCTCACTTACAACTGTTTCTATCTGCTTTCAGAACAATCTTTCTCAAAGAGAACGTAGAGACTAGAAAATAACTGGCAAAGCTATTCCTGTGAGACCATAATGACCCCCTGATTTTGGACTTCCCAGCCTCCAGAACTGTGAGAGATAACATTTCTGTGGTTTATAATCTCCCTGTTCCGTGGTCTTTTGTTACAGCTGCCAGAATAGACTAAGACAATCACCTGATAGATAGTCTCCAGTCTTTTCCAGAATTCTCACTAGGATGTGGGCTAAAAGCGTGCTTTCCAATATGACTGAAATGTATAAAATACAGATTTTCCTCGTGCTTAGTATTCAATTTTTTGTCTGCTTATGACAAACAAGGACATGACATGAATTATTGCCTACCAATGGTTAATTAGTTCAATAGTTACCTTTCAAAAAAGCAAGATATACTGATTTGGCAGCCACTTTTCTCCAGGCACTGCTCCAGACACTAAAAGGATGGTGATGAATAAAACAGCCCCACCTTTCTCTCTCTCATGGAGTTAACATTATAGCGGGATATACAGCTACACAGGTGACTTTTGGATTTGAGATGACTTTTCCAAAATACGTCATATGCTGAATTTAAGCACCCTTTGCCTTAAAAGGCATTCCAATGAAAACTCTGGCATTTCAATATATTGATTGATTTTAAGAGAACAGATTTAATATATTTACTTAATACAGAATTTTAGTGCACAGAGGGTACCTTAAAGTTTATCAAACCAAACTTCTCATATTATATATGATGACACTAATAACCAGAAGCATAAAGTCACACAGGGTTACTCGGTAGTCATACTGAATTTTTCTCTGGTCCCCTGCTCAGTATTCTGACTTCAAAGGGATACACTTCATATTCTTACACTCCTGGAACTAAAAATGGGCCATTGTATATCAGCCTCACCAATTTCAAATCACTAAGTCAATATGGCTTAGAGGAATACAGGCTCTGGAGACTAATTGCCTGGCAATTACCTGGAGGTAAATTTGGCCATTTACCTCCTAGGAAGTGTGTGTTCTTGAGCAAACTACTTAAGCTCTATCTACCTCAGTTTCCCTATCTGCGAAACAGTAATAATGCGAAAATTAAATGAACTAAAACCTGTAAAGTGCAGAGAACAGTATGTGGCACACAACAAAGAGTTTATAAGTGTTAGCTCTTGCTATTATTATTGTTATTACTTTAAAGTATAGTGATTATATTATTTGATCATATATCTCTGTTTATAGAAAATAAAACATATTTTACAGGATGTTAGAGAGACCTGGGTTCCCATATTACATCATCTTATGTAGTTTGACATTCTGAAAATATGGTACTAAAATGTAAAAGCATAGAATCCACCAATGGGGGAAAGTGGGCGGGGGGGCGTGGTGGTGGTGGTGGGATGAACTGGGAGATTGGGATTGACACATATACACTAATATGTATAAAATAGATAACTAATAAGAACCTGCTGTATAAAAAAAGTAAAATTAAATTAAAAAAAAAAGAATCCACCTGAGGCTCATATTTCTTATTATTGGGTAAATAATGGTATAATTCACCAAGCTAGAGAAAACACACTGGTATGAGGAGAGGTTAAACATGATGAGATGGTTTAGGACATACTTGTTTTGAGCCACCTAACGCATTGTAGACAGTTTTAACTGTTGGCATATGGGTCCTGAACTTAGGAGAAAAAGACATTAAGATATAGGAGTAGAAATACCTATTTTAAAATCTTAGCTCCGCCCTTTACCAACTGTTTGACCTGGGACACAGATAACAATTTCTGAATTTCAGTTTTCTAATTCGTTAAAAGTAAATGGAAGTGATAATAACAAACTAAGTAGTGAATAATAAAATATTGTTTGTGAAATTGGCTAGCGCTACGCATTAGGTTTTCATTTTACACTTTATCTGTCTTTCTTTCCATCCCATGCCTCCCCTTCCTTTCCCCATACAGCATAGTGGAAACATCAGGGGTAATGGAGACAGAAAGACCTTGTTTTGAATCCTGATTCTATCACCTTTGATAAGTGACCTTGAACATATTACTTAATCTCCATGAAATTTAGTTTTATAATCATCTGTAAAATGGGCATATAACTATGCATTTAATTCATCATTTAGGTAACATGACAGGAATATAGAAGATGTTGGTAGTGTCAGTTTTCATTATTAGTTCTTTTTTGCTTTGTATCATTCCTATTTTCTTTCTATACTCTTTCCTTATTCCTTTTTAATTACCTTGAGAAAATGTAGAATAAATACACTTTAAAAATATACATAAGATCTTGACTTTGGTATTCTATTCCATACTTTTGCATGGGTTTTCTAATATTGGTCACAGCAAAACTTAAATGATGTCTAAATGCAGTTTTCTATTAATAAATGAAGGCAAATTACAATGTTATGCATGACTTACTTGGTTGACACTTTCTCATTTCTTGAGATAAATAAAACCCTCAGAAAGATTAAAATATTGGTGAGAGTGAAATCTAAGGATTTCTGAATTCCCAGTTGATCCTTCTAATCCTTTCTTCAACTGCCTCCAAGCTTTGAGCACCACGAAATGTATTAGAAAGAAATCATGCAGAATAACCATTTTATTTTAATAATGTTGGACCAAGATCAAAGAAATCAGAAGAATTAGTCTTTCTTTTCATTCAACAACTTGCTCATTCTATTATTAGCCATTTTTCTTCCTTCATCCATAAGGCATGAATAATAATCTACCCTTGCTTACCTCTTGGGATACTAAAATGAGAAAATAATCTATACGTAATTTTTCAAATTCATAAATTAGTAAGGTATTGATAATAATACCTTAAGGAGTATTAATAAACAATAAACACATTAAAAGATAACAAATTATAATGTTGTATAGCTGACAAAAACCTGTCATTACTAATGAATATGTACAATCCAGCAGTGATTTCTATACTATTTTTTAACTCCAAAAGTAAAAATTTCAGGGAAGATACCATTTAGATGAGTCTTAGAATGTTAAACATATTGTTGGTAGAAGAAATGTGAATGCTGTTGAAAAATAAGATTTTGGGCAGTTCATTTTCAAAGGAAACACATAAAACTAGAGTGCCTACCAGTTGTATAGTACTAAAATAAACCTATCCTTATTTTTCAAAATTTTATCAATAACCTTGCAGCTGTGAACTGCACATGCTAAATTAAATCAACATGTTGAAGAAAAGGAGTTGATGATGGCACTAATCACTGAGTATTTAAATGATGTAAGAGCTGAGAAGGAATAAAAAGAGGAGAGAGGAAAAAATAAATCATAGAGGGCAGACAATTAGTAACTAGGGCAAGTCAGTGGCTTTAATGAACATATTCTGCAAAGTAGAATGAAAAGCGATACTTAAAATATTGCACTGACAGTACTGCTCTTCTTACCTAGAGGATAATATGCAGAATTTGTAATTTTATTGTTCCAAACAATCAGTTTTTTACATGATTCTGACAAATTCCTTTAATGTCTTCATAAGATTTAGTGCTAGATATAATCAAGTGCTATAAAGTGACTGGATATACTGCAGGATGGTTCTAAGTGCTATTACTAAGATAGCAAGAGCTGGAGGAATCAGGCTGCCTGACTTCAGACTATACTACAAAGCTACAGTAATCAAGACAGTATGGTACTGGCACAAAAACAGAAAGATAGATCAATGGAATAGGATAGAAAGCCCAGAGATAAACCCATGCACATATGGTCACCTTATCTTTGATAAAGGTGGCAGGAATATACAGTGGAGAAAGGACAGCCTCTTCAATAAGTGGTGCTGGGAAAATTGGACAGGTACATGTAAAAGTATGAGATTAGATCACTCCCTAACACCATACACAAAAATAAGCTCAAAATGGATTAAAGACCTAAATGTAAGGCCAGAAACTATCAAACTCTTAGAGGAAAACATAGGCAGAACACTCTATGACATAAATCACAGCAAGATCCTTCTTGACCCATCTCCTAGAGTAATGGAGATAAAAACAAAAATAAACAAATGGGACCTAATGAAACTTCAAAGCTTTTGCACAGCAAAGGAAACCATAAACAAGACCAAAAGACAGCCCTCAGAATGGGAGAAAATATTTGCAAATGAATCAACTGACAAAGGATTAATCTCTAAAATTTACAGGCAGCTCATGCAGCTCAATAACAAAAAAATAAACAACCCAATCCAAAAATGGGCAGAAGACCTAAATAGACATTTCTCCAAAGAAGATATACAGACTGCCAACAAACACATGAAAGAATGCTCAACATCATTAATCATTAGAGAAATGCAAATCAAAACTACAATGAGATATCATCTCACACCAGTCAGAATGGCCATCATCAAAAAATCTAGAAACAATAAATGCTGGAGAGGGTGTGGAGAAAAGGGAACACTCTTGCACTGCTGGTGGGAATGTGAATTGGTTCAGCCACTATGGAGAACAGTATGGAGGTTCCTTAAAAAACTACAAATAGAACTACCATATGACCCAGCAATCCCACTACTAGGTATATACCCTGAGGAAACCAGAATTCAGAAAGAGTCATGTACCAAAATGTTCATTGCAGCTCTATTTACAATAGCCCGGAGATGGAAACAACCTAAGTGCCCGTCGTCGGATGAATGGATAAAGAAGATGTGGCACATATATACAATGGAATATTACTCAGCCATAAAAAGAAACGAAATTGAGCTATTTGTAATGAGGTGGATAGATCTAGAGTCTGTCATACAGAGTGAAGTAAGTCAGAAAGAGAAGGACAAATACCGTATGCTAACACATATATATGGAATTTAAGAAAAAAAAATGTTATGAAGAACCTAGGGGTAAAACAGGAATAAAGACAGAGACCTACTGGAGAACAGACTTGAGGATATGGGGAGGGGGAAGGGTGAGGTGTGTTAGGGCGAGAGAGAGACATGGACATATATATACTAACAAACGTAAGGTAGATAGCCAGTGGGAAGCAGCCGCATGGCACAGGGAAACCGGCTCGGTTCTTTGTGGCTGTCTGGAGGGGTGGGATAGGGAGGGTGGGAGGGAGGGAGACAAAGAGGGAAGAGATATGGGAACATATATATATGTATAACTGACTCACTCTGTTATAAAGCAGAAACTAACACACCATTGTAAAGCAATTATACCCCAATAAAGATGTTAAAAAAAAAAAAAGATTTAGTGCTAGATATAATCAAGTGCTATAAAGTGACTGGATATACTGCAGGATGGTTCTAAGTGCTATTACTAAGATAGCAAGTGTTTTCAAGAATACTCTTGTTTAAATCCTAAGTTAAATATCTGTCAAGAATAGTTTAAAATTGAAAACAAATTATCTACATTATTCAACTCAGGAAGCTAAAGAAGGGATTTAAAAGGGACTAAGGAATTTGGGAAGAAAAAAATGATAAACTATTTTATAAGTAGTTGAGGTAAACAGCTGAAATAAAAAGCCAAAGGAAACCAAAAGTTAAACAGAAGAACAGCATCCAACTTTATAGATAATCCCATGAAATTTAATTTAGTCCATTTTACAATTACGGTTGGAGATTTTAGCACTTCATTCTCAACAGCTGAAAGAAAAATAGGCAAAATAATCATTAAGACATAAATAATATAAACAAGACTACTACCTTGCATCCTAAACCTATAGATCTTTTTTTTAAGAGCACATAATGTATTCACCAAGAAAGTCCATAATCCTAGCCATAAAACACATATCTTTAAATTTAAAAGACTGGAATCATATAAATTAAATTCTCTGACCACTATGAGATAAAATTAGAAATCAATAATTTTATACTATTTTCAGGTTTAGTATTAAAGTCAATACTGCAGTGATATTCTTGCAAATGCCTCCTGATGCCTACTTATATGAGATTCTCTTTGGTGCTGTCCTGAGATTGAACATGCTTGGTCACAAGTATGCATATCTTTTAAATTACCTAGATAGTGTCACATTGTTTTCAAAAGTGTTTAGACCAATATACTTCCACAAATGCTGTATACAGAATTCCCATTGCTGTATCTCCTAACCAACACTTGGTACTTTGCAGAGACTCTGCCTTTTGTTAAAAAAAAAAAAAAAAAAAAAAAGAAAAATGGCTATGAAGAACCTAGGGCCAGGATGGGAATAAAGACACAGACCTACTAGAGAATGGACTTGAGGACACAGGGAGGGCAAAGAGTAAGCTGGGACAAAGTGAGAGAGTGGCAAGGACATATATACACCACCAAATGTAAAATAGATAGCTAGTGGGAAGCAGCCACATAGCACAGGAAGATCAGCTCGGTGCTTTGTGACCACCTAGAGGGGTGGGATAGGGAGGGTGGGATGGAGGGAGATGAAAGAGGGAAGAGATAAGGGGATATATTTATATGTATAGCTGATTCACTTTGTTACAAAGCAGAAGCTAACACACCATTGTGAAGCAATTATACTCCAATAAAGATGCTAAAAAAAGAATGTAAAATTATATTACAGTTGATTAGAATTTCCCAGATTTTAATGAAGATGGCCATTTTTCATGCACTTACTACATTTATATCTCCTCTTCCATGAAATGTTTTTTTTGTATCTTTCCACACATTGTATGCATGTTTTAAATTTGTCTTGATCGTTCTATGACTTTTTTCCTTCTCTTTTTCTATTGTTTATTCATAGTATTATCCCAGGGTCATTTTTTTTCCTCTTGGTTTATTTTTCTCACTCATTATTGATGGATAGTTTTGAAAATGATTGGATAGGTTTAACAATAGATTGAAAACTAGGAAAAAATCAGTTTATTTGAAGAAAGAAATAGAACCTATCAAAGCTAAATCACAAAGAAAATTAAAAAACAAATAAAAATAAATAGTTCCTCAGTGACTAACGGGACAATGCAAAGAGGTTTAACATACATGCAAAAGAGTAAAAAATAAATGGAAAAAGACTTGGACAGAAAACATATTTGACAAAATAATGGTTGAACATTTTCCAAATTAGATGAGAGATAAATACAAAGACCTAAGTAACTCGAAGAACCTTAAGAGGATAAACATAAAAAACAACACACACATATGCCAAGACACAACCAAATCAAATTGTTGAAAACCAATGATAAAGAAATACTCTTAAAAGTGACCAGAGAAATAAGACGCATTTCTTATCAGAAACAATTCAAACTGGAAGAAAAAGAATAGAGTTTATACTAACACAAGTATCTTGAGTAAAATGAGAAGCCATTAGAAGATTCTGAACAGAGAAGTGATGTAAGCTAGAGTTGATCCTTGAGCAACCTGGGTTTGAAATGCATGAGTCCTCTAATATGTGGATATTTTTTTCCTTCAAGTTTTATTGAGATATGATCGACATACAGTGGCATATAAGATTAAGGTGTAGAGCATTACTATTAGACTTACATACATCATAAAATGATTACTATAATAAGTTTATGAACATCCATCATCTCATATAGACAAAAAATTAAAAAAATTAAGAATAAGATAGTTCTGCTGAGTATAAAGTTCTAGTTGGTAGTTTTATTACCTAACATTTTGAATGCATTATTCCAATACAAGTTAGCTTTCTTTGTGATTTCTTTGCATGTGATCTTTCTTTTCTTTCTTGCTGAATTTAGTATTTTCTCTTAGTGTCCTGCATCCTCAGTGCAATAGGACTAGATGTGGCTTTATAAGGTTAACAGCTGATCTTTCAGCAGAAAATCTGCAAGCCAGAAGGGACTGGCAGGATATATTTAAAGTGATGAAAGGGAAAAACCTACAACAAAGATGACTCTACCCAGCAAGGATCTCATTCAGATTCGATGGAGAAATTAAAACGTTTACAGAGAAGTAAAAGCAAAGAGAATTCAGCACCACCAAACCAGCTTTACAAAAAATGCTAAAGGAACTTCTCTAGGCAGGAAACACAACAGAAGAAAAAGACCCAGAAAAATAAATGCAAAACAATTAAGAAAATGGTAATAGGAACATACAAATCAATAATAACCTTGAATGTAAATGGATTAAATGCTCCAACCAAAAGACACAGACTGGGTGAATGGATGCAAAAGCAAGACCCATATATATGCTGTCTAAAAGAGATCCACTTCAGACTTAGGGACACGTACAGATGGAAAGTGAAGGGATGGAAAATGATATTCCATGCAAATGGAAACCAAAGAAAGCTGGAATAGATATTCTCATATCAGACAAAATAAACTTTAAAATAGAGACTATTACAAGAGACAAAGAAGGAGAGTACATAATGAACAAGGGACTAATCCAAGAAGAAGATTTAACAATTGTAAATATTTATGCACTCAACATAGGAGCACCTCAATACATAGGGCAAATGTTAACAGCCAAAAAAGAGGAACTGACAGGAACACATAATAGTAGAGGACTCTAGCACCCCAATTTCACCAATGAACAGATCATCCAAAATGAAAATGAATAAGGAAATACAAGCTTTAAATGACACATTAAACAAGATGGAGTTAATTGATATTTATAGGACATTCCATCCAAAAACAACAGAATATACTTTCTTAAGTGCTCATGGAACATTCTCCAGGATAGATCATAGCTTGGGTCACAAATCAAGCATTGGTAAATCTAAGAAAATTGAAACCATATCAAGTATCTTTTCTGACCATAACACTATGAGACTAGATATCAATTACAGGAAAAAAACTGTAAAAAATACAAACAAATGGAGGCTAAACAATACACTACTAAATAACCAAGAGGTCACTGGAGAAATAAAAGAGGAAATCAAAAAATACCTAGAAACAAATGACAATGAAAACACAATGACTCAAAACCTATGGGATGCAGCAAGAGCAGTCCTAAGAGGGAAGTGTATAGCAATACAATCCTACCTCAAGAAACAAGAAACATCACAAATAAACAACCTAACCTTACACCTAAAGCAATTAGAGAAAGAAGAACAAAAAAACCCCAAAGTTAGCAGAAGGAAAGAAATCATAAAGATCATATCAGAAATAAGTGAAAAAGAAATGAAGGAAACATGAGCAAAGATCAATAAAACAAAAAGCTGGTTCTTTGAGAAGATAAACAAAATTGATAAACCATTAGCCAGACTCACCGAGAAAAAAAGGAAGAAGTCTCAGATCAACAGAATTAGAAATGAAAAAGAAGTAACAACTGACACTGCAGTAATACAAAGGATCGTGAGAGATTACTACAAGCAAATATAGGCAAATAAAATGAACAACCTGGAAGAAGTGGAGAAATTCTTAGAAAAGCACAACCTTCTGAGACTGGACCAGGAAAAAATAGAAAATATACACAGACCAATCACAAGCACTGAAATTGAAACTGTGATGAAAAATCTTTCAACAAACAAAAGCCCAGGACCAGATGGCTTCACAGGAGAATTCTATCAAACATTTAGAGAAGAGCTAACACCTATCCTTCTCAAACTCTTCCAAAATATAGCAGAGGGAGGAACACCCCCAAACTCATTCTACGAGGCATCCATCACCCTGAGACCAAAATCAGACAAAGAGGTCACAAAAAAAGAAAACTACAGACCAATAACACTGATGAACATAAATGCGAAAATCCTCAACAAAATACTAGCAAACAGAATCCAACAGCACATTAAAAGAATCATACACCATGATCAAGTGGGGTTTATCCCAGGAATGCAAGGATTCTGCAATATATGCAAATCAATCAATGAGATAAATCATATTAAAATATTGAAGGAGAACAACCATATGATCATCTCAATAGATGCAGAAAAAGCTTTTGACAAAATTCAACACCCACTTATGATAAGAACGCTCCAGAAAGTAGGCATAGAGAGAACTTACCTCAACACAATAAAGGCCATATATGACAAACCCACAGCCAATAGCATTCTCAATGGTGAAAAGCTGAAAACATTTCCACTAAGTTTAGGAACAGGAATAGGTTGCCCACTCTCATCACTATTACTCACCATAGTTTTTGAAATTTTAGCCATAGCAATCTGAGAAGAAAAAGAAATAAAATGAATCCAAAACGGAAAAGAAGAAACAAAACTATGAATGTTTGCAGATGACATGATACTATACATAGAAAATCCTAAAGATGCTACTGGAGAACTACTAGAGCTAATCAAAGAATTTGGTAAAGTAGTAGGCTACAAAATTAATGCACAGAAATCTCTTGCATTTCTATACAATAGTGATGAAAAAATCTGAAAGAGAAATTAAGGAAACACTCCCATTTACCATTGCAGCAAAAAGAATAAAATACCTAGGAATAAACCTACCTAAGGAGACAAAAGACCTGTATGCAGAAAACTGTAAGACATTGTTGAAAGAAATTAAAGAAGATACAAACAGATGGAGAAATATACCATGTTATTGGATTGGAAGAATCAACATTGTGAAAATGACTATATTACCCAAAGAAATCTACAGATTCAATTCAATCCCTATCAGACTACCACTGGCATTTTTCAGAGAACTAGAACAAAAAATTTCACAAATTGTATGGAAACACAAAAGACCCTGAATAGCAAAAGCAATCTTGAGAAAGAAAAACGGAGCTGGAGGAATCAGGCTCCCTGACTTCAGACTATACTACTAAGCTACAGTAAACAAGACAGTATGGTACTGGCACAAACACAGAAATATAGATCACTGGAACAGCAAAGCCCAGAGATAAACCCACACACATATGGTCAGCTAACCTTTAAGAAAGGAGGCCAGAATATACAATGGAGAAGACAGCCTCTTCAATAAGTGGTGCTGGGAAAACTGGACAGCTCCATGTAAAAGAATGAAATTAGAACACTCTGTAACATCATACGTAAAAATAAACTCAAAATGGATTAAAGACCTAAATGTAAGGCTAGACACTATGAAACACTTAGAGGAAAACATAGGCAGAACACTCTATGACATAAATCACAGCAAGATCTTTTTTGACCCCCCTCCTAGAGAAACGGAAATAAAAACAAAAACAAACCATGGGACCTAATGAAACTTAAAAGGTTTTGCACAGCAAAGGAAACCATAAACAAGATGAAAAGACAACCCTCAGAATGGGAGAAAATATTTGCAAACGGAGCAACTGACAAACAATTAATCTCCAAAATATACAAGCAGCTCATGAAGCTCAATATCACAAAAACAAACAACCCAATCCAAAATTCGGGAGAAGACCTAAATAGACATTTCTCCAAAGAAGATATACAGATTGCCAACAAACACATGAAAGGATGCTCAACATCACTAATCATTAGAGAAATGCAAATCAAAACCACAATGAGGTATCACCTCACACCAGTCAGAATGGCCAACATCAAAAAATCTAGAAACAATAAATGCTGGAGAGGGTGTGGAGAAAAGGGAAACCCTCCTGCACTATCAGTGGGAATGTAAATGGATACAGCCACTATGGAGAACAGTATGGAGGTTCCTTAAAAAACTAAAAATAGAACCACCATATGACCCAGCAATCCCACTACTGGGCATATACCCTGAGAAAACCATAATTCAAAAAGAGTCATGTACCAAAATGTTCATTGCAGCTCAATTACAGTAGCCAGGACATGGAAGCAACCTAAGTGTCCAACTACAGATGAATGGATAAAGAAGATGTGGCACATATATACAATGGAATATTACTCAGCCATAAACAAAACTGAGTTATTTGTAATGAGATGGATAGACCTGGAGACTGTCATACAGAGTGAAGTAAGTCAGAAAGAGAAAAACAAATACCGTATGCTAACACATATATATGGAATCTAAAAAAAAAAAGGAAGATGGTTCTGAAGAACCTAGGTTCAGGACAGGAATAAAAATGCAGACGTACAGAATGGACTTGAGAACACGGGGAAGGGGAAGGTGGGACGAAGTGAGAGAGTGGCATGGACATATATTCACTACCAAATGTAAAATAGATAGCTAGTGGGAAGCAGCCATCTAGCACAGGGAGATCACCTCGATGCTCTGTGACCACATAAGCGGTGGTATAGGAAAGGTGAGAGAGAGACACAAGAGGGAGGAGATATGTGTATATATTTATATGTATAGCTGATTCACTTTGTTATACAGCAGCAACTAACACAAGACTGTAAAGCAATTATACTCCAATAAAGATGTTAAAATAAAATACGTTTAATCTATCACAAAATCTGCTATGTTACTCATCAATTGCTTTTTATTTCAATTATTATTTTTTTAAAAAGTTCTTTAGTCTTTTTGAAAAATCTCTATAACTATTTTTGATAACCCTTTAATCCATGATTCTTTTGTTTCAACTTCATCTTTTTTTCAGTAATTTTATACATAACTAATCATTTTCATGTGTTATCTCTGATCACTTCTGAAATTCTTGAGAGTTTTTCCCTTATGTTCACTTATATTGTTTTACTTCTTTGTTTTTTAACACTTTACTTTCAGTTCATTTTGCCTAAACATTAGCTTGAGGGTCTTTATATGAAGAGGTTTTCATTCAGAAGATCTGAACTTCACTCTAAGTGTGTCAAGGAATGCTTTAATTTAATTCTTCCTTAGAGGTCTTGTAATCATGTACATAATACAAATTTAAATTCTACACCCAAGTGACGTAGGTCTTCACTACAAAATCTCAGGAGAAATTATTTTAATCTGGAGCTAAAACACTGTTTTCCCTTAGGGTCCTTTTGCTCACAATTGTATTTGAATCCCTTCACTTGCAGTGTTTCTCTGAAGGAGTAGCTCTTTACTATCCAATCTATTAAGTTATTTGTGAGAGATTTAACCCTTCTCCTTATGCAGAAAAATTGTTTTATTTTGTCCTAACACTGATTCAACTTCCTATTTCTTTTTGTATTTGATTTTTTCTTGGGGGGTTTTCATTAATATTTTGTGAGATTAGCTAGACATTTAAAATTATGTTTGCTAATTTATCCAGAATCAGGATATTTTAAAGCAGAATACCTAGTCAATGATACTTCTAATGCAGAAAAGTCAACTAGGTAATATTAGTATTATTTGTGATTTTTGCTAATATACCACAATTTGGTGATAAATTACAATTAATAATTGACATGCTTCCTGCCCTAGGGATTTCTAAAGAAAATGGTATAGTCTTATTATAGTCAGCTTATGTGAAAATGTCATTATTCATCTCTTCTAACTTTCTTCCTTTTGTTTTTTAATTTCCACCAGGCATCTATTCTAACTTTCAACATTCAAGATAAGACTTTCTCTCCTGATACCATTCAAAAGCACATCCCTGACATTTAGTCGAAAAGATTTAGTCATTTGTTTTACGGGGTGACATTGGGCTTCTTCATGAAATTGAAATGAATGTGAAAAGCAAGGTAAAAATATGCTTCAGGTAAGAGAGACTGAGAGAGAAATTATTTTATTTCAAACACTCCCACTTATTGGGACTCAAGGAAGGCTCTGTAGAAGGCAAGCATGCTGGAGCAGGGCAGGCAGAAGGAAAAACGAGAAGTTTCATTTGACATGTAACTGACTGAAAATTCGCTTAAAGAGGGAGGTTAGAAACATGGTTCACGGGCCCAGCCGCTCCGCGGCATGTGGGATCTTCCCAGACCGGGGCACGAAGCTGTGTCCCTTGCATCGGTAGGCAGACTCTCAACCACTGCACCACCAGGGAAGCCCTAAAGTGATATTTTTTGAAAAATTATTATTTTTGAGAAATAATAAAAGAAAATTAGAATTATAAATTTTCAGGATTTTATTCTCAAAATAGTAAAAGAAATATCATAAAGGAATGATGCAATGTAAGTGAGGGACATCTGCTTTCGGATATAATGGAGTAGCTTGTACAAACCAAATATCCTGTCAAAAGACAGAAGGGAAAAAAAGCCTATTAAACTATAGACTATTATAGTATATAGGAGTATATATATGTATTAGAAATATAGATGATAGAATGCTTGTTTGAAGGCATTTGAGAATTAATGGGACAAGCTAGCCTTGTGGGTAGAAGTTTCAGAAAAGGATAAATGGTAAGCCATCATTCTGCAGTCTCTGGTAACCACGGGACATTTGCACATTCTGCAAATGAGGCAATATGCTAGTTACCCAGGCCAAGTACCTGGTAGGAAGGAGAGTGTTAAAAGACAGAGACACTGACTATGCTTTTGGTAGTTTGCCAGGGCCAGAAATGTAAAAATCAGAAAATTTTGAGACCAGAATCTTGGTGATAAAGGGGAGGGAGCATCCAAGATATGAGCCCCACAATCAGTTGCTTTTCCTTTAAAGTTATTTTCTACATTTTGCAACTGCACAGAGCAAGAGGCTTAAAAATGCAGATTATATTTTCCAGATTCTCTGCATGTTGAAGAGGGAATTTTAGTTCAGAATCAGCCATAGGGAGGGCTGGTGAACATCCAGGTTCTCAGATGGAACTCCTGGAAGATTGTGATCCAGAACCAGAGGCAATCCACAGGTTGGTGGAGCACTGCCAACACAGCAATGCAGAAGTTAGACATTCTTGTCCCTGACTGTACTGAAGTGTCCAGCTCCACCCTATCTGCCTGACAGAGTAAACACTATCTGGAAGAAGAAAATTACCCCAACCTCCAATGTCTGGCATGCAATTCTGAATTACCTGCTATGCCAAGGGAAAGACTCCAATACCACTGAATTATAAGTAAACTCACCAAAGCCTAAATGAGGTTATTTTTATTATCGAGAAAATACTAGTAATTAGCAGTAATTCTAAAATCAGTCGTGTCTGAACTCTAAAGTGAAAACTTCCAAATATTATTAAGGAAATCTAAAAAGAATCAAATGAATAAAAAGATAGATCATGTTCATTGATTTCAAGACAATATATATAATATCTTTTTCTCCACATTAATCTACAGATTTAGTGTAAACTCAAAACACAACAAATTTCTGTGTATCTGTGTGTGTGTGTGTGTGTAAACTGACTAGCTGGTTAAAATTAACTTGGAACCGCAAAAGGCCAAATATAGTCAAGAAAATCTTAAAGAAGAGCAAAGCTGGAGAACTTCCACTACTAGGCATTAAGAAAAACAACATATAGTAATTAAAACAATGTCACATGAACACACACAAGAACAAGTAGCTAATGGAATGGAGTGAAGAGGGAGGACCAAACATATAGGGTAATTTGGTTTGTGACAAATGTCCTATCATGGTACAGTGAGGGAAATGACAGTCTTATAAATAAATGTTCTGGGGGACTTCCCTGGTTGTCCAGTGGTAAAGAATCTGCCTTCCAATGCTGCAGGGCAACTAAGCCCATGCACCACAACTACTGAGCACACACGCCTCAACAGAGAAAGCCCACGTGCTGCACACTACAGAGCCCATGTGCCCTGGAGCCTGTGTGCCAAAACTAGAGAGAAGAAACCTGCACAGCACAACTAGAGAGAAGCCTGCATGCCGCAACAAATATCCCACGTGTGGCAACTAAGACCTGACACAGCCAAAGAAATAAAAAAAAAAAAAAATTGTTAAAATAAATAAAATAAATAAAAATTGTTAAAATAAATAAATAAAAATTGTTAAAATAAATAAAATAAAATAAATAAATAAATAAATGTGCTGGGACAACTAGATAAGTACATATTAATCTTTCCCCCACCAAAACCATTTGCAAAAATCAATTTTAGGTTTACTGAAGATCTTAATATGAAATGTAACTACATAAAACTTTAGGACAAAAATACATATGAAATATCTTCATATTATCAAGGTAGGCAAAGAGTTCTTAAACAAGATGCTAAAATCACTAACTATAAAGGAAAAAATTAATCGACTGGACTCCATTAAAATTAAGAACCCAAGTTTACCAAAAGATATCATAAAGAGATTGGAAAGGCAAGAATGGGGGAAATATCTGTTGTTCATACATCTGGAAAAGGTCTCGCATCTAGAATATATAAAGAACTGCAAATCCATAACAACAAATCAGATCAACAGCTCGATAGCAAAATGGACAAGATTTAAACTTATGCTTGACGATGTCGTCAAGGTAATTAACATCTGAAATGTGTTTAAGGAATTGACCTGAAATAGGGACATGCAAATTGAAACCACAATTACTACTACTATACACCCAAGAAAATGGCTAAAATTTAAGATAGATAATATCAAGTGTTGGCAAAGTGTAGAGCAATCAACAGTCTCAGACACAAGCAAAGAATGAATTGACAACCACTTTTGAAAATTGTTCAACAGCATCTGATATAGCTAAATTATGCTCCCCACTGACTCAGTCACTCCTTTCCTATGTATGTCCAAATGTAAATATGTACATATGTATGTCAATAGATATGTACAAGGATGTTCATAGCAGTAATTTTAATAATAGCCAATGTTTGGAAACACAAAAATAAAATCTAAAACATTGCTGGTTATAAAAAATAGATAAATCTCAAAAATATAATTTTGAATGAAAGAATTCAGGTAAAAATGAGTATATACACATATTTCTATTAATAAAAATGTCTACTAAGAGGTAGAATCCATTCATAAAGTAAGATATAAGAATAATGATAACCTTTGTTAGGAGATAGTGACTTGGTACTAAACTTTTTGGATATTGGTAATGGTCTATTTCTTATATCTGTGCTGACCGCTCAATTCATTTCAGTTTGTAAAAATCAGGTGGTATGCTTTTGATTTGTGTGTTCTTGGCATGTATATTCAATTCAATAAAAACATTTAAACTCTAAGATGGAAAAAATAACAAAAAATGGATTTGACCCACTTTGTCACATATATCTGAGCAAGAGAGACATCATTTCTACCTGAAAAAAGTGACTTATGTTAAGAATATAGTAATAAATACAGATGATTCATTCTCAGTAACAAAATCAAATGTCATAAAACTACAGTTATGTTGCACGTACATATTCTAAAACTGAGCAAGAACTTCATTTTTGATAATGAGTTTGCCTTATATTTGTATATATAATGGTTTGTGATTTCTCCATTTATTTTCTCATAGGAAAGACAATTCTTTGTTCCTTTGTTTTGTAAGAGGACATGCATTATTAAATCTGCAGTGAAATACACCTGGTTGCAATGACTAGAACCTTAAAATCATCTGTTAGGGCAGAAGGATCTACTTTAAAAGCAGATTTACACAGGCTACTGGGCTCCTGTAGCGACTCTGCATATATAGGGACTGTGAATAAATTTTATGATTTTAAACTTTTCTTTTCAGTGTGAATGATACATTGCCCAATGCTTTCTTTTTATCAGTCAGTTTCTTAAAAATAATTTTATGCACACTAACTTTGTTAGTATATATCATTTAATTTACAAGAATATAAAAGTGAATTGTTTTAGCAGTTCAAAAGTAAGAGCAAGACCATTATTTCAGTTGCTCAATTCTCCATTTTACATTTTTTGGAGCACTCTCAAAGTTGTCATTATACAGAGAAATCCCCATCCTGTCACTCTCATTGCCATCAGAATTAAATGTTAGGAAAACTTGATTTCTGAACATTAAATGTTCAGAAAACATTAAGTAGTATTTGAAGGTTTTTAAGCACAGGTAAATGGTATGATTACAACTGGAGAACACTAACGTGACAGCAGATTGTAGGCTGGGTTAGAGAAAACAGTGCCTGTAGGAGAGAAGGCCAGACAAGATATAATTAATTACACTTAAGCAGGAAGTAAATGCAACTTAACCTAGGCTCCTGGAAGTAAAAATAGAAAGTAAAAATGAGAAATAATGATGTAAATATAACCAACAAACATGAAAACAAATTTGATATTGGGAGCTAGGCAGAAGGGTCCATCTGAGATTTTGTGCCTGGCTAACTGGGTCAGTGGATATCTTTAATTCACAGTTATATGTCCTGTATCGTTTTGGAGTCAACGTGAAGATTTCCATTCTTGAATCACCTCATACATTAAACCTATTTCAACACTGCTAACCTTTTAATATTTGAGCATTTGTCTCAAGATCCCCGAAGCATGTCCAAATAGAGGCTAACTCAGGGTGAAGTAAGGGGAAGGGGGCAGAGTTTTCCATGAATGCAACTTCCAAGATTCAAGATAGAGAGAGAAAGGGGAAGAAAAGTTGAAGCTGGAAAAATCAGTTTGCTGCAATCCACACCCTCTGTCTCCACTTCTCAACCCCAGGGAGGAAGTGGCTGGTGGAGCAGGTGTCGCTATGCACGCAGGTCCTTGTTATCAAAAAGAGAACACTGGGCTTCCCTGGTGGCGCAGTGGTTGAGAGTCCGCCTGCCGATGCAGGGGACACGGGTTCTTGCCCCGGTCCGGGAGGATCCCACGTGCCGCGGAGCGGCTGGGCCCGTGAGCCATGGCCGCTGAGCCTGCGCCTCTGGAGCCTGTGCTCCGCAACCGGAGAAACCACAACAGTGAAAGAAACGCGTACCGCAAAAAAAAAAAAAAGAGAGAGAGAGAACACTGATTGTGTTGACCTGTGGTCTTCCCCCCGTCCTCCAGAAACCTAGTGGTGATGTACAGAGCATAGAAGGAATGCTCCATGGAGGCTGTGTTCAAAGAATAAGGACATTACACCTCTCTCCCAAATCCTTCCTTTCTCTTGTTGACAAACCAAACTTTCTGGCTGTAATAACATGATATAAATTCTTTTATATTGAATCTGACATTTGATGTTGAAAGGCTTAAAAACATGTGATTCAGAGAATGAATATCTGTGAGATTCAAAATCTCAGCATGTGCCTGTGATAAATAAAATGTTAACCAAAATGCCAGACCAAATTATATTGTGAATGGAGCATTTGAATTAAAGAATATTTTTCTTGATAAAATCAAAATCCATTCCTGTAAAAATGTAATCTCAGTAAAATTGTGATGCAGGGGAGGGGGAAGTGAGAGCCTGAGGAATTTGAGCAAATTATATCCACTCTGCACCAAACAGTATTATTAAGAACACAGTGGGACTTCACTGGTGGTGCAATGGTTAAGAATCCACCTGCCATTGCAGGGGACATGGGTTCGAGCCCTGGTCCAGGAATATCCCACATGCTGAGGAGAAACTAAGTCCGTGCACCACAACTGCTAAGCCTGAGCTCTGGAGCCCACGAGACACAACTGCTGAGCCCATATGCCAGAACTACTTAAGCCCACATGCCTAGAGCCTGTGCTCTGCAACAAGAGAAGCCACCACAGTGAGAGACGTGCATGCCACAACAAAGAGTAGATTCTGCTCTCTGCAATTAGAGGAAGTCTTCATGCAGCAATGAAGATCCATCGCAGCCAAAAAATATAAATACATTAATTAATTAAAAAAAAAAAAAGAACGGCAGTGATTTCATGGTTTTTACATGAAGATGCTGACAAAGACTATGCTCCAGTCTGCAGAGAGGTGACTTGTGCTTTTTTTCTTTTTTTCTTTATTTTAACAGCTTTATTGGAGTATAATTGCTTTACAGCCTTGTGTTAGTTGCTGCTGTATAACAAAGTGAATCAGCTACATGATTCACTACATATGATTCACTACATCAGCTACATATCAGCTACATATATCCCCATATCTCCTCCCTCTTACATCTCCCTTCCACCCTCCCTATCCCACCCCTCCAGGTGGACACAAAGCACCGAGCTGATCTCCCTGTGCTATGCAGCTGCTTCCCACTAGCTATCTATTTTACATTCGGTATTGTATATATGTCCATAGCACTCTCTCACTTTGTCCCAGCTTACCACTCCCCCTCCCATATGCTCAAGTCCATTCTCTACATCTGTCTCTTTATTCCTGTCCTGCCATAGGTTCTTCAGAACCTTTTTTTCTCTTCTGATTCCAAATGTATGTGTTAGCATACGGTATTTGTTCTTCTCTTTCTGACTTACTTCACTCTGTATGACAGTCTCTAGGTCCATCCACCTCATTACAAATACCTCAGTTTTGTTTCTTTTTATGGCTGAGTAATATTCCATTGTATCTATGTGCCACATCTTCTTTATCCATTCATCTGTTGATGGGCACTTAGGTTGCTTCCACATCCTGGCTACTGTAAATAGAGCTGCAATGAACATTGTGGTACATAACTCTTTTTGAATTATGGTTTTCTCAGGGTATATGCCCAGTAGTGGGATTGCTGGGTCATATGGTAGTTCTGTTTTTAGATTTTTAAGGAACCTCCATACTGTTCTCCATAGTGGCTGTATCAATTTACATACCCACCAACAGTGCAAGAGGGTTCCCTTCTCTCCACACCCTCTCCAGCATTTATTGTTTGTAGATTTTTTGATGATGGCCATTCTGACCAGTGTGAGGTGATACCTCATTGTACTTCTGATTTGCATTTCTCTAATGATTAGTGATGTTGAGCATCCTTTCATGTGTTTGTTGGCACTCGGTATATCTTCTTTGGAGAAATGTCTATTTAGGTCTTCTCCCCAATTTTGGATTGGGTTGCTTGTTTTTGTGATATTGAGCTGCGTGAACTGCTTGTATATTTTAGAGATAATCCTTTGTCAGTTGCTTCATTTGAAAATATTTTCTCCCATTCTGAGGGTTGTCTTTCCATATTGTTTCCTTTGCTGTGCAAAAGATTTTAAGTTTCATTAGGTCTCATTTGTTTATTTTTGCTTCACTTCCCTTTCTGTAAGAGGTGGGTCAAAAAGGATCTTGCTGTGATTTATGCCATAGAGTGTTCTGCCTATGTTTTTCTCTAAGAGTTTTATAGTGTCTGGCATTACATTTAGGTCTTTAATCCATTTTGAGTTTATTTTTGTGTATGGTGTTAGGGAGTTCTTTTACATGTAGCTGTCCAGATTTCCCAGCACCACTTACTGAAGAGGTTGTTTTTTCTCCATTGTATATTCTTGCCTCCTTTATCAAAGATAAGGTGACCATATGTGCATGGGCTTATCTCTGGGCTTTCTATCCTGTGCCATTGATCTATATTTCTGTTTTTGTGCTAGTACAAAACGGTCTGGATTACTGTAGCTTTGTAGTATAGTCTGAAGTCTGGGAGCCTAATTCCTTCAGCTCCATTTTCTTTCTCAAGATTGCTTTGGCTCTTTGGGGTCTTTTGTGTTTCCATACAAATTGTGAAATTTTTGGTTCTAGTTCTGTGAAAAATGCCAGTGGTAGTTTGATAGGGATTCCATTGAATCTGTAGATTGCTTTGGGTAGTAGAGTCATTTTCACAATGTTGATTCTTCCAATCCAAGAACATGGTATATCTCTCCATCTGTTGGTATCTTGTTAATTTCTTTCAGCAATGTCTTATAGTTTTCTGTATACAGGTCTTTTGTCTCCTTAGGTAGGTTTATTTCTAGATATTTTATTCTTTCATTGCAATGGTAAATGGGAGTGTTTCCTTAATTTCTCTTTCCGATCTTTCATCATTAATGTATAGGAATGCAAGAGATTTCTATACATACATTTTGTATCCTGCAACTTTATGAACTTCATTGATTAGCTCTAGTAGTTTACTGGTAGCATCTTTAGGATTCTCTATGTATAGTATCATGTCATCTGCAGTCACAGTTTTACTTCTTCTTTTCTGATTTGGATTCCTTGTATTTCTCTTTCTTCTCTGATTGCTGTGGCTAAAAGTTCCAAAACTATATTGAATAGTAGTGGTGAGAATGGGCAACCTTGTCTTGTTCCTGATCTTAGCGGAAATGGTTTCTGTTTTTCACCATTGAGAATAATGTTGGCTGTAGGTTTGTCATATATGACCATTATTATGTTGAGGTAAGTTCCCTCTATGCCTACTTTCTGGAGGGTTTTTATCATAAATAGGTGTTGAATTTTATCAAAAGCTTTTTCTGCATCTATTGAGATGATCATATGGTTTTTCTCCTTCAGTCTGTTAGTATGGTTTATCACATTGATTTGTGTATACTGCAGAATCCTTGCATTCCTGGGATAAACCCTACTTGATCATGGTGTATGATTCTTTTAATGTGCTGTTGGAATCTATCTGCTAGTATTTTGTTGAGGATTTTTGCGTCTATGTCATTCAGTGATATTGGCCTGTAGTTTTCTTTTTTTGTGACATATTTTTCTGGTTTTGGTCTCAGGGTGATGGTGTTCTCGTAGAATGAGTTTGGGAGTGTTCCTCCCTCTGCTATATTTTGGAAGAGTTTGAGAAGGATAGGTGTTAACTCTTCTCTAAATGTTTGGTAGAATTCTCCTGTGAAGCCATCTGGTCCTGGGCTTTTGTTTGTTGAAAGATTTTTAATCACAGTCTCAATTTCAGTGTTTGTGATTGGTCTGTTTATATTTTCTAATTCTTCCTGGTTCAGTCTCAGAAGGCTGTGCTTTTCTAAGAATTTGTCCATTTCTTCCAAGTTGTCCATTTTATTGGCATGTAGTTGCTTGTAGTGATCTCTCACAATCCTTTGTATTTCTGAAGTGTCTGTTGTTACTTCTCCTTTCCCATTTCTAATTCTATTGATGAGTCTTCTCCCTTTTTGTCTCTATGAGTCTGTCCAATGGATTATCAATTTTGTTTATCTTCTCAAAGAACCAGCTTTTACTTTTACTGATCTTTGCTATCGTGTCCTTCATTTCTGTTTCATTTATTTCTGATCTGATCTTTATGATTTCTTTCCTTCTGCTAACTTTGGGGTTTTTTGCTCTTCTTTCTCTAATTGCTTTAGGTGTAAGGTTAGGTTGTTTATTTGAGATGTTTCCTTTTTCTTGAGTTAAGATTGTATTGGTATAAACTTCGCTCTTAGAACTGCTTTTGCTGCATCCCATAGGTTTTGGGTCATCATGTTTCCATTGTCATTTGTTGCTAGGTATTTTTTGATTTCCTCTTTGATTTCTTCAGTGATCTGTTGCTTATTTTAGAGTATTCTTTAGCCCCCATGTGTCTGTATTTTTTACAGTTTTTTTCTTGTAATTGATAACTAGTCTCATAGTGTTGTGGTCAGAAAAGATACTTGATACGATTTCAATTTTCATAAAAATACCAAGCCTTGATTTTGACCCAAGATATTATCTATCCTGCAGAATATTCCATGAGCACTTGAGAAGAAAGTATATTCTGTTGTTTTTGGATGGAATGTCATATAAATATCAATTAAGTCCATCTTGTTTAATGTGTCATTTAAAGCTTGTGTTTCCTTATTTATTTTCATTTTGGAAGATCTGTCCATTGGTGTTAGTGGGGTGTTAAAGTCCCCTACTATTATTCTGTTCCTGTTGATTTCCCCTTTTAACGCTGTTAGTATTTGCCTTATGTATTGAGGTGCTCCTATGCTGGATGCATAAATATTTACAACTGATATATCTTCTTCTTCGATTTTCCCTTGCTCATTATGTTGTGTCCTTCTTAGTCTCTTGTAATAGTCTTTATTTTAAAGTCTATTTTTTCTGCTATTAGAATTGCTACTCCAGCTTTCTTTTGATTTCCATTTGCATGGAATATCTTTTTTCCATCCCCTCAGTTTCAGTCTGTATGTGTCCCTTGGTCTGAAGTGGGTCTCTTGTAGACAGCATATATGTGTCTTGCTTTTGTATCCATTCAGCCAGTCTATGTCTTTTGGTTAGAGCATTTAATCCCTTTATATTGAAGGCAATTATCAATATGTATGTTCTTATAACCATTTTCTTAATTTTGGGGAGTTTGTTCTTGTATCTCTTTCCTTCTCTTGTGTTTCCTGCCTAGAGAAGTTCCTTTACCATATGTTGTAAAGCTGGTTTGGTGGTGCTGAATTCTCTTAGTTTTTCCGTGTTTGTAAATATTTTAATTTCTCCATTGAATCTGAATGAGATCCTTGCTGGATAATCTTTGTTGGAGGTTTTTCCTTTTCATTACTTTAAATATGTCCTGCCACTCCCTTCTGGCTTGCAGAGTTTCTGCTGAAAAATCAGCTGTTAACCTTATGTGGATTCCCTTGTATGTTATTTGTTGCTTTTCCCTTGCTGCTTTTAATATTTTTTCTTTGTATTTAATTTTTGATAGTTTGATTAATATGTGTCTTGGCGTGTTTCTCCTTGGATTTATTCTGTATGGGACTCTCTGCACTCCCTGGACTTGATTGACTATTTCCTTCCCCATATTAGGGAAGTTTTCACGTATAATCTTTTCAAATATTTTCCCAGTCCCTTCCTTTTTCTCATCTTCTGGGACCCCTATAATTCAAATTTTGGTGCATTAATATTGTCCCAGAGGTCCCAGAGACTGTCCTCGACTCTTTTCGTTCTTTTTTCTTTATTCTGCTCTGTGGTAGTTATTTCCACTCTTTTATCTTCCAGGTCACATATCCTTTCTTCTGCCTCAGTTATTCTGCTATTGCTTCCTTATAGAGAATTTTGAATTTCATTTACTGTGTTGTTCATCATTGTTTGTTTGCTATTTAGTTCTTCTAGGTCCCTGTTAAACGTTTCTTATATTTTCTCCATTCTATTTCCAAGATTTTGGATCATCTTTACTATCATTACTCTGAATTATTTTTCAGGTAGACTGCCTATTTCCTTTTCATTTGTTTGGTCTGGTGGGTTTTTACTTTGCTCCTTCATCTGCTGCATATTTCTCTGTCTTCCATTTTGCTTAACTTACTGGTTTGGTGTCTCCTTTTTGCAGGCTGCAAGTTTGCAGTTCCCGTTGTTATTTGTGTCTTCCCCCAGTGGGTAAGGTTGGTTCAGTGGGTTGTGTAGGCTTCCTTGTGGAGGGTACTGGTGCCTGTGTTCTGGTGGATGAGGCTGGATCTTGTCTTTCTAGTAGTCAGGACTGTGTCAGGTGGTGTGTTTGTAAACTTACTATTATTTTAGTTAGCCTCTCTGCTAATGGGTGGGGTTGTGTTCCTGTCTTGCTATTTGTTTGGCATAGGGTGTCCAGCACTGTAGCTCTCTGGTTGTTGAATGGACCTGAGTCTTAACGTTGAGATGGAGATCTCTGGGAGAGTTTTCACTGTTTGATATTTTATGGGGCCAGGAGGTCTCTGGTGAACCAATGTCCTGAACTTGGCTCTGCCACCTCAGAGGCTCAAGCCTGACACCCGGCTGGAGCAACAAGACTCTATCAGCCACACATCTCAGAAGAAAAGGGAGAAAAGAAATTAAAAAAGGAAGAAAATATAATATAAAATAAAGTTATTAAAATTAAAAAATATATTATTAAAAATAAAAAATTATAAAAAAAGAGAGCTACCAAAAGACTAATCCACTAATGATATCAAGCTATAAACTATACAAAATAAAACAAAAACAAACAAACAAACAAAAAAGGCAAACAGAATCCTAGGACAAATGGTAAAAGCAAAGTTATACAGACAAAATCACACAAAGAAGCATACACATATACACTCACAAAAAGAGAAAAAGGAAAAAATATATATATATATATTAGAAAAAAGGAAGAGAGCAACCAACTCAATAAATAAATCTACCAATGATAATAAGCTCTAAATACTAAACTAAGATAAACATAGAACCGGAATCCAATTAGATGCAGACAGCAGATCCCAAGCCTACAGTTGCTCGCATAGTCCACCGCCTCAATTTTGGGATGATTCGTTGTCTATTCAGGTGTTCCAGAGATGCAGGGTACATCAAGTTGATTGTGGAGATTTAATTCACTGCTCCTGAGGCTGCTGGGAGAAATTTCCCTTTCTCTTCTTTGTTTGCACAGCTACTGGGGTTCAGCTTGCATTTTGCCCCCGCCACTGCTTGTAGGTCACCCTCTGGCACCTGTTCCCAGCCCAGACAGGCTGGGGTTAAAAGAGCAGCTGATTAGGGGTCTGTTTCTCACTCAGGCTGGGTCGAACCTGCGGCGGCAGAAGCTGACATGACGTTGCACCAGCCTGAGGTGTGCCGTGTGTTCTTCCAGGGAAATTGTTCCTGGATCACAGGACACTGGCAGTGGTGGGCTGCACAGGCTCCCGCGGGTGTGTGTGTGGATAGTGACCTGTGCTTGCACACAGGCTTCTTGGTGGCTGCAGCAGCCTTAGCGTTTCATGCCTGTCTCTGGTGTCTGCGCTGATAGCCGCGGGTCGCGCCCATCTCTGGATCTCGTTTAGGTGGTGCTCTGAATCCCCTTTCCTCGCACACCCCAAAACAATGGTCTCTTGCCTCTTCGGCCGGTCCAAACATTTTCCCGGACTCCCTCCCGGCTAGCCATGGCGCACTAGTCCCCTTCAGGACATGTTCACGCAGCCAACCCCAGTCCTCTCCCTGGGATCCGACCTCTGAATCCTGAGCCTCAGCTCGCAGCCCCGCCGCCCCGGGGGGTGAGCAGACAAGCCTCTTGGGCTGGTGCGTGCCGGTCGGCCCCGATCCTCTGTGTGGGAATCTCTCCACTTTGCCCTCTGCACCCCTGTTGCTGCGCTGTCCTCCGCGGCTCCGAAGCTCCCCGTTCCGCCTCCCGCAGTCTCCACCCGTGAAGGGGCTTGCTAGTGTGTGGAAACCTTTCCTCCTTCACAGCTCCCTCCCACTGGTGCAGGTTCCATCTCTATTCTTTGTCTCTGTTTTTTCTTTGTTTCTTTTGCCCTACCCAGGTATGTGGGGAATTTCTTGCCTTTTGGGAGGTCTGAGGTCTTCTGCCAGCATTCAGTAGGTGTGCAGTAGGAGTTGTTCTACATATAGATGTATTTCTCATGTGTTTGTGGGGAGGAAAGTGATCTCCACGTCTTATTCCTCCGCCATTTTGAAGGTCTCCCCCGAGGTGGCTTGTTTAATAGTGATAGTAGGATACCTTGTGCAGTAAGTGTACCAGCTAGAGAACATAAATCAATCTCTTAGACGATAGTTATCGTTTACGTAGTTCTGAGTTGGCCTGCAGCCATTCACTGCATAGCAAGTATTGCTTGTTTGCGGACGGTTTCCTTGTTTCCTTGTGTCAAGTTCCTGACAGGAAGATTTATAAGTTTGCACTGTTTGGCTTGTACATGCACACTTACAAACTTCCTTATTTGCCTTGGTTTGGAACCCTAAAGTGATCAGCCTGATGCAAGAAAAAAACTACAGCTAAACTTACAGCTCACAGACTGTCTAAATAATGATACAAATCAACCCAAGTAAAATTTTACAAATCCTGTTCATTGAAAGATATCATAAACTGGAAGCACATGCAAGGGTTGTCCAACAAAGTTGGACAAAGTATATTTGTCCCACAAAGTTTTAGCTTGCATAATATAAGGAACTCCTAAAAGTCAATCTAAATTAAAATGTAAAACAGCCCAATAGAAAACAGGTCAAATAGAAACAGTCCAATAGAAAATAAATAAAACAGCCCAATAGAAAAACAGGTCAAACACAAACTGGCAAAAGAAGACACATAAGGCCAGTTAGTGTATGAAAACTGCTGAAAATAAATGTTAATTTTAGATAAAAATTAAAACAAAAATGAGAAACCATTTTATACATTCTATATTTTCAAAATTAAGTCAAATAATACAACCATGATCTCATATATTTCTAATGTGAATGTAAGCAGTACAACCATTTTGGAAAATAATCTGGCACCATCTCATAAAGCTAAATCTTTACATACCTATTTCCCATAATCTCATTCATAGACATGTAGTAAAACCTTAGCCTGTTGAACGCTGTACAAAAGCATGTTCTTATCAATACAGTTTGTAATAGGAAGAAAACCTAGAAACAATCCAAATTCACAAATTGTGGTACATTAACACAACAAAACATTAGACAGCAGAGGAGTTAATAGATTGCATATGAACCAAGCAACATGAATGAATTTTGAAAGCATAATGTTGGTAAAAGCAGTATGTTCCACAAGGTTATCTATTGTATGTTATCTTTTATTCACTAATTTAATAAAAAAAAACTAAGCAACTTATTGTTTCAATAAATATATATGATAAAATATAGAAGGAGGGAGGGAGACAGAAAGCTGAAGTAGGTAATGCAAGTTCCAGATTATATTCTAATTATTGGACTGGGTAGTAGGTTCATGGTTATATCATTTTATTTTGTAAGTCATATTAATATTACATATGTCTATTTGAATGTATTCAATATATTGAAATTTGATAAAGAAAAAATAGAGAAAAAATTAAACAGCTATATGCAAATATCATTGTTTCATACTGAGACAATGTCAGATTGCTTCATCTGATAGTTTATTTCACATGCTGTATGAGAAAGAGGAAACTCCACATTATTTTTCTCAGACATTTTTGTATTTCCTTGTGATTTTTTTATTAAGCAATCAAATAAGAAAATTTTCGATTGGGATTGACATATACACACTACTATATATAAAATAGATAACTAAGAAGAACCTACTGTATAGCACAGGAAACTGTACTCAATACTCTGTAATGACCTATATGGGAAAAGAATCTAAAAAAGAGTGGCTATATGTACATGTATAACTGATTCACTTTGCTGTACACCTGAAACTAACACAACATTGTAAATTATTAATTAACAAAAAAGAAAACATTCATTGTAGGATCAGAGTTCATACCATATGGCTTAATATGTTAAATGATGTGTTGAAAAATAAACACTTTAATGTTGGGCAAAGTAAAAGATAATTCCATTTCCCTTCATAGAGAGTCATGTAGAGCATGGAGGGTATGTTTGAGGGAATGTAGTATCTCAGAGACGAAAGAAGCATGAAGATGAAGTCTATGTGTACATGGAACTTTTTAGAAACCTAATATATTTTTAAAGGTCAAAATTGAAAATTTCTCATAGTCATTCAGAGTTTTAGACTTCTTTTTATAGTCATGTAAAAGATTAATGAAATATCTGTTTTATGCACTTCAATAAGCCTTCAAATTGACAATGGTTTTCGTGACACTGTTTGTTTCTTCAATCATGTATTCATACCATTTACAAATAGATTCATTTTTCTTGGGAAATTTTAAGTTGCCACTTTCGTGTTAAGAAATATTTAGCATTTCCAAAACAGCCAGATGTATCTTACACCATAGCTTTAACTAATTAAAGAATTTCACTCTGCCAGTTTTAGGTGAAGATTAACCATTTGGATGAAAGGCGGTATAAAGGTCCTATCTGTGGCTAATGGAGCTGACATGATTTAAAAAGGACAAAGTCCAGCACTGTACAAAGACACCAATGATGACTCATATTACAAGACTGCAGCATGAAAATTTGAGTATCTTAGAAATGGAAAGGGTTTAGAGGCAATCCATCCAAGCAAGAGATTTTCTTTCTGCAACATCACATAAATGTTAATTTGTTTATCAAACTAAATTAATATCTTTTGTTCAGTTCACACCTCTTTTTCTTAAATGTAGTATAGTAATTCTGGACCAAGTAACTAAAATTAGAAGCGTATTAAATTAAATATGCCCATCAAATATGGGCTCGATTTTCGTGTTATTTACCAGAAGATAAAATTCTACTATGGTAGAACATGTACACAGATTGCCCTGATATTCTTATTTTGGAATCACTATGCTGCGTGGCAACTAGTTATTAGCTATAAGTAATGAATTGTTCGTAACTCATCAAAATAAGCATTGCTTCTATACGGTCAAACCAGGTGTTAGTAATTTCCTTCTTCTTGTTTTATTTATTTTCATATGTTTTCATTTATGTTCATGGTGATCTATCAAGGTAATGGGAAAGATATCACTGGTGAAAAAAAATAAAACAAAGCATATCTTAGAAACAACCAGAAGATGGGCTTTAAACAGTAGTTGGACACACACAAAAAATGTAAACAGAATTGTCTGATAAAATTATATTGGAAAAAGACTGAAAGTGTGACAAAATAATCAAGTAATAAATATTAATAATCAGTATTTGATGCTTTAATGAAAACAAAGCACTTAGTGCCTAGTACATACTAAATCTAAAACTAACTAGATAATTAGATAACAAAGTAAATGTCTATTCCTACTGCTACATTTTTGTTTTTGCAAATAGAAGAGGGAAATTTGGATTTAGAACTCTGAGGAAGAAAAGGAAGGTGTACTTGAATAAGAACAGGAATTGAAAAGGATGCTGCTGAACACAAACTTAGCAAATCTGCACCATGAGACAAGTAAACCTGCAGATGGAGTATCTAGTCATACCTTATAGTGTGCTAAACTAGCATTTCCAATTATAAGAAATCTGTGCTGTTACTGTCGTAAATTATTTACAATCTACAATTGCATATCTAAATCATATTATACATATTAACCTGATAAAAGGTCTATGATACATTAAAGGAAAATATAGTATTTCAATTAATCCAATGAAAGTGATTGGATGAAAGAATGTGTGTGTGTGTGTGTGTGTGAGAGAGAGAGCCAGACAGACAGACAGAAATTAAATGTAATTACATTTAGAAAAGCAATATAAAAATATTTATGTGCCAAATTTTTATTCAAAAATTTGTCCCACTTTTTGGTTCAAAAAATAAACATATCTAGACTATCCCACAATGTATGTTGCAAGAAGAGTATTAGAATTGGTGTATTGTGATAGTCTTCCCTTTAGGTTTTAGTTGTAAGAATGTTCTACTAGGTATTCAGCCAAACAGTCTTAAACAATGTAATCTGTACTCAAGTTGCTCATAGTTTAAAATTCACAGTGCTCCAGAGCTGATTAATTACATATAAATTATATTTTCTTTGTGTGCAACTCAATAGGTAATTATACTTAATTGCACTGTGAGAGAATAGGAGTCGTGTGTCAGAGAATAGCAACTCCTATTATATGAAATTAAGAATTTTAAAAGTTTTCAAAAATAATTTTAAAACAAATATTTGACTTGTAAAAACACCTGATTAGCCAGCAAATTTTGCACTGGCTCTGTCCACATTTAATAATAATATACATCTGCTCTTTAATTTGATTTCTTCTGAATTTTTTTCAAGTTAGAAAAACAGAAGAACCTGCATGACGTAAATGAATTCACATATCTTTTCTCACCCATCCCTACACCCAGAAAATAACCCTGCATAGATGGTCTATAATCAGTTTTCTCAATAATTTCTCTTCTAATTTTTTATTTTACTGTAAGTATTCATTTCTTTTAAACCTTTCGTGATTTATTTACTAATATTTTCTAGATCTATAGACAGGTTTCGTTTAGAGGTTTTAAACTTTTTTGTGGCATTTTACAGCCAATTTCAGGATAAATTGAGTTTCTTCCCATTCATGTGCGATAAAGGGTCAGCTTTTCTGCTTCAGTGACGGAACTCTGGGAGACCGAAGTAATCGGTGTTTACCATGAAATTGCTCACCTGCAATTTACCTTTAGCTTTAGCTGCAAATATATATGAGCTAATTTGGTGGTGGACTGCTGGGGGTGAAATAGAATGGAAGGTGGGGTGTTTTTTTTTACTGTAAATATATATATATAAACACATAATATATTTTGGACCTTGAATTGAACTGTTAATCGTGAATTAGACAGAGGAAGCAACCTCATTATACAATTAATATTTTCTCTCAAATTGCCAGTTCTTATAGCATCTTTCCCATTGAAGCTTTTCACACGCAAGGTTGAACAGGGTAAGATCTGTCCCGTTATCCCATTGTCTTTATAAAATATATGCAGCCTGACACCTAGGAAACTTGGGTGTAGGAGGAGCCATTCTGAGCGATTGCACATGGCTCCAGTTGCCAAGGAAACCCGTGCCTTTCTTCCTGTAAATGTGCAGAGCAGTTTCCTTATTAGGAATTGGGTTAACACTGTTCTCAAAGGAAAAGCTGAGTGAGGAAGGCAGTAGGATTTTTTTCATACATATGAACTGAATTGTAAACTCTGTATAAGCTGTGATGAATTGTTTTCAGCATGTAGGTTTCAGTGATAAAAGTAAAGTCTTCTGGAGTTTCTATCTGACATAATTAAAAATATTCGAAAGTGCAAAATCTTGCCCTTAAACAGAGCATGGGAGCATACAGAAAACCGAATTTTTTTTGACTAACAAATGGCAGATATTGACAATATACGATATTCATATTCAAACCCTTACTGTTGAATGTGCATTTTTTGAATGACCTTACAGAAAAACATTTTCCATTAAATACTTTTGTAGGTAGGAATTCTAATTAATTCTGTACGTTTAGCCCTCTTTTAAAAATCACTCTGTTATTATTTTGCTAAAAATTGCATTTATTTTATATTCTACTAAAATTCTATGTTTTAAGTTTTGGGTTAATTAAAATACTTTAAAATATAAAATCCCAAGTCACATATTATAAATATTACATCAGCATGATCTATCACAATCTGTCATTATTTATTAAGCCCTCACCTATCAACTATATAAAACAACTGTAGTCACAATTTCCTAACAATATTCTTCCAAATACCATAAAAAAGCATGTACTATGGAGAAAAAAACCCCGAAATGTGGGAATCTGCATACTTATCAAGGAGGTCATTTCCTGAAAACATTAGCCTAGTTTTCCATGCTGAAGTATAATCACTGTGTCCTTCGGCATCCAACCTAAATGCAGACAGAGTTATATGCAAGTATTTTATTGCAAAAATAAGGAGAAAAGTTTAAGTTTCTTCCTCTTGGGAAATAATTCATGAAGAAGCATAATTCTTTGAATATTCTATCGAGCATCCAAGGTGTGTGAAAGTAGGCACCCTCATATATTGCTGGTGAATTGTATATTTTAACAGCTTGTGTAGAATGCAATTTGGAAAAATGTCTTAAATGCCTTAAAATGTTATCGTTTTCACTGGACTCAGTAATATAATTTTAATGCAACTTTCTAAAAACTATATGTACAAGGATAATCTTCACAACTTTTTATCTTTTAAAACATTTAAATTCCAACACTTGATCATTGATGAAAATATGATAATATTCAATAGTATACAATAGATATTACGTTGATATTCAGCCATTAAAAAATCACACTGTGAACACAACATTGTAAGTAAACTATCCTTCAATAAAAGATAATCATTGTGTGAAAAACACACAATCACATGAACAGCATTCATTAAAGAACGACAAGTGAAAATAAATGACATGAAAAATATAACATAAGAAAATACTAGAAGTATATACACCAAAGTGTTAAGCATAGACGCTTTTGGGTGTTACTTTTTCTTTGTACTTTTCTACTTCTACCAAGTTGTTTAGATTAAACATTCATTACTTCAGTATTTAGAAAATGTTTGAAAATGTCATAAAAGGCAAAGTTTTTGAAGAGTTTAAGTGACATAGAGGGATACTTATGGTATAATGTCAGAAGAAAAGCAGTTTTGCACAATGTATAGATACAAATGTCACAATGACAAAGCCCCGATGTCGACACCCGTCTCAGAACAGCTGAGCAGCCTGTGCTCAGCCACTGCCCAGAGATAAGGGGGGGCCACCTGCAGGAAGAGGACACAACTCAACACCAGCCATTAAGCTGTGGGCAGAAGCAGCTACAAGCAGTAGATATGACAGAAGCACTAGAAGTACAGAACACAGAATAAAAGTAAAAAACAAAAACCCCTTGTAGCTTCCAGTTGATAACAAGGTATTATTGGATGAGAAACACCCATTTGTTACTTAAGAATTTCTATGAAGGGGAATAACTGTGTGGAAAATTCAAATGATAAAATGGCAGGCTTATGCTTGAGAACTTGGGCAAGTGTTGTGTGATTGGTTTTGATGTCCTGTATTTTTTAATGCGATTTATGCATAAACAAATGCATTTCACTAAGATCTGAAAACCCAAAATATTTTCCTAATGAAAGCAACATAAAGCTGTGGGATGTGGGGATGGCACCAGAGTTCGATAATCTATAGATGGCCACCAGGCTAACTGATATATGAGTCCTAAACAGTCTTATATAGCTTTTAATAGATGAGTCCTAAGTGGTTTCACATACATGCTGCATCTATAAGACATGTATTTGGAATATTAGTTGCTGTGTTTATGAAATATCCCTCTCCCCACCAAGTGTGCTGGCAAAATACATACACCTTTGAATGAAAGCATCTACCAAAAATTATAGTCTAGCTGATAGAACTGATGAAAAGAGCTTTGAGCAGAAACCCAAAGGAAAGATACTTTCAGAGATTCTTTCTATGGCAGATATGACATAAAATTTCAAATCTTTGTTTTTGAAGTCTGCAGACTTAAATACTATCATATAATTATTGAAAATTCAGTAACTCCAAATTCAAATGGGCAGTGCAGTAACGTCAGTAAATGCTGAAAACAGTGACAAAATCACACCATCATTATTTTTCAGAAGTTCCAAAACAAGCAAAATGAGAAAATACAATATTTACTTCACGATATATCTGTGGATCTCTATCTGCCAGAAGTACCTGGATAATAAAAGGCACCCAGCAAGGAAGACATAAATACTGTTTAGTATTGGAAAAAATTAGCAGTAACTCGGTGATGGGAGGAACTAAAAAGCAATTGCTTAATTCACCTTGATTGACCAAGAAATCACATAAACTGGAAGAAATATGTTTCTCCTGTAAAGTAGGAGGGCCATTTTAAAACTAATTCTCTCAGTTTGACAATAATGTTCCCAGACACTCTTGCACTGAAACCGCTGGGAAAGCTTGTGTAGCCCTTCTGCAAGTCTCTAACAAAACAAGAACAAGTTGGACTCCTAGGAGGATACTAAAGCTAGCAGCTCTCATTCTGGAGGAGGAAGCTGCTCTGTAGTACTTGCCAATGTCAATGGTGTGAATTCTCCCAACACAGCCAGTTATAAGCTATCAATTGGAAATCACTGAATGTAAAGAGAAGAACAAATGTGTGCCATCGGCTCTTGCCAAGTGTAAGAGCCAGCGCCACCCCACTACTGAAAGCCATTTGTCCTTGAAGCTCTTAAAAAAGGCACTAGAAAAAGGCAAAAAAAAAAAAAAAAAAAAAAAAAAAAAAAAAAAAAAAAGAAAAAGAAACACACATACACAGAGTAAAACCAACCCACCTGAATTGTCTCATAGTTTTATGTTAGAAATACTCCTCTTTTAAGCAGTAAAAGAAGATCAAATTGAAAGTCTCTATCTAAATAGGAAGTAAGGAATTTCCTAGACCTTAGTATTCTCAGATTGCCAGTAACCTGTGTGATAACACACAGATAACAGCAAAAAGTAACTAATGTCTGCAAATAATTTGAGAAGTATGATAGTCTTAAAAAATATATCACTATAAATAAGACAAAAAAGTGAGATGATTAAAGCCTCCCAGGAAGAGGTTTCTAATTCTTTTTCATGTATTTTCAGGAGATGGCAACTTTGAGTGACAGCAGGGCTGGCCAGGCAGCCTCATGTACATTTCAGATTTTAATTTTGTTTAAGGTACTTGTTTGATACTGTTCAAGGTTTACATCTATTCTCCTGTAAATTCAGCTGGATAATCCAATGAGGTTTCTTATGAAGAAAAGGGTCATACAAAATAAAATGAATTATATGATACAGCCAGTTAAAATATTTTATGCATTTTAAAAACAAATCCAATAACAAATTTCAAATTTTATCAGAAAGATTGGGACATACTTATATGACATGAAAAAGGCTGCAAGTAGCTATAACTCAAGCTCCAAGAGCTTTCTCTAACTATGGTGCCAGATTTAAGTATCAAAAACAGGAAATCTTTGTGATCTTAAAAACTATAGTGATTTAGTGATAAACTTTGCAGAGATGAAAAGAATTAAAGAAGAAAGGAAAGGAAGAGAGAGATGTATTTGCGACTGTCACATTGAGAAAAGTAGAAAAGTATAAAACAGTATGAAAAATTTCCAGCTGAAGTCCTTTTAAGCACACATAAAAGTTTCAATACTAGTGCTAATCTGTTTCTAGAATTTACACCAGGTTTACTCAACTATGGCACTATTGATAATTTAGACTTGATAATTCTTTGTTGTGGAGGACTGTCCTGTGCATTTTAGGATGTTTAGTTTACTAGTATCCTAACACTTCATCCACTCTGTATCAGTAGCTCCTCTCCCCCATCCCTATAAATGACAACAAAAATGCCTCCAGATATTGGTAAATGTCTCTTGATGGGGAAAATTGCCCCTAATTGAGAACCATTGACTTGTATCTAATTGGAAGGATTTTTGTTCATTTGTGTTTGTCTGAAAGTATTATTTATATGGGAATGTAACAGATTAATAGCCATTCAACTTGGCCATAAAGATTTCTCTAGAAATTTTGTTGTGAGTTTTGCCTGAAATAAGCACAATAATAAAAGCTAACATTTACATAGCACTTTCTGTGTGCCAGGCACTACTGTAAGCACTTTATATAAATAAATTTTTTATTCTTCACAATAACCCCATTTGTACATGAAGAAACGAAAGCAGAGAAGCAAATTAAGTTGCTCATGATCACACAGTGAGGCTCTAGAGTTCTCAAATTCACACAGTATGCAATAGAAAATTACCATCCATGGAATCAACCAACCTCTGAAATCCATGCTTTCTTATTTTAAAATATTAGAATTATTCAGTTACTCTGAGCCCTGGGTATCTTTTGCCTGGATTGTTTTCATAGTCTCCTCAATGTCTTCCTCCTCCTTTCCCTTTTCTTCTTCCAGACCCTCTTCACAAAAACAGCAAAGCAGTCTTTTTAAAACATAAGTTAAATTATGTCACTTCGTTTCTCAGAATCTTGCTGTGCTGCCCACATCACTTGGAGTACAAGCCCGAATCCTTACCACGACTCTAGAGCACCACGTGTCTATGTCCTAGTACCCCCTCTCTTGATTTGTTGTGCCACCTCCCAACTACCACATTGATCCATGACCTTGCTTTCATGCCTTGGCACATTCCACCCTTACTCCTGCAAACACCTTTCCCTGAAGACTCACTCCTCACTGCTTTCAGGCCTCTGTTCAAAACTCACCTTCTTAGTGACCCTTCCTGGCCCCTCTATGTGCAGCAGTACACACATCTCTTCAGCTCTCTCTCTGCTTTATCATTCTTCATAGCACTTATACCTGTCGGAACTACTGTATATTTATTCATTGTGATGTTTTTTGCCAGACTTATCCTATAGAATGTAAGTCCCATAAAATAGACCACCTGCTTTGTTCACTGCTATACGTCTAGCACTTAGCACTCCTCTACTGCCCAGAAGAAAGCAGTTTTTCCACAAATACTGATGAATGAATATAGAATATAAAAGTAGGATGATGGCACAAAGTTTATAACACTTAAGTGAGGTAATAAATATAAATATGGCTAATAAAAGGGTTTCACTTCCTTCAGTGATAGAGGTTCTAATCAACCTAATGGTACAGCAGTGCTGTATTCTTAACTTAGCAAGAAGATATTCAATAATGTTTCACGACACTCAACTGGACAATTTAGAAATGTTAGTCCAAGTGGTAGATTTATAGTTGGTCTAATTCTGTATGCATATTAATCCCCTGATCATTCTGAACTGTCAGAAATTTCTTGCTCCTACACTATATCATGTAAACACATTTTTCAAAAAAATACAATGCACACTCTCAAGTTTTAAGATCACACAAAACTAAAGATGGGTAGAAAATATATCAGATGAGATGAGAAAGAATCAAATCGATTTTTTAAAATTTCATACCATGAAATTAAATAAGAAATTAACATCCTCAGAATAAAACTAACCCTTAAGAAAAAAAGAAAAAAGAAAAAAAAACAAATAAATATAGAAATATGTTAAATTTATTATTAGGAAACTCAATATTTTAAAATAAATGTAAAGATGATAATCTTCATAAGTCATCAGGGAAATCCAAATTAGAACATGCAATGATAATTTTTATATTTGTTACATAGGCAAAAATTGATTATAAAAATTGTTAATTTTCAGTGCTTACTGGGAAAAGTATACTTCATCTACTGTCTATAGGAATAAAAATTTGTACAATTTATTTGGAATAAAATTTGATAGCATTTATTTGAAAATGTGTGTCTACTTTGAGCAATTTGTGTAGGGTTCCCCAATATTTGCATGGGCTTTTTAACTTAGGGGAACCCAGCACCACACTTCCTGCACAAAAGCATTATATATTATACATTACATTTTTATTTCTCATATTTTCATGTTTTTCTTTGTCATCTCTTCATATATTATCATATGTTACTACCATATGTTTAAGTCTGTGAAAATATTCATATTAGCAGCTTTATGTTTTATATTTTTCTTGTGCTAATTCCAATATCTAAGTATTCAAGCGTTGAGTACTATGTACTTCTTTTCCTTCTGACCATGGGTTACATATTTGTTTTCCTTTGCACATTTGGTCATTTTGTATTACAAGCTGAACACTGCATATGATGGTTGTAAGGCATCTAGATGACATTAAATTCCTTTAAAGGGTGCTAAATTTTCTTTTGGCAGATAAATGGCTGGTGGATAACTTTGGTCCTGTCAGACTTGGATTCATTTGCTGTTAAGGCATATCTGTTTTGCTTTTGAACTTAGTCCTATGGTTTGGTCTTTACTCTTGGATGGGATCTTTAGTGATATAGCTATAGATATATATAGATCTAGATATAGATACAGACACAGAAATAGATATAGATATGGATGTGGATGTGGATGTAGAGATAGAGATAGAGATATATAGATATGTATATGTATATATATGTATATGTATACATATATGTATCTATCTATCTACTGATATCTATCTATCTATCTATTTAGTCTTTCTGGACTTTCAACTGAAGGCCAATGTGCTGAGTAATTTCCTTCTACTCTGGGTGAGCAATAACTCCAGGGACCCTGCTGGCCACTCTCTATTCCCTTTTCTGTCCCACAGTAACCATTCTCTGCTAGGAATCACAGAGCTCCACCCTTTGCCTTTTCAGCCTATCCATTGACCAAGGCTGTTATAAATTCATGCAGGCTTATAGGTAACATTCCTCTCAACAGTTCTCCCTTCTCAGATCCCTTGTCCTGCAAATTCTAGCTGCCTCAATAGTCTGCAGATCTGCACTCTGTCTCTTTAGTTCAGCAAGACTTCTACTCAGGCTTGTCTCCATCTCCCTGCTGTGTCTGTAAAGTACCCCTAGAAGAAGGGTGGGCGATTGTTGGGCAGTCTTGGGGCTCACTTTGCTTGTTTATCTTTCCTCAGGGATCTCTGTCCCAAACTGTCTCTTTTTCAATGCCTGCAAATAGTGACTCATGTATTTCATACATTTTATAGGTGTTTCCACTGGAAGGTCAAGTCCTGTACCAGTTACTCCCTCAAAGCAGAAATACCTTTTACCTTTTTTTAAGATAAGGAAATTTAAATTAAGAGAAGCTATTTGCTCATACTGACAAAGTAAGTGATAAACAGAACTGAATTTTAACGTGTCTTTTGACTTTATATCCAAGGTGTTTCTACTACATCATAACTGCTTTGCAAATGAATAGCACCAGAGAAACGTGGAGTGGGGCAGATTTTCTAACTCAGTGGTATTCAAACATTTTATTCATGGAATAATAAAATTGCAAACACTTTGTAAGAAATAATTTAAATTTTGTGATACTGTTCACCTTTTTCTAGATATTAAGCACATCCATAGCAACAATAACAACAATATTAATTATCTACTAGGTTTAACATTTCCTAAAACGAATATATGATCACCAAATTGTATAAACAAACATATCATTTTTAATAAAGAATTATATTAAATTTATGAATTTTGTTTTATAAAAGTCTCACTTTATTGTACTTTATCTCTTCTTGGCCATGAAGTGGAGTAAACTTCAAAATGGACAAAAGCCTATCTGGAGGCAAGTGTTTGGAAATAACTGACGGTACATTTTATTTAAAATAAAAAACATTATTTTAGCATTTTCTGTGTCAGAAAGCATTCTTATTGCTTACAGTTATTAATTCATTTAAGCATCATAACTATGTAATGAATCAGGTCCTATCATATTCCCCAATTTACAGATGATGAATCTGACGCATGAAAAATGAAATATTTTACCCAAGGTCACCCAACTAATAAGTAGCAGACCTAAAATTGCCATTTAGAAAATCAGGATCTTAAACTTTGCTTCTTTTCTCTGATTATTCCTTGTGAAATGGGAATCTGAGGGGGAAAATAGACATATGCTATGAACAGTGTTTCAGAAGTTGTTTTTCCAATCAATTTTGAATAAATATGTTTTCCCCATAATATACTATTGCGTTAGGAGAGAGAGATTTTTATTTTTCAATTCTTGAAATTTTATCTCAGATAAAATAATAATGCACTATAGAACGGGAAAAAGGACTTTTTTTTCTGATTCTGCATTTCTAGTCATAAATGAAGGTTACTATTTGAGAACAGATGGAAGAGTACATCATTAAAATAGATAATATTCACTGCAAACATATATAATTCAGAAGGTTAAAATTCCAGTTAAGATTAGTCTTTAAAATGTAGCCCTTTTTAAAAAAATTAATCTAAATAAATTTATGGTGCAAAGAAGCGTTAAAATAGCTTCTTGAAACGAAGGAATTCATGCGTCAAACAAAATGACGATAAAGTGCTCAAATGCAAATAAAAAGTATTGATTCGGGGTAGAAACTTCTGTGTAAGAAGGAAAGAAAAAACATGCTACTCTTCCAGTTCCTATTTTATAAGAAAATTAAGTGTGTTTCCTAATCAAAGTGTACTGATTAATAAATATTTAACAACTTAGGTAACAATTAGAAAATGATTAAGTATAGGTTGCAGTTTATCACTGAAAATTACAAGCATTAAAAATAGGAGGACAGAATAATTTGCCAAGAGATATATCTGAATATCTAGATGTTTTATGTCTTAGTCATATTTCTAATCTCTTAGGAAGAAGACAGTTAGATGATGAACTTAAACAGATGGAAATGACTGATTTTCTCAGATTTTGGTAGAAAACCTTTCATTTACTTAGAATCTAAACAAGTAGGAAGTAAAAATAATTAGAATATTTTGCTGCACATTCTTTTACGTGAAAAACAAAACAAAAATTAAGCTTTCAGTTATCAAGATTTTCCTTTTTAAGTGCCTACTGTAGGCAAACCATTGGCAAAATAAAGTCAGTATATGAAAGGCTATCTCCCAAATGTATTTAATGGTACAAGACTATCAGAATGACTCTGATACATTTTTCCAAAGCAGGACAATGTTGTGGTTGAATTTCAGCCCCTAAATAAAACTTATATTAGAGTTGCATATGCAGCTCTTTCGAGATGCTAGCTTCACCTTCTGTACCTAGCCCTTCAGAACTGTGCCTAGACTATTTGCCTTTCAGTCAGGAAAGAGGCGTAACTGGATCAACAAACATGCATTGCAGTAGGTGACTGACTTGAGTCACCTGCTCTTTCAGATAGTGAAATGAAATCTGTCAATTCCAATGCAACATTCTGCCCATGGCATCAACATAAGTTAATCATTATTCATATCCATTTACTGTTAGGTGTATCTCATTCCGTTGTTCTTGGAAAATTCACAGTTTCATATACTTGAACTTCCAGTCTAGCAAGATAGCCAATGTAAACCATTTCTTGAAACACTCATGTGTAAGTCGAAACTAGTTTGTAGCAATTATGTGTCTTGAAACGAGAGTCTCCTGGATTTCTTTCAGTCTCTATTTTCTCTGCTCCTTTGCCAGCTCACTCTCCTCTGCCCAGGAGCTAAATGAAGAACCTTCTCAGCTTCAGGTCCTATAGGCACTTTTATTTTTTAACTCTACATTCCCAACTTAGGAAATCTCATCAATAACCATAGTTTCAATTACTGTGTATATGCTAACAAATCCCAAATTCATATATCCACCCAAAAATTCCACTCTGAGCTTCAGACTCTAACACAGAAGTGTCCATTAAACATTTTACTTAGATGTCTCAAAAATATCCACTCTCAGCCTGTCTGGATAAAGTGTGAAAAAATTAATGTAAGCATATTCTGTTCATTCCTCTTTTTCCCTTTTGTAGTTCCTGAAAAAGAATCTGAATCAGCCTGCTTTTATCTTAGGACTTCTTTTAGTCTAATTTAAATAAAGGAAAGAGAACAATAACCAGAAAGAACCAAATTTGGGTTAAGATTATTTTATATTGGGTAACAGAGAATCTAACCGGAGAACATGAACTGATATAGAATTTGGGGTGGTGGAGACATGAGACAAAAGTCAACATACCCATTTTGGGAGAAAATGTTGTTCGGATACCAACAGTGAGTTTGAGAGAGATTTGGGGGTAGTGGCAACTACTTTGTTGAAGGATATTGTGAGTGGCAGAAATCTGGGTATAAGAGACATTTACATGTTTTCCTGGACATTACTAAATTACGCTTCTCCCTAAATTAAAGAATGAGTTTTCTTTACATTGTATTGTTTTTGGAAGCAATGTTATCTCTCCAAATCCAGAGCTAAGGTCATTATATTTGAATCATGTGCTTTATTAGTTAGGATCCATTTTAAATTCATATAAAAGAAAACTCAAAGTAGCAATAACTAAAACAGATAAACATTTAATTCTCTGTTATGAAAAACAAATCTAAAGGTACATAGTCCGAAACTGGTGTGGAAACTCTAGACATACCAGGGACCCAGGCTTCTTCTCCCTTGTCTACCTCACTAGCCCTGGCTGGAACTGTATTCACAATGGCCTCATTTAAGACAGCAGGACAGGATAAAGCTGGCTACTTTCAAGTAGCAGCCCTACTAGAAGTCCAACACTTATAATATCATCCATCTCATTGGCCAAAGTCTAGTCACATGACACCTCTGCCCCAGGTAAAATGAAAGCATCTAGTTTTTCTTCCAAGAGACAAGATGCTCAGCTAAGAACTGGGGTTCAGCTACTAAGGAAAGAAAGAACAGATCTTTAGTAGATAACCACTTGCTTCTACGAACCGGAATCCATTACCTCCCCTACCCTCAAACCAGCTTTTCTGTCAAGGTTCCCTGTCTCAGGAGAACTATTCAGCTGCTCAAGATGGAATTCAAGAGTTATCACTGGCTAAATTTTTTATTACCCATCTTCCTCGCCCCTAAACCCAATTAAACTCCATGGCTTACTCAATATCTCTTTCATTTTCTGTCTTCACTGCAACCATTCTAGTCTAGGCCATAATTCCTTCTTCTCATCGGGATTTTGAACTCAGCCTTATAAATGAACTTGTGTTTTGTGGTTTTGCTTTCCTCCTTGTGTCACCTAATTTCTTTCTACAGAGCACAGACAGCATACCTTTGTCTAAAGTTAAGTCTGATCATTTTACTTCCCAAATAAAATCACTCAAGGACATCCCATTGTTTTAGGATACTGTTCCATATCTACAAAATATACTATATAGCCATGCATATTATGAAGCCCACTGTACTATTGTGCACTGTAAAAATTATCTTTTAAGTTGTTGAAAACTAAGTTTTACAAGAAAATAAATTGGCAAAGCATCTTATTACTTATATATTTGGGGGAGCTAAGAGGAAAAGAGGGATCATGTTTATAAGTCCACATTTTTAAGCAACTGGGGGAGAATCTGAGGCCTATAAATATTTCAGAGTTCTCTCAGCAAAAGCTTAACAGTATTTTCACAATTTCTCAATTCAAGTATTCAACAGAATGCTGCACAATCACTGCCTCACATCTTTTTTTTTTTTTTTTTTTTTTGCCGTACGCGGGCCTCTCACTGTTGTGGCCTCTCCCGTTGCGGAGCACAGGCTCCGGACGTGCAGGCTCAGCGGCCATGGCTCACGGGCCCAGCCGCTCCGTGCTATGTGGGATCTTCCCGGACTGGGGCATGAACCCGTGTCCCCTGCAACGGCAGGCGGACTCTCAATCACTGCGCCACCAGGGAAGCCCTGCCTCACATCTTAAAGATGGTAGACTGTGAGGGTAATTATCAATAGACAATTAGCCTTAAGTGAACATTTCGAAGTGTATAATTAGTTAAGAGGGCAATTTCCATTCCATTTGGGTGAATTTTGATAGCTGAATCTTGCTGGAATCAAAAGATTTATTTTTCTAAAAACAACGACTTAACAGCAGGCTTGCCAGTCATTTTTATATGTGCAGCTTACAATCCTTATTGCAAGCTCTGAAAGGAAGCATTCTTACATGGACAGCAAGCTCACAGCAAGAAAATTCCCATTAAAGGCAAGTGAACATTGTGAAGTGCATTTAGGCAGTATTGAAGGCACATTCTGGAATTCTGAAAGAAGATTCTAAACTTGTCTTTCATAAAGGAACACACTAGTTTAATATAAGAAGCCAGATCAAAATGCGTATGCCCAACCATAAGATGATACACCCATCCCCCTAAGCATTATGATAAAACAAGACAGAATTAAAATATATGCCCTCTTCCCGTGCAAAGTATATACAAAAGAAGGGAGAGATAAAGAAAACAGGTTTTCCTAACAGTGTGTTACAGTGACTATTATAGTACTTAAGAATTGCATCAAGCTGCTGGTAACAAAGATCAGAAACAAGACTGGGTTTTATCTTTCTCTCAATTAAATAAAAAAGTACAAAGATGCACAGTCCAGGGCTGATATGACAGCGTATGATTCTTATGTTTTTTGCTTCTTATCTTGAGGAATGACTTTCATTCTAAAGTCATCTTGTTGTCCAAGAGAGCGTCTGGAGCCCCAGCCATATGTATTAGGGAACAAGAAAATGAGGAGAGGGGAGATAGAAAGAGATCTATGTCATTTTTCTTCCCCTTTGTAATGAGCTTCTCCAGAAACCCCATTCCAAAGGCTGGGAAGTTTAGTCTTTGGGCTGGAGCATTCCCTCCTTGATAAAATATGAATTTTTTGCTTGAAAATAAAAAAGAGACTAGATATTGAATTGGCAAACTTCTAATGATAACAACAAAGTGCAACCATCAGTCTCTGCCACAATAGGAACTAGGCAAGTGTAAAATGCTATGATCCTTCAGTTATTCATTCATTCATTACCGCGTCCTTTCCAAAATTCATACTAATTCTCAAATATATATACCAAGTACTACACTAGAATATACAGAGGCAAATTCCTGCAAAGAATGGATAATATAGAGATCAATAAACAGAACAATACAATAAAATGTAGAACCATGTCTGTGAAATAGTTAAGAACAAGTAGCTGAATTCATTCATTTATTCATTTCATCATCAAAATATCCAGTAATTGCCAAAAAGAAGTGTCAGGTTTTATTATATTCTAGTAATATTCCATAAATAAATTAGAGTCCTTGCTTTTGTGACTTAAACAAGCTAAGTGTCAAAGTTTTTCTTTTTCTTTTTTTTTCCTTTTCTTCTTATTCTTTATTCTGAATCCTGGTTTGGTTTCATCTTAAACCAAGCCAATTCAAACAGAATCTCTTGAGTGAGATCCATATATAGATTTTATTTAATTACCCAGGAAATTCTAATTAGCAACCAAGATTGAGATCCACTTGTGCAGAGCCATGATTCCCAATCAGGGGCAGTTTTTCTCCCCAAGGACATTTGGTCATATCTGGAGACATATCTGGATGTCAGAACTGGGGATGAAGGTTAGTGCTGCCAGTATCTAGTTAGAGGCTGCTGAATGTCCTACAATGCACAGGTGAGTTCCCTCCCTAACCCCACCCCCCAAGTAAGAATCATCCAGCCCAAAGTGTCAATAGTGCTAGAATTGAAAAATCACTCGTTTAGAGGGTCCAACTGGCAAGTGAACTGGTGATTATAAAACAGGTCATCTACGGAAGTACTAAACGCTGCTGGGCACTCACGAGGTACATCCTCTCGGCAGGCTCTTTGGAGAGAGTAAGATCTAGTTGATAGGCTTCAGTCATGCTAAGGTGGGAGGAGGGGCACAAAGGGAGAGAAATAAGTGTTACAGGCCAGAGACCAGGGTATCTGTAGACCTAAAGGTAGAAGAAAGCAGCAAAGTGCACTGCCATAGATAGCTACTGAATTGGACAGAGGAGGGGTTAACTCATGGGATGGTGGCTTTGGAGGGCAATTAACACCTAGAATTGACAATGTTGCCATACTTTTGTTTAACTTAAAATCCATAAGTCCCTTTGATTTTGTTAATTACTGAGTAAAAAAAAGATCATCAGGATGAAGAAAACATGAATACTTTAGCTTCAATAGAATTTTCACTGGAGTAAAGGTCAACTGGAGTTTCCTTTAAAAAACTCCTCTGGCCATGTCTTTCTTCTTAAAAATCACATTTTACACCCACTGGTATTCCTTTTTTTCAAATACCCTTCTTGAGAATTTTCTGCTACTTTACACATAACTCTAGGAATAATGTCATTAATAATAATAGCTAACATCTTTTGAGTACTTATAATGTACTAAACACTCTACTTGTATAATGTTATTTAACCTTCACTCTGCTCCCCAAAAATAAACAAAAAAAAGCCAACAACAACAACATGACGACTGTTAGGAAGGTTAAATAATTTTGTAAAGTTCCTATAGCTGATAGGTGATAAAGTCTAAATATGAGCCCTAGCTCCAAAGTGTAAACGTTTAGGGATTGTGTTGTATTGCCTCCTACTCCATAAAAGCATAAAAGCTTAGGATTGTGTTACTATAAAGCAATCAAAAATTTGTGGTGCTGAGAAATCCAAATAGATCCTATTGCCTTTAGAGAAAACTCAAGAAATTCATAGTTAGTTATAAAGCAGAGAAATTGCTGCTCTCCTGGTGCTGTTTTTCATAATTAAACTCATGTGACTCTAATAGCTTTCAGGATTTATTTTCCAAAGAACTGCGTCCAGGACTTCCCTGGTGGCGCAGTGGTTAAGAATCTGCCTGGCAATGCAGGGGACATGGGTTCGAGCCCTGGTCTGGGAAGATCCCACATGCTGTGGAGCAACTAAGCCCCTGCACCACAACTACTGAGCCTGTGCTCTAGAGCCCACGAGCCACAACTACTGAGCCCGTGTGCCACAACTACTGAAGCCCGTGTGCCTAGAGCCTATGCTCCACAACAAGAGAGGCCACCGCAATGAGAGGCCAACGCACCGCAATGAAGAGTAGCCCCCACTCGCCGCAACTAGAGAAAGCCTGTACGCAGCAACAAAGACCCAATGCAGCTAAAAATAAATAAATAAATTTATATTTAAAAAAAAAAAAAGAATTGCGTCCAGATAATCTGATTCTTATCAGAGATATATGAATTGTTGTCTTTTTCTCCTGCCAAACTCTTCTATATTCTTATTTTCAATCCTAAACCCACCTTGCTTAATTGATTTATCCACATATAATAGTTTGGATATGATATAACAGACCTAACTTTATGCAACTCATTTTTATTAAATCTTTAAAAAAAAATTTCTCACCTTTATTGAGGTTTAATTGACAAACAAAATCATAAGATAGTTAAAATGTATATTGTGGTGATTTTTAATTCAATTTTTAAAGGTTACTTTCCATCTACAGTTATTACAAAATATTGGCTCTATTTCCCATGTTGTACAATACATCCTTAAGCCTATTGTACACCCAACAGTTTGTAAGATATTAAATCTGTTTTTATAGATATGCCCATTTCCTTAAATAACTAAAGCAACACTATTATTTAGCCATCTTATTGATATTATTTTAACAAAAAGCTTATTTTGTCAACATCATTAATAAATTAGTTTATTTGAAACAAATTTTGACAACAATTCTAATGCTTTCTATTTTCACTTACAATAGTTTATTATGGGAGATTATCCTCGATTATCTGGGTGGGCCCAATGTAATCACAAGGGTCCTTATCAATGAACAGAGAATCAGTGTCCAAACGATGTGCTATGAGCAAGACTGACCAGCTATTGCTGGCTTTGATGCTGTAAGGAGATAACGAGGCAAGAAATGAGGCTAGCTTCTCGAATCTGGAGAAGGCAAGAAAATGAATTACATTTTATAATTATAAATATAATATAACAGGATAACTAATCGGGAATATTTCCATTACAGCCTAGGAAAGAGCTGATGAGAGCCCAAGCACATCAAGTATATAAGGTGAGAGACTGTTAGGGATACAGAGCCTGGAAATTCACAAGTCATATATTTCAAAGTACCTTTTATCATTATTCATCAAATACAGCTGTGTTTGAAAACATTCAAGCAGCGGTTTCCAATTTTGTGTGTGTATCAGAATCATCTGGAGAACTTGTTCACAGTTCAGAGTCCCAGGTTCTGTCCAAACAAAATACCACATGGAATGACACAGGTAGGGCCAAGGAAAAATGAATTTTTAACATATCGTTTGCACAATTTAGAACGGAAATTTGGAGAAACAAAGACACCAGGTTGGGAACCATGTCATAAAATGATGAGAAAAAAATGAGTATAACCAATATAAACTCTATTTTTAAAAAAATTTTTATTGAAGTATAGTTGATTTACAATGTTGTGTTAGTTTCTGGTGTACAGCAAAGTGTTTCAGTTTCATATATATATATTTATATAACATATATAATATGTATATATTATATATATATATTAAATATTCTTTGCCATTATGATTACAGGATATTGAATATAGTTCTCTGTGCTATACAGTAGGACCTGTTGTTGATCTATTTTATATATAGTAGTTTGTATCTGCTAATCCCCAACTCTTAATTTATCCCTCCCCTGCCCCCTTTTCTCTTTGGTAACCATGTCTATGTCTGTGAATCTGTTTCTGTTTTGTAAATAAGTTCATTTATATCATATTTTAGGTTCCACACATAAGTGATATCATATGGTATTTGTCTTTCCCTGTCTAACTTACTTCACTTAGTATGATAATCTCTAGGTCCATCCTTGTTGCTGCAAATGGCGTTACTTCATTCATATTTTATGGCTGAGTAGTATTTCATCATTCATATATGCCACATCTTCTTTATGCATTCATGTGTTGAAGGACATTTAGGTTGCTTCCATGTCTTGGCTATTGTAAATCGTGCTGCCATGAACACTAGGATGCATGTATCTTTTCGAATTAGAGTTTTCTCTGGATATATGCCCAGGAGTGGGATTGCTGGATCATATGGCAACTCTATTTTTAGTTTTCTGAGAAGCCTCCATACTATTTTCCATAGTGGCTGCACTGACTTACCTTCCCACCAACAGTAAACTCTATTTTCAACCCTTGCTTATTTTTAAATTTTTGGTTAAAATGAGAAATATAATTCAAGAAGACCTAAGTTAATATTCTGCTATTCAATCCAGAAAAATTAATCAAATCCATCAACACATAGGTTCTTTTATTTTGGTTGTGGCAAAATGCTAAAATGTATGTTAAGTGTTTTTATGTACATTACATCATGTTTTGTAACATGAAAATGAAATGAAGAGGATATATTCATATTGATTCATACTATAAGCCACAAATCAGACACAATTGCTTGTTTGAAATAATGAATGTATTTGGATTTTGAATATAAATTCATCTGAAATGGTTTTTAAAAGCTAATGACATAAAATAGTTCATTTGTACTTTGTTAGTGTACAACATTAATGATGTCTGCAATTTTAAATGCATTAGACTGTGGTTGACTATTTCCCTGTGTACACATTCCAGCTCTGAAATTTAATTGAAGCTCAATAATGTACTATATTTCTGTCTTTTTTTTCAGTTATTCTATTATGCAGATCTAATGTGAAGGCAGATCAAAGTTGCATTTGAACATGATTTCTGGCTTTTAGAAGTAGAATTATATTGGGTTTATAATGGGAGAGATTTTCTAAATGGAGTAACATTTAGAAAAAAATGTAGGTTTCTATTACTAAGAATTAAGGTCTGAGAAAATCTCATAGAAAAGGAAAAAACACTTCACATGTACTATTAGAAGCAAAGCACAAGATGGAATCTTAGAAATCATCCATTCCAAATTGTTCATTTTTCAAGTAAGGTTATTACCTTGCAGATAAACTAAGCATCTTTCTAAGATACTGATCCTGTTAGTGATTACATGACAACTGTAATTCATGTCTTCTAAAATCTTGTAAAATAGGCTTATAAAACTTCTAGTTAAGAAGGAGGCAGTTAAAGTGAAGAGAATAAAAAAGCTCAAGTACCTACTTTTTTATTTTTAAAAATCTCCTATGCATGTTCACATCTATGGGGGTTTGGACTCTGTCAGATTGGTTAGTCTGGGGCTTTATTTACTGGAATATACTTCCCTGTAAGGTTCTGGATTGGTGTAGACCATACGAGACATGGAGGAGATAAACGAAGCAACAGTCAATATTCTCTGAATGCCGTCATGCTTAGATGCAGAGACAGACATATGTAGAGTTTTGGTAGCTTCTGGTTTGCCTACACTCTCCTTTGTTCCACATCCAGCTATTTTTGCAGCCCGTTAGCCCTGATGACTATTTGTGACCCCAACATCTGGTGAACTGAGAAATAGAGATTGCAGAGAATTTGAGGATCAAATTTATACTCCAGAAGCTTTTGATGGGGCCAGTGTAAGGTGGACTTAATGTGTTTAGTTTTGGACTACATGTTTGTCTTCTTTATTGCACATTAATATCTACTTTAGAACAGTTTCTGAATGTTGGCTGTTCACTTGTGTCAAATGAAGAGAGTCATCCTTCTGTTGTGTTCTCAGCCAGAACTATAAGCCAATAGACCACATTTTTTTTGGCCTTCCTACTGTAAGGATTTACCAGGGCCAAAGGTAGCTTGCCTCATCTTCTTGGCCTTTGTATCCTTTCTGATTGCCTTTCTTTCATCAGGTGCTAATTAGTTCTGTCAATTTGGGAGATCCAGTTTGCAATTTTTACCCCTAAAAGTGTGGTAAACTTTATGATCAAACAAAGTGAAATACGGATGGTTCCAAACTTGGAGATGGCAGGGATTGCTACTGTCCACTAAAATCCATTCTCTATTTTTTCATAGTAAATGAACTCATTCCCCAATATCTCCTGCAATTGATCATGGTCACATGACTAAACTATCTCCAGTGGAATATATGCCATTTCTGGGGCAAGTTAAGAACATGAGTATTACTACCCTACCTACCCCTCCACTTTCTCCCCTGGATGGAATGATAGCTGCCACAGCATCCTTGAAAGTCACTACTGAGGATAACAAACCCAGCATTTGCATGGGTTCCTGAATGACAATAAGATGCCCACCTGCCTCAAACACTCAACTCAGTGAGAATTGGCAATGAACTTCGACATTCTTTGAGCCACTGTTTTCTGAGGACACTGTTTTACAAGTTAAATATATCCTAACTAAATCAAGAGATATAACCTCCATTTTGGTAGATGGCATAAAGAAAACTGAATGAAATTATAATGATCCTGAAGGTCCCAAATGTAAATAAAGCAAGCTTAGAGTAATGAACCCTTAATTTGAGGGATTATGCTTGCATAGAAACAAAGGTCTTAAGAAAGAAAAATATCAGGATGCTTTAGATGAGGGGTCAACAAACTATATAGCCTGTAGGCCAATTCAGGCTCACTACTTGTTTTATAAATAAAGTTTTACTGGAATACAGCTACAGTTATTCAGTTATGTATTTTTTATGACTACTTTCACACTACTGTGTCAAGCTTGAGTAAATGTAACAGAAACTGGACAGCACACAAAGTCCAAAATATTTACTATCTAGATCTTTAGAGAAAAAGTTTGCTGCCCTCTGCTTTAGATGAACAAAGAACTGTGGCTTAGAAAAAGTTTTATCTCTGGAAATGAGAGAGACTAAACCATGGAAGTGACAAGGAAGTACTTGAATGTGTTTCTCAAAAAGATTCAAGGTTTTCAAGGGTAAGTTTAAAAGTTTATGGAAGAGAAAAAAGAGAAATATGTATCAGGAGCTCATTGATTTGAAGATGACATGAGGGGGACTTCCCTGGTGGTCCAGTGGCTGGTACTTTGCCTTCCAGTGCAGGGGGTGAGGGTTGGATCCCTGGTCCGGGAGCTAAGATCCCACATGCCTCGCGGCCAAAAAAACAAAAAATAAAACAGAATCAATATTGTAACAAAGCCAATAAAGACTTTAAAAAAAATGGTCCACATCTAAAAAAATCTTTAAAGATGACATGAGAAAGAGATGAGGCAGTTTAGCGGTTACCAAACTAGGGAAAGTTGTTGGAGCCCAAACCTAGGACAACATAGAAGTATTTTAAGGGTAAGAATAAAATTACTTTTCTGGAGGATTTCAAAATCCAGAAAACTTTTGAAAACCTCTCTAAAGATGGAAAAAGACTCCACAGGTAAAATAATAATAATAATAATAATAATAATAAATGGAGGAAACATAAGCGACAACTGAATAAATACATGGAAATACATGTGCGTGTGTGTGCGCATGCGTATATAATAGGCATATCATCCATCTATCTACCATTTCTAAATGTGCTCACTGAGAGGACCTAGTAGCAATGAGAACAACCAGCACACAAATACTTTTTATGTGTACCATTCTTCACTAAATGGAGCCAGGGCTCTTTGGGGAAAATGTTGATTCCAGCGTTGGGGCTGAGGAAATAAATTTAAGATGAACTTGGAAATCTAAGTGTTCTAGAAAGTAACAGATGATCTAAGAATAACGGGGACATGGAAAAATAAAGGCAGTCAGCTTAATGGGGCACTCACTGTCTAAGTAGGGGATGATTTGCATATCAAAATAATTGTAATAAGTTATAACCTGTTGTAAAGAATCCATGAGTTAAAACTCAGTTAAATACATAAATCTACAATTTTGTTAATAATTAAATGCATATAGGGACTTCCCTGGTGATCCAGTGGTTGAGACTCCATGCTCCCAATGCAGGGCGCTTGGGTTTGATCCCTGGTGGGGGAACTAGATCCCGCATGCATGCCTCAACTAAGAGCCCACATGCCTCAACTAAGACCCAGCGCCGCCAAATAAATAAATAAATATTTTTTTAAAAAAAATTAATTAAATGCATATATAAATAAATAAGAAAGAAGGAAAAGCTCTTCCTTCACTCATTTCCCAGCACTCCCACCCCAAAATTCTGAAGTTAGAAAGCAACAGTAATAATTGATTCAGCAATAATCATCAATGAATGCTAAATCCAGTTGGTGAAAATCTGATGAAAACCAAGATACTTCCTTAGGCTCAAATGATATCTTCACAAGCTATTTATTATTTAAAAAGAGAAAATGGTAACTTTAGAGAAACTTGTCAGATACCACCTTATCAAAGGCTCAAGTTAACATTGCAAGCAGTAGAAATCATTATCAAATGCATCCTAAAATGACTCAGTGAGAAGGACATGACCTTGGTAGTGTAAGATCCCTGATAAAAATTCACAACTTGAATCTAACCAAGTGTACACATCATACACACCCAAAGCAAAGGACATTACTCAAAATAACTGTCTGGATTCATCAAAAAGTTAAGATCATAAAAGACAAAGGAACACAAGAATCTATTCCACATTAAAGGAGATTGAAAATAAGACACAACAGCAAACTTCAACTTGCAGTATAGATAAAGTAACAGGGTCTAGATTTACTCTCCCTTGAAACAGCTGAAGAGGAAGATAAAGTAAAAGAAATAGTGGCACTCAAGGTGTTGGACATTAGGCAAAGAAAGGCACTGATCCATGAGAGAAGAGACACAGATGAGGAGAGGCCTATGACTGACTGTTTACTGCCTGGAGAACATTTCCAAGTTTCAGCACAGAGAGCAAGCTGCCTGGAATAGTTCAGAAATCTTCCTGAAAGGATGAAATAGGCCTCTGGGGTAGGTAAGGTTGTGTGAGGTTTTTTGTTTTTTGTTTTTTGGGGTTCTTTGGCCACGCCGCACAACATGTGGGATCTTAGTTCCTTGACCAGGGATCGAACCCTCGCCCCCTGCATTGGAAGCGCAGAGTCTTAACCTCTGAGTTTGTAAGACAGATAACCAGAAAAGAGAGAGCTGATCCTAAAGAGAATTCCAGAGACCTTCAGAGTCCCCCTCGAGTATTTAGATGAGTATTGATCAGCTCATGCTGATTCTACTTTTCTTTCTCCCTATTTCTCTCCCTAGGGAAAATTTATACCTAGACTGTCACACATACTATGCACTCCATATAGATTTGATTGTTTGATTGAGACAATAGTTCCCCCATCCACAAATTTCTTCCCAGCACTTTCCTAAAATCTCACTAGTCAATTGGTCAATAACAAAATGAATGAACGAATGTTGCACCTGTCATCTAACCAAAAGGTCCTTTTGGATTAGACTGTTAGAGTTAGAGAGAATCTGAGTAACCATCTGCTTCATTCCACGTTAAAAACAAAAACAAAACTGAAGCCCAGAGGTAAAATTACTTGTCAAGGTCATTGAGGTAGTACTTAGCACGCTATCTAGCACTAGAAGCAGTGTTCTGGAAATTTCTGCTGTAGGTGGGTTTACCCAACATTTCCTTATATTGACATTGATTAGCAGAATAAGTTATCAAGAACTCAAAACGGTTCTAATAACAATGGTGTGGCTGGATCCCAGAACTCATTTCAGGGGATATCCTGGTGGTATCACCCGGGAAGCTAGAGTTCCAGCTTGCACATGGCTTTAGCAGCCCTGAGTAAACTTTTCTTCTAGTCCCTAGGACTCCTGGTTTTCATGTTCCATGGAATGTGACTTGTAAAGAAGTAGCAGAGACATTCCAAATTGCTATTTAGAATCACTACACAAGGAAAGCATGGAGAGCAATGGGATAAAGATGTCCAGCCCAGGGTTGGCATATAGTAACTACTCAATTTACATTGTCTTAAGAAATGTGGAAAGAAAAATAAGGCCACAAGGCTTGATTCAGGAGCCTTGTAAATACAAGTTGATCTCACCTCTGTAAGGGTACTAACCCAGACACCCCTGAAACAAAAGGTAGTGCCCATTAGAAAGGAAGAGATTTAGAAAAATATTTGTTTTGTAGATTACAAACATTAAACCTGCTATGATCATGAGAAATCGATACATCTCTACACCTGAAGTTTTTTTTTTTAACATCTTTATTGGAGTATAATTGCTTTACAATGGTGTGTTAGTTTCTGCTTTATAACAAAGTGAATCAGTTATACATATACATATGTTCACATATCTCTTCCCTCATGCATCTCCCTCCCTCCCACCCTCCCTATCCCACCCCTCTAGGTGGTCACAAAGCATGGAGCTGATCTCCCTGTGCTATGCGGCTGCTTCCCACTAGCTATCTATTTTACGTTTGGTAGTATATATATGTCCATGCCACTCTCTCACTTTGTCACAGCTTACCCTTCCCCCTCCCCATATCCTCAAGTCCATTCTCTAGTAGGTCTGTGTCTTTATTCCCGTCTTACTCCTAGGTTCTTCATGCCTTTTTTTTTTTCTTAGATTCCATATATATGTGTTAGCATACGGGATTTGTTTTTCTCTTTCTGACTTAATTCACAGGATAAATCCAAGGAGAAACTTGCCAAGACACATATTAATCAAACTATCAAAAATTAAATACAAAGAAAGCATATTAAAAGCAGCAAGGGAAAAATAACACACAAGGGAATCCCCATAAGGTTAACAGCTGATCTTTCAGCAGAAACTCTGCAAGCCAGAAGGGACTGGCAGGGCATATTTAAAGTGATGAAGGAGAAAAACCTACAACCAAGATTACTCTACCCAGCAAGGATCTCATTCAGGTTTGATGGAGAAATTAAAACCTTCACAGACAAGCAAAGGCTGAGAGAGTTCAGCACCACCAAACCAGCTTTACAACAACTGCTAAAGGAACTTTTATAGGCAAGAAACACAAGAGAAGGAAAAGACCTACAGTAACAAACCCAAAACAATTAAGAAAATCACACCTAAAGTTTTTGTCTTCTCTCAACATAGAGTCTAGATTTTTCAAGGGAAGAAAATTCTGAACATTTAAGAGAAGATTCTAAAAATAACCCCCAAATTTGGGTTGCTTTGCTGCTCAAAGTTTTACATTTTCAGTTTTATTATTAGGTTTCCAAATGTCTCATGATTTCTTTCTGACATACTAACACTTGTGTAATCAAACCCACCAACACATTCCTCACTTGGTGCCAACACTCAAAGCGGGCAGTGAAGTAAACCCTGCGTGGAGACCAGAGGGCAGAGTTTCACTGGAGGGGCAAGGAGAAGGAAATGACGAGCTACCTTCACTGACAGAAGGATAATGCCCTGAATGAGCATCACAGCCTCACCGCCAGATACAAACACACAGTTCCAGGGGGTCCATAGAAAGGCAGAATTTCCCTGGGGTGATTGCCTTGTGTTTAGCGGCTTATATGTATGAAAATTTGGATACACCTCAAAATGCTGATCATAACGGTGGAAAGAAATCTAAGAGGAGACAGTTCGTTGCTTTTGATGTGTAAAGCGCGTAGATTTGATACTTGTCACGGTTCTTGGCCTTCCCCAATCACTGGAAATTGACTAGAGGCCAGACAAGAAATTCAGGCAGGGCTTTACTGGGGCCCCTGCACCCTCTGCAGGAGGGAGCAAAAACAAGTCACAGGTTCCCTCGCTTGCTCCCCACTCCTTACATGGGGTGAGGGCAGGGGTGTGTCCAGGGGTCGGGCGGAGGGGTGGCCTAGGTGACTTGCCCACCCCTTTGCGGTGCTGAGTGCAGGGGGGCATGCGCAGTACCCTGCTTTTGCTCCCTACACCCAGTTTTTGCTCCCGGCTCTTCAGAAATGGCTGTTGGGTTTGTTTTTTTCTTTCTTGTATCTTTTGGTGCAGAATTTGCCCGAACTGCACAGCAAAAAGTTATTTTTAGTGCCATATAGTTTCTTTGTATTTTGTAGCTGGAGGAGTGGTGTATCCAGGCACAAGCTTTGCAGCACTGTAGCAAAGGGGCCCAAGTCCCAGGCCCGTCTCAGATTTAACATCTGAGTGGCTCCAGAGAAGAACGCGTGCTTGAGGCAAGAACTCAAGTGCCGATTATGTTCATTTATACAGATATTTGCTGTTTGATATACCCTGAGGTCTTCAGCCTCAAAGCTACGTTCATATTTTTCAATGTCTGTGAACTGAAACATGATGTTTTGGAAACACTTAAAATATTTTTTGATCAATTTTCTGAAAAATCAATGTACGTGACCATATAAATCTAAAAGAAGAACGAGCTTCACGAGGGGTGATGTCTATTAGGCTTAGCATCTGACACATTCAAGGCTATAAATTTTAATAGTTGAGGAAGCTTGGCTGGATTCCTTTTTGTTGTGACTGCCAGAATGGCTAGCCAGGAAATACTCTAACATACTCAAGAACTACCAAGCAGAAAAAGGTTAAATGAAACACACCATTGGCAGAACAAAAAATGGCGAGCAACTTTATTTTTTTGCCAAAACTGGAAAATATTACTGATGCTCAGGTAAGAAAGGGAAGCCATGTATATGTTACTTTTAAATTACACATCAAATATACAACTTTGGTCAAACTGCTGTTTTTGAAGTCTTATGAAAATCCTTCCTTTGTATTTAGAATGAAATGACTAAAATAACCGGTAATGATGTTTATGTTTTAAAAAAGAATGAAATCATAGAAATAGCTGGCATCTAACAATATCTCACTTCTCCAGGAAGTGGAGTTTCTCTCTGTATCTTCTAGGGACTAATCATTTGCAATCTTTCTCTTTCTTTCCTCTTTTTTTTTTTTTTTTTTGATTAGTAACTACCAGAATAATGTAACTGTATTTAGGCAAGTCTTAGTTAAGGCAATGCATTTAATGTAAACATCCATTTCATTCCAAAGCCTTGAAAAATAATTAGGGAAGATATTTCCTGAAGTCTCTTAAAGCAGCAGCAGAGGGGATGGGGGTGAGGAGAATAACATTTGCCAACATTCAGCAAAATCCCTAAAAAATCCTCTAAGCATCTATTTTACTCCATCTCCATCTTCTTTCTCTGAGTTTCCTATAAGAGCACCTGGTCCCTGCCAACACTCTTCCCAATTTCCAGGATTGGGAAATTTTGTGGTCGTTATGCAATAATCTTTTTTCATAAAGATTAGTTCACCCTTCTCTTTTGATTTGTTAAATTCTAAGCCTTGACCCATTCAGAAGTCCAGAAAGCCCAGCAGAACTGAGCAGTAAACAGAGCCTTCTCTTTTGAACACACGGGTAGGCAAAGGCTATATTTAGACCTCTATCCAACTCCCATCCTACAGAGCTCTGCTTTCTGTCTCCTCACCGTACAAGCAAAGGCTTTGAAATCCGTCAAACAAGGCTCTAATCTTTGTTGCAATCGCCTGACTTGTTCAACTTAGTCTTTAGATGACTCTGCTTTAATTGGTAAAAGAGGGGGCAACAGATATAAAATTAAACAAATCCTAGCATATATAAGTCCCTCAAAGTATGCTTTGTCCTCTTCAGTAACAAAAAGGTAGGCACTCTTCTCATCAATTGGCATTCTGTTATAAAAATGTGAGTTATGGAGAATCTTGAAATCATCCACTTATATGACGAACTACTCTCCATTTAATGACATGACAAGCCTGCCTTAACCATCAAAGCATCCTTTGAAATCTACTACATTTGGAAATGTCCACGGACTTTGTGATATAATACGCAGGACTCTTATCTTCCTAAACCTCTATCTTTCCGTCTCTCATAGGCTATAAAAGGCAATGGTATTGGCTGGAGAAAGTAAAATTGGTTTCATAAAATCTGGCATGCCCTGAAGTAAAACAATGGAGGAACTAATTCTCATAATGATTCTATTAAAACTCTCTCCACTAGGATTCAACAAATGTTTGCTGCATAACACTGTGCTGGGCCATGTGTTACCCGATGATGGTGCTGAGATTCTGTCCCAGCCAGTCATGTGCTGGAGCCAATGGTTAAATATTCAGGAATTTTGTGAGGAGGTTGTTAAACCCTTGGTAACTTGAAACCGGTGGTGTGGAGTGTATTTACACTGATCTAATTGCAATACGGTACAAGTCAAGCTCCCACACTCCAGATCAGATTTATGAGAACACCACTGACTCAGCACTCAAGATTCTCAGCCTTGTTGATGGTCCAACAGACTCAATTCAATTCAATGTCATTTTCATATAATAAGTCCTAAAATAAAGGACCCACTAGAGGAGTTCAGAGATGAGGTAAATGTAAACTTTGTTTTCCATTTTGATATCAATACCAATTTGTACCTCTTGACATTCTCTGAAAACCAAATTCTTCTGGAATTTTCTGTTCTTCCATCTTAATCTGTGGTAAACAGATTTAACTTCAAACTAACACAGCAACCCTTAGACAAACTGAGATAAAACTTTCTTTCTCCGTTGACTAGTTTCTCCTTTTGTATGACCTAAAAATAGCTTCCCTTCATATGTTTTATTTATTTTATTTTTAAAAAAATTTTGGCCGAGCCACATGGCATGTGGGATCCTAGTTCCCTGACCAGGGATGGAACCCGTGCCCCCTGCATTGGAAGTGTAGAGTCTTAGCCACTGGACTGACAGGGGAGTCCCATATGTTTTATTTTAAATGAAAAATCATTTATCATTCTGAATGCTATGTGAGGTGTTATAATAACAAAGCTTACTTTTAGTGTGCACATCTTCATTCTGCCAAATATGGGCAGCTCGGAATTCTCTCCCTTTACTCAAAAATGGCTGATCCCACTTGCTATCAGTGGGGATTACCCACACTTCCTCCCACCTACCATATCCTTCTCTCTCTTCTTTTAACATCTTTGTCGGCGTATAATTGGTTTACAATGGTGTGTTAGTTTCTGCTTTATAACAAAGTGAATCAGCTATACGTATACATATATCCCCATATCTCCTCCCTCTTGCGTCTCCTTCCCACCCTCCCTATCCCAACCCTCTAGGTGGTCACAGAGCACTGAGCTGATCTCCCTGTGCTATGCGGCTGCTTCCCACTAGCTATCTGTTTTACATTTGGTAGTGTATATAAGTCCATGCCACTCTCTCACTTCGTCCCAGCTAACCCTTCCCCCTCCCCGTGTCCTCAAGTCCACTCTCTACATCTGCCTCTTTATTCCTGTCATGCCCCAGGTTCTTAAGAACCTTTTTTTTGTTTCAGGTTCCATATATATGTGTTAGCATACGGTATTTGTTTTTCTCTTTCTGACTTACTACACTCTGTATGACAGACTCTAGGTCCATCCAACTCACTACAAATAACTCAATTTTGTTTCTTTTTATGGCTGAGTAATATTCCATTGTATATATGTGCCACATCTTCTTTATCCATTCATCTGCTGATGGACACTTAGGTTGCTTCCATGTCCTGGCTATTGTAAATAGAGCTGCAATGAACATTTTGGTACATGACTCTTTTTGAATTATGGTTTTCTCAGGGTATATGCCCAGTAGTGGGGTTGCTGGGTCATATGGTAGTTCTATTTGTAGTTTTTTAAGGAACCTCCATACTGTTCTCCATAGTGGCTGTATCAATTTACATTCCCGCCAACAGTGCAAGAGGGTTCCCTTTTCTTCACACCTTCTCCAGCATTTATTGTTTGTAGATTTTTTGGTCATGGCCATTCTGACTGGTGTGAGGTGATACCTCATTGTAGTTTTGATTTGCATGTCTCTAATGATTTTCATTTCTCTAATGATTAGTGATGTTGAGCATCCTTTCATGTGTTTGTTGACAATCTGTATATTGTCTTTGGAGAAATGTCTATTTAGGTCTTCTGCCTATTATTGGATTGGGTTGTTTATTTTTTTGATATTGAGCAGCATGAGCTGCTTGTATATTTTGGAGATTGTTTGTCAGTTGCTTCGTTTGCAAACATTTTCTCCCACTCTGAGGGTTGTCTTTTCATCTTGTTTATGGTTTCCTTTGCTGTGCAAAATCTTTTAAGTTTCATTAGGTCCCACTTTTTGTTTTTATTTCCATTTCTCTAGGAGGTGGAACAAAAAGGATCTTCCTGTGATTTATGTCAGAGAATATTCTGCCTTTGTTTTCCTCTAAGAGTTTTATAGTGTCTGGTGTTACATTTAGGTCTTTAATCCATTTTGAGTTTATTTTTGTGTATGATGTTAGGGAGTGTTCTAATTTCATTGTTTTACATGTAGCTGTCCAGTTATCCCAGCACCACTTATTGAAGAGGCTGTCCTTTCTCCACAGTACATTCCTGACTCCTTTATCAAAGATAAGGTGACCATATGTGCATGGGTTTATTTCTGGGCTTTCTATTCTGTTCCTTTGATCTATATTCCTGTTTTTGGGCCAGTACCATATTGTCTTGATTACTGTAGCTTTGTAGTATACTCTGAAGTCAGGGAGCCTGATTCCTCCAGCTCTGTTTTTCTTTCTCAAGACTGCTTTGGCTATTCAGGGTCTTTTGTGTTTCCATACAAATTGTGAAATTTTTGGCTCTAATTCTGTGAAAAACGTCACTGGTAGTTTGATAGGAATTGCCTTGAATCTGTAGATTGCTTTGGGTAGTATAGTCATTTTAACAATGTTGACTCTTCCAATCCAAGAACATGGTATACCTCTCCATCTGTTGGTATCTTCTTTAATTTCTTTCATCAGTGTCTTATAGTTTTCTGCATATAGGATTTTTGTCTCCTTTAGTAGCTTTATTCCTAGGTATTTTATTCTTTTTGTTGCACTGGTAAATGGGAGTGTTTCCTTAATTTCTCTTTCAGATTTTTCATTGTTAGTGTATAGGAATGCAAGAGATTTCTGTGCATTAATTTTGTATCCTGCTACTTTACCAGATTCTTTGATTAGCTCTAGTAGTTTTCTGGTAGCATCTTTAGGATTCTCTGTGTATAGTATCATGTCATCTGCAAACAGTGACAGTTTTAATTCTTCTCTTCTGATTTGGATTCTTTTTATTTCTTTTTCTTCTCTGATTGCTGTGGCTAAAACTTCCAAAACTATGTTGAATAATAGTGATGAGAGTGGGCAACCTTGTCTTGTTCCTGATCTTAGAGGAAATGCTTTCAGTTTTTCACCACTGAGAATGATGTTGGCTGTGGGTTTGTCATATATGGCCTTTAAGATGTTGAGGTACGTTCCCTCTATGCCTACTTTCTGGAGAGTTTTTATCATAAATGTGTGTTGAATTTTGTCAGAAGCTTTTTCTGCATTGTTGAGATGATCATATGGTTTTCCTCCTTCGGTTTGTTAATATGGTGTAACACGTTGATTTTTTGCATATATTGAAAAATCCTGCATTCCTGGAATAAACCCCACTTTACATGGTGTATGCTCCTTTTAATGTGTTGTTGGAATCTGTTTGCTAGTATTTTGTTGAGGATTTTTGCATCTCTGTTCATCAGTGATATTGGCCTGTAGTTTTCTTTCTTTCTTTCTTTTTTTTATGACATCTTTGTCTGGTTTTTGGTAACAGGGTGATGATGGCCTCGTAGAATGAGCTTGGGAGCGTTCCTCCCTCTTCTGTATTTTGGAAGAGTTTGAGAAGGATACGTGTTAGATCTTCTCTAAATGTTTGATAGAATTCGTCTGTGAAGCCATCTGGCCCTGGTCTTTTGTTTGTTGGAAGATTTTTAATCACAGTTTCAATTTCAGTGCTTGTGACTGGTCTGTTTATATTTTCTATTTCTTCCTAGTTCAGTCTCAGAAGGTTGTGTTTTCCTAAGAATTTCTCCATTTCTTCCAGATTGTCCATTTTATTGGCATAGAGTTGCTTGTAGTGATCTCTCCTGATCCTTTGTGTTTCTGCAGTGTCAGCTGTTGCTTCTCCTTTTTCATTTCTCATTCTATTGATTTGAGTCTTCTCCCTTTTTTTCTCGAGGAGTCTGGCTAATGGTTTATCAATTTTGTTTATCTTCTCAAAGAACCAGCTTTTTGTTTTATTGATCTTTGCTATCATTTCCTTCATTTCTTTTTCATTTATTTCTGGTCTGATCTTTATGGTTTCTTTCCTTCTGCTAACTTCGGGGTTTTTTGTTCTTCTTTCTCTAATTGCTTTAGGTGTAAGGTTATGTTGTTTATTTGAAATGTTTCTTGTTTCTTGAGGTAGGATTGTATTGCTATAAAATTCCCTCTTAGAACTGCTTTTGGTGCATCCCATAGGTTTTAGGTCATCGTGTTTTCATTCTCATTTGTTTGTAGGTATTTTTTTATTTCCTCCTTGATTTCTTCAGTGGTCTCTTGGTTGTTTAGTAGTGTACTGTTTAGCATCCACGTGTTTGTGTTTTTTTCCTGTAACTGATATCTAGTCTCAAAGCATTGTGGTCTTGTGAAAATACTTGATATGATTTCAATTTTCGTAAATTTACCAAGGCTTGATTTGTGACCCAAGATATGATCTATCCTGGAGAATGTTCCATGAGCACTTGAGAAGAAAGTGTATTCTGTTGTTTTTGTATGGAATGTCCTATAAATATCAATTAAGTCCAACTTGTTTAATGTGTCACTTAAAGCTTGTGTTTCCTTATTTATTTTCATTTTGGGTGATCTGTCCATTGGTGAAAGTGGGGTGTTAAAGTCCCCTACTATTATTGTGTTCCTGTTGACTTCCCCTTTTATGGCTGTTAGCATTTGCTTTATGTATTGAGGGGCTCCTATGCTGAGTGCATAAATATTTACAATTGTTATACCTTCTTCTTGGATTGAGCCCTTGATTATTTTGTAGTGTCCTTCTTTGTCTCTTGTAATAGTCTCTATTTTAAAGACTATTTTGATAGACTATATGAGAGTTGCTACTCCAGCTTTATTTTGATTTCCATTTGCATGGAATATCCTTTCCCATCCCCTAACTTTCAGTCTGTATGTGTCCCTAGTTCCTAAGTGGGTCTCTTGTAGACAGCATATATACGGGTCTTGGTTTTGTATCCATTCAGCCAGCCTATGTCTTTTGGTTGGAGCATTTAATCTATTTACATTCAAGGTAATGATTGATATGTGTGTTCCTATTACCATTTTCTTAATTGCTTTGTGTTTGTTTTTGTAGGTCTTTTCCTGCTCTTGTGTTTCCTGCCTAGGGAAGTTCCTTTAGCATTTGTTGTAAATCAGGTTTGGTGGTGCTGAATTCTCTTAGGTTTTGCCCATCTGTAAAGGTTTTAATTTCTCCGTCGAATCTGAATGTGATCCTTGCAGGGCCGAGTAATCTTACTTGTAGGTTTTTCCCTTTCATCACTTTAAATATGTCCTGCAACACCCTTCTGGCTTGCAGATTTTCTGCTGAACAATCAGCTGTTAACCTTATGGGGATTCCCTTGTGTGTTATGTGTTGTTTTTCCCTTGCTGCTTTTATTATATTTTCTTTGTAATTAATTTTTGATAGTTTGATTAATATGTGTCTCGCGTGTTTCTCCTTGGATTTATCCTGTATGGGACTCTCTGTGCTTCCTGGACTTGATTGACTATTTCCTTTCCCATGTTAGGGAAGTTTTCAACTAGAATCTCTTCAAATATTTTCTAAGTCCCCTTCTTTTTCTCTTCTTCTTCTGGGACCCCTATAATTCGAATGTTGGTGCATTTAATGTTGTCCCACAGGTCTCAGAATGTCCTCAATTGTTTTCATTGTTTTTTCTTTATTCTGCTCTGTGGTAGTTATTTACACTATTTTATCTTCCAGGTCACGTATCCGTTCTTCTGCCTCAGTTATTCTGCTATTGATTCCTTCTAGAGAATTTTAAATTTCATTTATTGTGTTGTTCATCATTGTTTGTTTGCTCTTTAGTTCTTCTAGGTCCTTGTTAAATGTTTCTTGTATTTTCTCCATTCTCTTTCCAAGATTTTGGATCATCTTTACTATCATTACACTGAATTCTTTTTCAGGTAGAATTCCTATTTCCTCTTCATTTGTTTGGTCTGGTGGATTTTTACTTTGCTCCTTCATCTGCTGCATATTTCTCTGTCTTCCATTTTGCTTAACTTACTGGTTTGAGGGGGGTCTCCTTTTTGCAGGCTGCAATTTCGTAGCTCCTGTTGTTTTTGGTGTTGGACCCCAGTGGGTAAGCTTGGTTCAGTGGGTTGTGTAGGCTCCCTGGTGGAGGAGACTGGTGCCTTTGCTCTGGCAGATGAGGCTGGATCTTGTCTTTCTGGGGGGCAGGACCATGTCTGGTGGTGTGTTTTGGGGTGTCTGTGAACTTATTATGACTTTAGGCAGCCTCTCTGCTAATGGGTGGGGTTATGTTCCTGTCTTGCTAGTTGTTTGGCATGGGGCGTCCAGCACTGGAGCTTGCTGGGTCTTAGCATTGAGACGGAGATCTCCGGGAGACCTCTCGCTGATTGATATTATGTGGGGCTGCGAGGTCTCGGATGATTAAATGTCCTCAACTCGGCTCTCCCACCTCAGAGGCTCAGCCCTGACACCCGGCTAGAGCACCAAGAACCTGTCAGCCACACGGCAGCAGTTCTGTCGCTCACTGCGCCTCCTGGATCATGGTCTATTGGCTGCTACTGAGCCCATCTCCTGCTTCCACCTGTGGTAACTCAACAGGAGCAAGGGCAAGCAGACAGTCTCGAGAGGGTCTGCTGCTGAATGGTGGCCAGCCTTGTTCTTGTCCCTCAGCCTTGTAGCAACCCAGCAGTTGCCGTCAGGTCTCCTTTCTAACAAATTCTTCCAATATTAATTTTGCTTTCCTTTGGTGAATCTTCCCCCTTGCTTCTCAGTGGAATTAGCTCTTTCTTCCCCTGGTTCCTACGGCCCGCTCTTCATACACAGGGTTACTCTTTGTCCCAGTTCAGCCTGCTTTGTTAAGCTGGATTTTCCTTTGGGTCAGGGAATATGCTGGAACTAATAAAGTGCCTAGAACATAGCAGGTCTCAACAACTTCCTTGAGACTTGAATGTCTGGCAAGACTCACGTCTAGCAATGCTGGACCACATCCCTGGAGACCCAGCCTTCTTGCCCACACAGCCTGGGACCACCATTGTTTTTAATCAGTGGTAACATCATTGTCAGAAGTATATACATCTCCTAAACACAGTTGTTGATTTGGCATGAAAGACCCTCTTTCTGGGCCCTGGGGATGTACTGATGAACAAAGCAAAACCCCAGATGTCAAAGAGTTTACATTTTGTTGAGGAACTATTTTAAATAGGGTAGTTGAGGAAGGCCACTTTGAAATGACATTTAGGTAAATACTCAAATGAAATCAATAAAACATCTATCATTCAATATAATTAAAAGTGTCCTAATCCCTATAAGGTAAAATGGACTCTATGAAAGAGTTTTATAAAACACGTGTTTTGGAGGATATAGTTTTGTTATGATATGTTTATGAAAACCTCATGAACCATTTTATTCCACCAGAAGCAATTTGATTTACTTCAGATAAATGTGTATTCAGTGACAAGGCCACTTTAAAAGCAAAGATTATCTTTAAAAGCCGCTTGAAAAATGAAAAATATAAGTCCTTAGAATTTCAACTATGTTTCTAAGACTAAAATGATAACATAAAAATAGCTCAAGCTCTAAAATTATATTGTATGAAATTATGGATGCACAAGAATCAGTTTCCTCTGAGCTTTGATAATTTCATTTTAAATAGAGTACTGACATGCTGTAATTATAATATTAAAATATTAAGATAATCGAAATCTCAAAAGGGGTATTCTGGGCTTCTAAAAGATTTCATAAATGTCATTAAGATTTTTACTGTATTTCAGTTACATCATAGGAAGACTATTATTATTTGTACGTTTCTGTTCACATCTAGCTGGCAATCTTTTTTGACACAGATAAAATTATTGCCATTGTATCTATCTAATAACATTGATTTTTAAAATTCTTATTTTATGCAATGCCCTCAATTTTTCCTTTTAACAGAATAATAAATCCCTTTACTTTCACTATTTCTTCTTTCCACCCATTTCAAAGAGTTAGCCTTCCTTTTCTTCCAAAACCAGTTGAATCCCCTCCCCACCTTCCTTCATATTCCTCTCCTCTCCTACATGCTCTGAGATATTGTTCCATTAGGTGTCTCTTCTCTTGTAGTTTTGGCCTCTTCTTTTACATTGGGTAGCTTCTTTTTTTGCTTGTTTTTTGTTTGTTTTTTATTTTATTGAAGTATGGTTGATTTACAATGTTGTGTTAATTGCTGGTGTACAGCAAAACAATTCAGTTATATCTATTTATCTGTCTATCTACCTATCTATTTATATTCTTCTCCATTATGGTTTATCACAGGATATTGGATATAGTTCCCTGTGCTATATAGTAGAACCTTGTTGTTAATCCATTCTATATATAATAGTTTGCATCTGCTAATTTGGGTATCTTCTTTTAAAGAACATAGTATCCCAATTCACCTCTGTATTGAAAGTAAACTAAGAATACAGCATCTTTAAGGATCCTGCAGCTGTTTGTATAATTATTACATCTCTTTTCATCATGCCCTTTTCTTTTTGGAAAGACTGCATCTTCGGCTCATTATTATATTTCTCTTATTCTCTCTTCAGTCTTGATTCTATCCCTTTTATTCTACAAAACAGTTGCCTCATAGGTCACTAGTGCCCTGCATCAGTTAGAACTCAAGGGTCTTGTCTCTGACATTGTACTACTTGACTGTTTTTCATGTTTTGACTTATGTAGCACCTTGTTCTCGAAGTCTCCTTCTATAAGAATTAGCAGTTCATTTTCTTGTTTCATTTCCTACCCCATTGCTCCATCTCAATCTTCTTTATGGTTCTCTCTTTATCAATCATAACTTCCATTTCTTCATCCATTTTAATATAGCTTTCCCCGGTGTTCCAGTACCAGCTTTTCTTCAATCTCTTGCTTACTGATTCCATATACAGTTTTCATTCATTCAGCTATAAAAGTGCTCATTACTATAATTAAAGTTATTATTCAATGATAAATATGTCCCTTGCCATCACACTTAGCTAAGTATGTATGGACATGAGGATTAGAGCAGACAAGAATATAATTTATTGTTTGTAATTCTATGCCATAAGTGTATTACTGTGTTCAAGAAATAATATAATGATGGTACCAAGGAGAAATGGCCAAATATCCTTCTGTCAATTAGATTTCCCAAATAAGAATACCATTGATCTGGACCATGAAGAGCAAATAGAACATTTGTCAAAATACATGAAGAAAAGGCAATTATTCTAGGCAGAAGAAATAATATATGTAAACATTTAAACCATGAGTTATATGATAATCATATTGCAATCTACTTTTCTCATCAATATTTCTCTCCTAGTCTTCAAAGTTTCCTTTCTGCCTATCTAATGGACTTCCCCACGAGGACAGCTGGGCAGTCTCTCAAAATAAACACTTTTTCTCTCCTTTCTCCCACCTTCACCTCAAATCTGCTTTCTATCTCAGTTAATGACAAACTCATTATCCCAATCATCTACTGATTTCTGGAGATACAACAAACTTTATCTCACCTTCTCTATACAATAAATTACCGAGTATTATGAAATATCCATCTTAATGTTTCTTACATCTGTTCCTTCCTTTCCTTTCAAACTATATGTATCAATTCATTTATTCGGTTTTTTTGTTTGTTTGTTTGTTTGTTTGTTTTGCGGTACGTGGGCCTCTCACTGTTGTGGACTCTCCCGTTGAGGAGCACAGGCTCCGGACGCACAGGCTCAGCGGCCATGGCTCACGGGCCCAGCCGCTCCGCGGCATGTGGGATCTTCCCGGAGCGGGGCACGAACCCGTGTCCCCTGCATCGGCAGGTGGACTCTCAACCACTGCGCCACCAGGGAAGCCCCTATTCGGTTTTTTATAAAGTACTTATTGAATGCCTTCAATGGCATTCACCAAGGTAGCTTCCCAGAGCTATAGCAATGAACCGACCAAAGAAACTCCTACTCTCATGACTTTACATTTCACAATAATCAAGTGAACAAATGCAAATGTAATTTTAGGTATGGACATATTCGGTGCAGAAATATCACTTCTTTGGCATGGTTTTGTTAAATAGGTTGGGCAAGGAAAGCAGAAGGGTAAACACAGAAAGAAGAACACTGGTTAAGACCGTGATAGATTCATGGCCATGCAGGCTAGTAAGTATCTTTAAGTACCTATATGTGCATGGCAGCACCATATTAGGGCCTGGGCATGCCATGATGAGAAGGACAGATAGCAATCACAGAGCTATCACAAATAAATATTAAGTGTATTATGTCTCCCCATTCTTCTCCAATATTTTCCCACTAGTGTCAGCTTCAAGAACTCTAAAGAAGGGCTGACATTTAAGCAATGCTGAAGGTGTAGAAGGAATTTACACACTCACTTAAATTTTTTTGATAAGTGTATGATTCCTTTGATTATCTAGGGATAATATGCAAGATGAAAATATGTCATTATTTAATGGGAACAGTAATGTCATGGATGTTATTTACTTGTTTTTTTAATGAAGGATTAAAGATCCCAGAAGACCAGTCTAGCTTGCAAAACCCTGAGAAAATATTTCATTAAATGAATTCTGACAAGTGACTTCCCAAAAATAGCACTGACATTAAACTTTACAAAACATTTGCTTACAACTTATTATAATGGAGCATCTATCTTGGACAATAGAGAAAAGCCTAGATATATTATCCATAGCAAAGAAAACTACTATTTTAAGAGTAATTATAAATTAACAGTTCAACTGTCTCCTTCCACACTATTCCTGATTCACAAATTGGGGGGCGTCACACCACAAGATAATTAACAGGCTTAATAGAGTAAGAACTTTGCTACTGAATGTTTTATTCAGAGGTAAACAAACTGATTTTATGGGTAAGAAAGACTAGTGCTTAGTTTTGTGTTTGTTTGTTTATCTCCCTACTTTTATTTCCAGCCTGTAAAAGGCAAAAATTTTAAAGTTTTTACTAGTAAAATTACATCAGTGTCATAAGGACGTTGAATTGTATTTACTGTGATTGTTTAGTTCTGCTACACATTTAATCTGGTATAAATTTTTAGAAATGAAATCTTCTCAGAAACAATGACTTACCTTCAAGATACTATGTTTTCACAATATTTTTTCATGTACAAGTACAATATGATTCAAACTAGTTTTAGTAAAAAATGAAGGGATATTATTTTAACTATCCATTAATTAACTCTGAAGGGCAGGAGTGATGTTGGTTTTAAGAAACCTCAGGATCTAGAGACTTAGAAGTGTTCTAGCTTCTAACCAACTACTCTTCATTCCTATCCCTACTACTCTCGGTATTGATTATATTCTCTTTTACACAGAGCTCTATACCCTGGGGTTGGAATATGTCTGTAGGGAGCCCTAGGGCTGCATCATCCTAGATAAGCAACAGCGCATGTTCAACTCTATGTGTGGGTATCAGGTGGTGGGTTGTAGATTTTCCATTCCAGTGTCAGTATGGGAAATATAGAGTAAGATCCTGATTGGCCTGGCTTCCATCAGAGACTATCCACGGGTCAATTATTGTGTCCAGGGGAATAGAATATTCTTTAGTCACATGGACTAACCTAAATTAGTGGTGGTGATAAGAGTGTTGTAACGGGCATCCAGAACTACATGGATTGGGTTGTAGGGACAGATCAGGTTGCTGATGCGAAGCAAAACACCAACTGAAAAATTGCATAAATCTTACAGATACAATTTTAAATATTATAATGCATATTTTTCTAAACTTATTAAATAAATCCATATTTGCAGCATTTCATAAAAATGCATTGTTTTTAAATTTTAAAATTTCTGATGAAAGTACAGGAGAGAGAATCTCTAATATTTTAAAATCCTATCCTGGGCTTCCCTGGTGGCGCAGTGGTTGGGGGGTCCGCCTGGCGATGCGGGGGACATGGTTTTGTGCCCCGGTCCGGGAGCATCCCACATGCCGCGGAGCGGCTGGGACCGTGAGCCATGGCGGCTGAGCCTGCGCGTCCGGAGCCTGTGCTCCGCAACGGGAGAGGCCACAACAGTGAGAGGCCCACATATTGTAGAGTAATTAGAAATTGCAAGAAATGTAAAGAAGAGAACAAAAGTTGCCCATATTTTTACCACACAGAAAAAAAAAAAAAAAAAAAAAAAAAAAAAAAAATCCTATCCTAGTCCAACCATTTTGTACTAGTTTTCATTAACAGCTACCACATGTGCAGGGCACTTTTGGGCCTCTTGCCCCAAATATAAACCCACTGTTCCTCATGTAATTTAGAGTATAAAAGACAGAAAATGAAAAAATTCACCTTTGACATGTCTAGCCCTGTTTCTAGTCTTGTTATTTCTCTGAGATTTTTGAAGTTGGACCTTTCCTTATCCATTGATACTTGCTTGATTTTTTTCTGCTTTAGCTACTTCCCTGTATTCTGTCTCTTACAGATATTATTCTCTGGCACCGATATAATCTCTAGAGCCATTTTTTTTCATCAGGATTCAAATTTATTCTTGGTAAAACTATATTATCCATCAGATCATTCTACTAACACAGACTCCAGAAACTGTTTTCTCCTAAAGAGAATTATTCTCCACCATCCAGTCCTCTCATAACAGAACCCTGGAACATTATTGGTTAGTGCCTCTCCTGGCCTTTTATTTTATTTTTTTTTAATTTAAAAAAAAATTAATTAATTAATTAATTTTTTGGCTGCATTGGGTCTTTGTTGCTGTGTGCAGGCTTTCTCTAGTTGTGGCGAGCGGCGGACTACTCTTCGTTGCGGTGCGTGGGCTTCTCGCTGTGGTGGTTTCTACTGTTGCAGAGCGTGGGCTCTAGGTGCACGGGCTTCAGTAGTTGTGGCACGCAGGCTCAGAAGTTGTGGCTCACGGGCTTAGTTGCTCTGTGGCATGTGGGATCTTCCCGGACCAGGGATCTAACCTGTGCCCCTCTGCATTGGCAGGTGGATTCTTAACAACTGCGCCACCAGGGAAATCCCTCTCCTGGCCTTTTAAATGGAGTCAGCCAGCCAAAGAGAGTAAATGAATAAATTTGGGGGAAAGAGCCCACATCTGGCATTCAACCTCAACAGCATCTTACTTGCCCAGTCCCACTGCTGGGTCTGCTTTTCGTTTATCATTTTTTTTAAATCTCTGGATTCATATTCCAGTTACAAATATCTACCCCAGATCCCCACTCTTGTATTGGTAACTCATATTGCCTCTTTTCTGTGTCTTTTCTGTGTCCCTGATTTTGCTTGGTTCTGTTCCCTCCCCAGACCCAACTTGAGGATTTGTTCACTTTCTCTGTTTTACCTCAACTCTGGCTCCCACTAGATCTAAAAATGTTTCATACCCAAGAGATTTTTCTCTAGTCATAGTCTTCCTGTCACAGTTTGGGACAAGATCGATAGGAATTTTTGGTGGCGTTAGCACGTCATCTTAGGGGTTATAATCTTTCTAAGGGTTCCTGAGGTAACTCTGTGAGAGGATTAATCAGTATGGCTACCAGAATCTTAGAAAAATCACTGACTTCATGATGCCTATCACTGTCATGGAAATAGGAGACACTCTGGTCTCAGTGTCCACTTCATTGAGTACATTTCATTGAGAAAAAATATATACACACACATTGGATGCGAAGAACATGGTAAAGGAGCTGAGCTCTGACCATCTAGCCATCCTGTAATCATCAAAAAGGCTTTAAAACATTCATAGGGAAATGCAAGTTATCTTTGGAAGGTACTATCTGTGGGAAAAATGTACAAAATATTAGAAACTTTAAGAAGATTTAAGGAGTAAAATGCAGAAGGAAGTCAGACTCAGTCAGGTGTGGGATATCCAACAACTCTAAAGCTTCTGCCTTATGTAAAAAACAAATACAGCTCATTCCAATTCCAATTAAGCATCCTTCTTTTTAAGTGTTCCCAGCAAGGAGTGTCACTTCATCATCTGGCCAGTGGCCTTTCCAGGAGGAAAAGTATCAGGACTCGAAAGGAGGCCTGCATCTCATGGCCTGCTCTACTCCCCTGGTGCTCAGATGGTTGCCTCCTGCACCCAATCCCATAAAAGGAAGGAAGCTTGTGACACTTAGCAGTTCCTGTCATTCCTGGCTGATTCCCTTATACATGAAGTTAAGAAGCCCAGTCCAAGTGTATTTCAAAACCACCCTTATCGGAGGAACCCAGATTCCAAATCCATCTGTTTGGAACTGGTAATAAATATTCTTACCTAGACAGCTAGAAGGGCAGTTACCACAGTGGCCAAATATGCAACTAAATTGCTAACCCAGAAACGGTCGTTAAAGATTATTTAGCCCAAGTCCTTATTTTATGGGTGAGACGACTGAGTCCCAAAGTAGTAAAATGATTTACTCTATGCCATTTTGGAATTCAGCTCTTCAGTGTCTGTTGCACTGCATCACACTGCCTGCCACATGTTTCTTGTAAACAAATGATCCGAGCTGATTCGTTTTTGAAATAAAACCCTTCCACTGGCTGACATTTTAAGAAACATGAAGACACTTAAATAATAAAACACTACTAAAGGCCTCAGTGAGGTGGCCTTATTTACCCAAGAGCAATGGCCAGTAAAGGATAATCCCTTCCTGCTGCACTTTATTCATAACTCTATTAGAGCCTTTATCACACTTTATAGGATAATCCATCTCCATATCTATTTTTCTACACTTGACTGCTAGTTCATCGAGGGCATGTCTTATGAACTTATAAATCCATAATGCATAACACTACAACAGGTGCATAGGAGTTCAGTACACCAGTGATGCACAAGTAAAGGAATGGATAAATGCATGAATGCATGAAAAGATTGAGAAACAAAGTTGCATATGGAGATGGATCCATGTCATGTGACACAGTAAAAGCCAAACTAAAGTGCTTGAATTTGATGTAGCAAGACATGGAATAAAGAGACCTGATGAAAATAATGCTTAAGAACAAACCTGGCAGGAATAGGGAGAATAGATTGGGAGGACATAGTATCAGGAAGGTTACATAACTCAAACTCTACTAGAATACACATAGTCTAAAGAGAGGGATTGCCAAGATACAAAAGCAATCAAGTCTAAAAATGCTATTGTTGCATAATCCATGAAAGATGTCCTAAGTGCTAAAAACCATTTTTGACTCACATCTTGAAAAACACAACTCAGATATCACTTCCTCAAAGGAGTGATCCATGGTCTTAGGCAGAGCTTCTCCACTGGCATACAGAAGCCTTCAGGCAGCCTGAAGGTGGATAGAGACCTACGGCCAGTAACCTCTCACTGCAAGAAACCTCGACTCTTTACCCCATATGCTATACAAATCTTCTCATTGCTATGAGTAAATGACATGAAAATCAAGCACTATCAATTTTTACTATGTTATCTTTAACTCCTGATGTAATTAATGATTCAAACGGTACCACTTTAGGCAAAAGATGAAATGGATATTAAAAGATTACCTGCAGGGTATCCAATTCCAATGATCTTCAGTTGTACAAGGCATCGCAGATGGAGCTGGATACAGCCTGATGCTCAGCGACAGCAGAACAAAGGTTCAGATACCTACGGGAAGACAGTATCATAAGAGGAGATTGATATTCTGCAACCACAGGAGATAAGTCATAAACCATAGGCTATTCGATCAGTGATTGAGTGCAGATGTTTGCCAGTTATGGCCAATGATATGAAAGGGACAGTGGCTAAACGGGGTTTTCAGGGAAATAATTTCTTTCTGATTAAGAGAAGATAAAGAGAGGAAGGGGAGGACCAGAAAGATAAAGAGGATGAAGAAACGAGGAAGAAGAAGAGGGAAAAGGAGGAGGAGAAAGAGGATGAGGAAGCAGAGGAGGAAAAGTCCTTGATGCTTTCTGCATGCTCAGGAGGTCACCGTCTTAAATTGCTGCAGTTAATCTGCAACCATAAGAGCACAGTATAGACAACAGATACAAACTACTATACACAAAATACATAAGCAACAAAGGTTTACTGTATGGCACAGGGAATTATACCCAATATCTTGTAAAAAGCTACAATGGAATATAATCTGCAAAAAAAAAAAAAAAAGAGTCACTATGCTATACACCTGAAACTAATACAATATTGTAAATCAACTATATTTCAATAAAAAAGAATACAGCCTAGAGGATCCCAGAAGAGCTTGCTGAAAACCCTCAAATCAAGAAGAGCTATCTTCATAATTTTTTTATGTGAAACATATAAACACCTTTTTAGTTTAATTTAACCTTGCATTTTTTAGCTGCAGCCAATACTAACTTAACAAGTACAACTAAGACTTAAGAGAAATTCCAGAAGTTTTGAAGGGGGAGTATCCCCAAAGGAATTGGAATGAAATGGACATGAAACTTCTTGTCAGGATAACAAGATACTTGATGACAATGCAATAATATTCGAGAAGTTTTGAGATCAGTGGTTTTGAAACTGGGATTCTGTAGCTTGCTAATCTATCAAGTATGAAGGTATTTAAACCTTTCTATCTCTCTTACTTCTTTATTGATGTAATTACATGAGGATATATATCAGCAAAATTAAAAAGGAATCTAAGATATGAATATATCAGATCTAATAAAGATTGGGGAGGGGCATGAGAGAGAGAGAAAAAAAAATTCTCTGAATGACAGCTATGCACAAGTCATAAGAAACAGCTTGTCTAATACTGACCTTTTATCAAAAAGTTGCATAATCCTAGTTATATAATAAAAAACCCAGGGACGAGGGGAAGATGGCGGAAGAGTAAGATGCGGAGATCACCTTCCTCCCCACAGATACACCAGAAATACATCTACACGTGGAACAACTCCTACAGAACACCTACTGAATGCTGGCAGAAGACCTCAGACCTCCCAAAAGGCAAGAAACTCCCCCACGTACCTGGGTAGGGCAAAAGAAAAAAGAATAAACAGAGACAAAAGGATAGGGACGAGACCTGCACCAGTGGGAGGGAGCTGTAAAGGAGGAAAGGTTTCCACACATTAGGAAGCCCCTTTGCAGGCGGAGACTGCGGGTGGCGGAGGAGGAAAGCTTCGGAGCCTCGGAGGAGAGCACAGCAACAGGGATGCAGAGTGCAAAGCGGAGAGATTCCCGCACAGACCGGCACTCACCAGGCCGAGAGGCTTGTCTGCTCACCTGCCGGGGCGGGCGGGGTTGGGAGCTGAGGCTCAGGCTTCAGTCGGACCGGGAGGGAGTCCGGGGAAAAGTCTGGACTTGCCGGAAGAGGGAAGAGACTTTTTCTTCCCTCTTTGTTTCCTGGTGCGCGAGGAGAGAGGATTAAGAGCGCTGCTTAAAGGAGCTCCAGAGACGGGCGCGAGCTGCGGCTGAAAGCGCGGACCCCAGAGACGGGCAGGAGACGCTAAGGCTGCTGCTGCCGCCACCAAGAAGCCCGTTTGCGAGCACAGGTCACTATCCACATCCCCCTTCCGGGGAGCCTGTGCAGCCCGCCACTGCCAGGGGCCCGGGATCCAGGGACAACTTCCCCGGGAGAACGCACAGCGCGCCTCAGGCTGGTGCAACGTCACGCTGGCGTCTGACGCCGCACGCTCGCCCCGCCCTCCATGCCCCTCCCTCCCCCCGGCCTGAGTGCGCCAGAGCCCCCGAATCAGCTGCTCCTTTAACCCCTTCCTGTCTGAGCGAAGAACACACGCCCTCCGGCGACCTACACGCAGAGGCGGGGCCAAATCCAAAGCTGAAACCCGGGAGCTGTGCGAACAAAGAAGAGAAAGGGAAATCTCTCCCAGCAGCCTCAGAAACAGCGGATTAAAGCTCCACAATCAACTTGATGTACCCTGCATCTGTGGAATACATGAATAGACAACGAATCATCCCAAAATGAGGAGGTGGGCTTTGAAAGCAAGATTTATGATTTTTTTCCCCTTTTCCTCTTTTTGTGAGTGTGTATGTGTATGCTTCTGTGTGAGATTTTGTCTGTATAGCTTTGCTTCCACCATTTGTCCTAGGGTTCTGTCCGTTAGTTTTGTTTGTTTGTTTGTTTTGTTTTGTTTTTAATTTTTTTCTTAATAATTATTTTTTATTTTAATAACTTTATTATATTTTATCTTATTTTATTTTACTTTATCTTCTTTCTTTCTTTCCTTCCTTCCTTCCCTCCTTCCTTCCTTCCTCCCTCCCTCCCTCCTTTCCTTCTTTCTTTCTTTCTTTCATTCTACTTCTACTAATTCTTTCTTTCTATTTTTTCTCCATTTTATTCTGAGCCGTGTGGATGAAATGCTCTTGGTGCTGCAGCCAGGAGTCAGTGCTGTGCCTCTGAGGTGGGAGAGCCAACTTCAGGACACTGGTCCCCAAGAGACCTCCCAGCTCCACATAATATCAAACGACCAAAATCTCCCAGAGATCTCCATCTCAACACCAGCACCCAGCTTCACTCAATGACCAGCAAGCTACAGTGCTGGACACCCTATGCCAAACAACCAGCAAGACAGGAACACAACCCCACCCATTAGCAGAGAGGCTGCCTAAAATCATAATAAGTCCACAGATACCCCAAATCACACCACCAAACGTGGACCTGCCCACCAGAAAGACAAGATCCAGCCTCATCCACCAGAACACAGGTACTAGTCCCCTCCACCAGGAAGCCTACACAGCCCACTGAGCCAACCTTAGCCACTGGGGACAGACACCAAACACAACGGGAACTACGAACTGCAACCTGCAAAAGGAGACCCCAAACACAGTAAGATAAGCAAAATGAGAAGACAGAAAAACACACAGCAGATGAAAGAGCAAGGCAAAAACCCACCAGACCTAACAAATGAAGAGGAAATAGGCAGTCTACCTGAAAAAGAATTCAGAATAATGATAGTAAAGATGATCCAAAATCTTGGAAATAGAATAGACAAAATGCAAGAAACATTTAACAAGGACCTAGAAGAACTAAAGATGAAACAAACAATGATGAACAACACAATAAATGAAATGAAAAATACTCTAGATGGGATCAATAGCAGAATAACTGAGGCAGAAGAACGGATAAGTGACCTGGAAGATAAAATAGTGGAAATAACTACTGCAGAGCAGAATAAAGAAAAAAGAATGAAAAGAACTGAGGACAGTCTCAGAGACCTCTGGGACAACATTAAACGCACCAACATTCGAATTATAGGGGTTCCAGAAGAAGAAGAGAAAAAGAAAGGGACTGAGAAAATATTTGAAGAGATTATAGTTGAAAACTTCCCTAATATGGGAAAGGAAATAGTTAATCAAGTCCAGGAAGCACAGAGAGTCCCATACAGGATAAATTCAAGGAGAAATACGCCAAGACACATATTAATCAAACTGTCAAAAACTAAATACAAAGAAAGCATATTAAAAGCAGCAAGGGAAAAACAACAAATAACACACAAGGGAATCCCCATAAGGTTAACAGCTGATCTCTCAGCAGAAACTCTACAAGCCAGAAGGGAGTGGCAGGACATACTGAAAGTGATGAAGGAGAAAAACCTGCAACCAAGATTACTCTACCCAGCAAGGATCTCATTCAGATTTGATGGAGAAATTAAAACCTTTACAGACAAGCAAAAGCTGAGAGAGTTCAGCACCACCAAACCAGCTTTACAACAAATGCTAAAGGAACTTCTCTAGACAAAAACACAAGAGAAGGAAAAGTCCTATAATAACGAACCCAAAACAATTTAGAAAATGGGAATAGGAACATACATATCGATAATTACCTTAAATGTAAATGGACTAAATGCTCCCACCAAAAGACACAGATTGGCTGAATGGATACAAAAACAAGACCCATATATATGCTGTCTACAAGAGACCCACTTCAGACCTAGAGACACATACAGACTGAAAGTAAGGGGATGGAAAAAGATATTCCATGCAAATGGAAACCAAAAGAAAGCTGGAGTAGCAATTCTCATATCAGACAAAATAGACTTTAAAATAAGGACTATCAGAAGAGACAAAGAAGGACACTACATAATGATTAAGGGATCGATCCAAGAAGAAGATATAACAATTGTAAATATTTATGCACCCAACATAGGAGCACCTCAATACATAAGGCAAAAACTAGCAGCCATAAAAGGGGAAATCGACAGTAACACATTCATAGTAGGGGACTTCAACACCCCACTTTCACCAATGGACAGATCATCCAAAATGAATATAAATAAGGAAACACAGGCTTTAAATGATACATTAAACAAGATGGACTTAATTGATATTTATAGGACATTCCATCCAAAAACAACAGAAAACACATTTTGCTCAAGTGCTCATGGAACATTTTCCAGGAGAGAACATATCTTGGGTCACAAGTCAAGCCTTGGTAAATTTTAGAAAATTGAAATTGTATCAAGTATCTTTTCCAACTGCAATGCTATGAGACTAGATATCAATTACAGGAAAAGATCTGTCAAAAATACAAACACATGGAGGCTAAACAATACACTACTTAATAACGAACTAATCACTGAAGAAAGCAAAGAGAAAATCAAAAAATACCTAGAAACAAATGACAATGGAGACACGACGACCCAAAACCTATGGGATGCAGCAAAAGCAGTTCTAAGAGGGAAGTTTATAGCAATACAATCCTACCTTAAGAAACAGGAAACATCTCGAATAAACAACCTAACCTTGCACCTAAAGCAATTGGAGAAAGAAGAACAAAAAAAACCCCAAAGTTAGCAGAAGGAAAGAAATCATAGAAATCAGATCCGAAAGAAATGAAAAAGAAATGAAGGACACGATAGCAAAGATCAATAAAACTAAAAGCTGGTTCTTTGAGAAGATAAACAAAATTGATAAACCATTAGCCAGACTCATCAAGAGAAAAAGGGAGAAGACTCAAATCAATAGAATCAGAAATGAAAAAGGAGAAGCAACAGCTGACACTGCAGAAACACAAAGGATCATGAGGGATTACTACAAGCAATATATGCAAATAAAATGAACAATCTGGAAGAAATGGAGAAATTCTTAGGAAAACACAACCTTCTGAGACTGAACTAGGAAGAAATAGAAAATATAAACAGACCAGTCACAAGCACTGAAATTGAAACTGTGATTAAAAATCTTCCAACAAACAGCTCATGCAGCTCAATAACCAAAAAACAAACAACCCAATACAAAAATGGGCAGAAGACCTAAATATACATTTCTCCAAAGAAGTTACACAGGCTGTCGAAAAACACATGAAAGAATGCTCAGCATCATTAATCATTAGAGAAATGCAAATCAAAACTACAATGAGATATCATCTCACACCAGTCAGAATGGCCATCATCAAAAAATCTAGAAACAATAAATGCTGGAGAGGGTGTGGAGAAAAGGGAACCCTCTTGCACTGTTGGGGGGAATGTAAATTGGTACAGCCACTATGGAGAACAGTATGGAGGTTCCTTAAAAAACTACAAATAGAACTACTATATGACCCAGCAATCCCACTACTGGGCATATACCCTGAGAAAACCAAAATTCAAAAAGAGTCATGTATCAAAATGTTCATTGCAGCTCTGTTTATAATAGCCAGGAGGTGGAAACGACCTAATTGTCTATCATCGGATGAATGGATAAAGAAGATGTGGCACGTATATACAATGGAATATTACTCATAAAAAGAAACGAAATTGAGTTATTTGTAGTGAGTTGGATGGACCTAGAGTCTGTCATACAGAGTGAAGTAAGTCAGAAAGAGAAAGACAAATACCATATGCTAACACATATACTGGAATTTAAGAAAAAAAAAATGTCATGAAGAACCTAGGGGTAAGACAAGAATAAAGACACAGACCTACTAGAGAATGGACTTGAGGATATGGGGAGGTGGAAGGGTGAGCTGTGACAAAGCGAGAGAGAGGCATGGACATATATACAGTACCAAATGTAAGGTAGATAGCTCGTGGGAAGCAGCCGCATAGCATAGGGAGATCAGCTCGGTGCTTTGTGACCGCCTGGAGGGGTGGGATAGGGAGGGTGGGAGGGAGACGCAAGAGGGAAGAGATGGGAACATATGTATATGTATAACTGATTCACTTTGTTATAAAGCAGAAACTAACACACCATTGTAAAGCAATTATACTCTAATAAAGGTGTACAAGTTTAAAAAAATTTAAAAATTAAATTAAAAAAAACCCAGCATATACTTCTTTCTTCCATGAGATTAAAATGAACAATTAGAAATTGCAAGAATAACAAAAATGAACAAAAATCATGATCCAATTAGTAAGTGATGTGGCATGATTTCTACTGAGTGATGAAATTTTTAAAAATGGACGCCATTCAGCCTTGGTGCTTTCAAGTTTCTTCTTTGAACAACACAGAACCTGCTACCTGGCTCTTCAATGGATTCTCCTGCATGATATTTTAAAAATTATCCCTTGAGGATTTCACTCTTCCAGAATAACCCTAGAGAGCCCATGGTTTCTCAAACTCTGCACTATTCACGCTTGGGCCAGATAAATTGTTTGCTGTAGGAGGCTGTCCTGTTCATTGTACGATGTTTAGCAGCGTCCCTGGCCTCTACCCACTAGATGCATTTAACACTCCAGTTGTGACAGTCTCAAATGTCTCCAGTCACTGCTAAATGTCCCTTCAGATAAGTGGCAAAATTGCTTCTGAATTTTGAAACACTACGATAGACAAAGCATGAAAATATTTTAAATATAAAAAAATTGTATGTGCTATAAATTCTGAATACATTAAAGTAGGGGTACAGCTGAATGATGGTGTGTAGGGATGGAAGAAATAGATAGAATTGGATAGACATGTTTCTTCTTATAGAGGAGGAAATTGAGATACTACCTAAAGTTCCTGAACCTATAAAAAAAAAAGTTAAGGTTATTTTTAAATTTACAGACAATAACAGACCCAAACAACCATTCATATTTAAAAAGATATTGGGAGGAGAGATGGCTGCAGGGGATAGTGTGAGTAAATTATTTTTCATACTAGATAATAAATAAGTATACAGAAAAAGTTATAAATCAAGAATTAATGGTTTATATACATTACTTAGAGTTATTGAGTTTACAATTAGGAGTATTAGAAAAGAAACAGTCAAGGAAGTTTTCTCTCACAATGAAAAGTTCTGGCTTTTCATTTTATAGCTCTCTATTATGTTTGCATTTATATATATATACATTACTTTTATTATAATTTCCGATATCTTTTAAACAATGGCTTCTATTTACCTTTAAATATGTCTCAGTATCTACCTTACTCAAATGACCTTTGAGATTATGAGTTTACATGGTGAAAGGAGTTCTAATAGCAGTGAAAAGGGGAATTTTCAGTCGCTCTTGGGTAATTTTTCCTTTCTAGAATGATATGGCCAAATTTTTCTATATTGGGTACTCAATAAATATTTATTGAACATTTCAATTCAATTTCTTACCTGTTTCACCTATAGTTAATGTGGAGACTCCCTTTTTTTTACCCACTTAGCCTGGCTTGACTTCCTGCCACCCATTCTCCAGAGGTCAACGAGATAACCAAAGTTCACTGCACATTAGATCTTAGAAAACCATGAACACTCATATTAGGGGTCAGCAATTCAGCTCAGAGCAGACAGCATCTGAGAGCTCACTGAATGAGACGTAGCAATTATCCTTAGGTGATTATTCTCTAATTTTTGCTGGCAGAGGCTTTAAAGACAGCTCAGAGTGTTCATTATGCAAATGGAATTGTCTGAATCTGCTGACGGTAACTGAACCGAACAGACGCTCTGCATAGATATCCGCCTGACATACTCTTCCATGTGCAAGGAGACACCAGAACAGACTTTCTCTCATCTGCATGTATTTATACTCGATTAATGAAGGGCAAGAAAGTTCATCTTGAACATGAGTCACAGATAACTTTAAAACTGAACAGACTCAAAAAGCAGGGAATCTTCTTTATCCTAGCCAGTCATTAGTGAATGCAAGAACATTTCTGAGGTTCTGAATATATATTTGTATATATATATTATATTATATATATTATATATTATAATTATATATTATAAAATATATACAAACACAAACATACAACACCAACACACACGTACACATTGGAACTCATTAAACACTTAATTCATATGTATACATATATTTGTACACATATTTAATTAATATATATGTGTATGTATATGTATTGTATATATACGTGTGATGTGTATGTGCATATACATGTATATGAATATGTATGTATAAGTATATACACACATATATATAGATATAGATATGCATATTTATGAGAGAGAGAACACATTAGCCAGTACCCAGTAGCTGTGTGCTATGGGCAAGTTACTTACTTATAGAAGATGTTTCCTTAACATCTTCCCATTCATTATCATAAGCCTCAGTTTCCTCATTCTACAATGAACTAAGAAAAATGCCATCCTCAGAGGGTTGGTCCTAATGTTTTTGTAAGGATCACGCTAGATGATTTGTGTATAACATTAAGTTTATGTGTTGGATTTACCTGAAATACTTTTAAGCGATTCATTTCTAAGTTCATTTACTTTGGGCACTACTTTGAGATACTTGGTATGTGACTTGATTAAGAAACATACAAGCACTTTACAAGTTTTCAGAATAGAATTCTTGTGTGAACGGAAGCACGTTCAGGTGAGCTTGGTCATCTTCAAAGTCAGGCAGCGTCACCACTGTATGTCAAGTGCATCGCTGGTCCGGCAGCCTTATGTCATAGTCAATTGTGGTTACTGAACATCGTCCACATACCAGGATAGACTCCATGGGACTCTCTGCAAGGCTGTCTGTGATTGTTCCATTCTTCAAGTTATGTAAATCCAAGAGATAAAGATAAGGATATAAAGCAAATGCCAGTTAAAACAGGATGATATTGGGTTTTTGTTCATTGAAATTGGCAAATATGTATTTATCATAAATATGAATACATATATATTTAATAATAATATTTGGATGACATGGTGAATGAAACTTGTGGCATACATTGTTGGTATTAGTATAAACTGATCAACCTATCTGGAAAGTGGTATCAAGTTATTGAGAGACATAAATCTTCATTCACTTTGATAGTGCATTGACACTTCTGGGAATTTATCTTAGAGAAATAACTTACATACAAGATACTTGTGCATCAGTATTCATCATAATACTTTTAAAAACTTTCAATGTAAATGTCTGTAATTGTAAAAAGTTTAAATAAATCATGGTGTCCAAACATATAATATATATTAATATAATATATATAACATATATGTGTATGATGTGGAGAAGTTATATGGTATAGTTTAAGTAAAATGAAAGGGTATAGAAATATTAACTCTCATATCCCCCCAACACATACACACACACACACACACACACACATGCACGCACACATGCACACACACACACACACACACACACACACAGGAAGAAGAATCTGCTTAAAATATTAGCAGTTATTTTTATTTCCTTATGATCACTTTCCTTTTTTCCATGTATTATACAATGAACAGATATCATTTATGTAATCAGAAAAATAACCATTATCTGATAAATAAGAATTTAAAAACTAGTTTCTCATTGTAGTATTTTGTGTGTTTTCCTGTTTGCACATTTCCAACATGCAAAATGCAGAAGAAAGGGAAATGTTTGCTTTGAGCCAAGAATGTAATATGAAAGTAACTGAAAGCATGTAGTTTTGAATAGCCATTGGCATTATTTTAGCCATTTATCCATCTTATTCTTTTAGCCAGGTTTTTTCTTTTTCTTGAGAAGACTCAGCAATTGAATGACCTTTTCTAACTAGACACATGCAGATGTAGTCACAGGTAATGATGGTATTATGCAAGCCCAGTGTCTGCTGTAAAACTTCAAACACCCATTCTACCAACTAGCAGTTTTCCCAACCAGCTTTTTATTTTACCGTGCCACCATCCTTTAGAGCCCTAATCATGGAGGTGGCTCAGGAGAAAGAGCTGCGTTCTGTTTGAACCCAGTGGGTAATGAATGTACAGGGACAGAATGTGCTTTTTGCTCTCTGTAGCACAGTGTGCTTTCCCTCTTTTGCAGTCATTTTCTTCAGTTCAATGCAAATTCTTGTAATTTCCCCCAGAAATAAATGCTATTAAATGCCCTATTTCTCTCTCCTATGAAAGAAACTTTATGCCCTACTATCAGCTGTATATTTGTCAAAATTAAAAATCTACATTGCAAGCCAGAGAATGACAGACCCTAAATAGCCAAAGTTGTCAGCTAGGAATAAGAGAAATGTGGAGCGTGCAACAGACAATTAGTTGCACAAGCAGACATTTCTGTGTGATGGGCATCGTCATCCTTCATCTCTCCTGTCATACCTGGCTGTTTAATATTAGGTCTAAATAAATGGCTTATAAATCATCACAAAAACAAAACAAAACACAAAAAAATCTAATGAAACCTAGTACTATGATTACTTCCTAAATTTTAATCCTGGCTGATTTTTGATGGCTTCATTCAAACTCCATACATACAAGTAGAAAACACAGCTTGGTTGGTAAAGGACTGTTGGTTGGCTGACCTTTGCTTCAGACTGAGTGAAAATTGCACAATGATTGCTGGAGGCCATTGAAAATGCCTTGGGATATTCTTGAGAGATTTTTTAACACTATATTAGTCTATGTGTTAATTATGTTAATATGTAGAGAAAGCCAGAGAAGAGCAGATTGAGAAAATGATTCTAAATTAGAAATTATTATTTTTATAGTTTTTCTTTCAAAATTCTCATTAATCTTCAAAAATGAATGTATTGCAGAATGGCATAGCCCACCTGGGATTACCCAGGAATACACATAAAACATACAGGTTCAGGTCTGGAATAACCGTGGTGGTTGATTTCTCTAGGATAAGACCAACCAATGGATAGTAGATTTCAGAGGAATAACCTGGTTAGGAAGTCTAATATCCTGGGCAATAAAACCTTGTCCTATACTTACTCTTCATTTCAAAGAACATTAAAATGAATAAATTAAGGAAGACTTTTTTTTAGACAAACACTGTTATATGACTACAGTAAGTCTCCCTACATACGAACAAGTTCCGTTCTGAGAGCACATTTGTTAAGTCCCATTTGTTCATTAAGTCCAACAAAGTTAGCCTAGGTACCCAACTAACACAATCAGCTATACAGTACTGTACTGTAATAGATTTATAATACTTTTCACACAAATAATACATAAAAAGCAAACAAACACAACAAATAAAGAAAACATTTTAAATCTTACAGTACCTTGAAAAGTACAGTAGTACAGTACAACAGCTGGCATCCAGGGGCTGGCATCGAGTGAACGGGCAAGAAGAGTTACTGACTGGAGGAGGTGGGAGATGGTAGAGCTGAAGGATCATCAGCAATAGGGGACGGAGGGCAAACTGCAATTTCACTCACACCTGACGTTGATGGAACGCATCTTTGAAAGTTCGCAACTTGAAGGTTCGTATGTAGGGGACTTGCTGTACTCTAAATACTTCACAAATGTTAACTCACTTAATTCTCATAACTCTAAATTACAGATGAGGAAACCAAGACATAGAGAAGTTAATAGCCTAAGTGGCCTCACACAGTTAGAAAATGGCAGGGCTCAGATTCCAAACCAGACAATCTAAGTCCTTAGTCCGTTCTCCTAATTGTTACTTCACATCCCCTCCATTGTACTCCTGAAGGTTTTTACATAGTTTAGAGAACCCAGCAGTTCCTTTAAGGCTGACACCTGGGATTCTACCATGGAATATCTGCTTTTTTTTTCTCTTTTATATAATGGGGTTCTGTATGAAACTGTATTTTAAAAGGGAGCTGCATACAATGTGTTTTACAAAAGTGACTACCTTTGGAGAGATCTCAAACCTCTTCAGGATCTTACAGTATCTTGGAATCAACATTGCAAGTGCTCATTTGCACCAGAGATAGCTGTTTAGACGTAGGATTAAATAAAGACTTTGATGCTAGGAGAGCAGTGGGGATGGAGAGTAGTGAAGGGATTCAAGATGCCTTTGTATGATGTGTTCTTTCTCCTTACAATTGGTTTTGTGACTTTTTATAGTGGGATGGTTGAGATATTTAAAGTCAGGCGAACTGAGGGAAGTTGGAAGACAGTTTTATTTACTGACTCTGAAGCCAAGTGTCAAGCACAAGGCATTGGGCCTGGGCTACGTCTCCCACATGAAGCTGACACGAGTTTCTATGAAGATAAAACAAGGCAAGACACTGTACATTACCTCCTTTTAGGTCTGCTCTTTGATTTACATTTTTACCCCTTGATTTCTTCTAGGTTTTTGGCATACTTACCAGGGTTTACTTTCTGGCTGTATATAGAGCTTTCTTAATCCATAGCTTATGTGAATTCGAAGAAAATGTATTTAATACTTGTAATGTATATTGAAATACTTAGATAAAATCTAGCTTCAGGCAGTAGTCAGCCTTCCCAGTTAGATTTTACCTTAATATATGACATTTATTTTTTAATCTAACTACCAGGCCTGAAGGTGGATCACTTACTTTGTAATCGTAAATGCTGAGTTGGGCATACTACAGCTTTGTCCAATTGATTCTACAGAGAATGACTGTTAATTTTGCTCAGAAAAAATAAAAGCTAACTTCAAAGTAGCCCATTTTGTAATTGCATATAAACAGGAACGTAGACTCATATTTTCACAGATGTAATATATTTTCCCGTCATCAGAGTTTCTTAAGTAGATCACTGCTTTAATATACAGTATAAAACCAAATTATTTCTTTCATTTCATTAATGTTTCTCTTGAAGTGTCTAATTTACTATTGGATTCCAAGTTAATTTCTAATCCGATCAAGTTTACAACGCACAAGGATGTTTAGCATTTTGAATCAGTGCCATTATGTCCAAGTTTATACTTCTGAAGGGATATTAGTAAAGAGGATCAGGCCAATTCTTGGAAATATTCCACCATGTCAGATGATAAAAATATATTGTCTTATAATTAGAGGTAATGGCTGCTTGATAAATTACAAACATGTGAAGAATCAAAGTAATATACAATCAAAATCTCCATTATAGACAAGAATAAAAGGTTACCACAGAAAAGTATAAGTTCAATACCGTGTTTGCAAAATTTGTATTAATAATAAGTTAGGAAATAACACGAGCAAAGATAGTACAGGCAACTGCTCTAAGGGCATGCTTACGAAATGTTGAAAAGGAAAGTTGGTCATCTTCGTTAACTCAAAATATCAATATTTCCCATCAGGTACGGAGGGAAAGGATACCATGAAGCAGCCGCATAAATCTATAAGCTTTAAACAAAGCACAGCTGTAGCAAAAGTTAAAGCCCAAAGATGTGTAGTTTCTCCTTTCATGTTTACTGTCCTTCAGTGAATACAACTTGCCACTGGCAGAGAAAGATCATGCTAGACACATGCTTGTTAAGCTGCAGAACAGCTTTAAAAAATCTCAAATACAGTGGTTACAATAATCATCTGATTAACACTTTTGTTGACAGTATTCTTAGCCTACATAGCTCATTATGGCAAATGCTACAGTTAAAATTGCAGCAAAATGAAAGCTAACTATTTGTAGAAACTGTGTAATGATGTTCTAACTACTGGAAGATGATAACAGCCCTACTGGCTCTTGTCCAAGATAGATCACAGTACATGCTGATAACCCAGTACAACATTCTTGTTTTTTTCTGCATTATGCATTCAAATGCTCAGGTAGAGCAAGCAGTCAGCTCTCTGGTACCATGGGCAGATGAAGTCTTAATCCCAGGAAAATTCTCCAGGTAATCAATGCATAATCCTTTAAGCCCTGATATTGTCTGCTGTAAAATTATATTCATTTCCATTAAAATCTTTCTACAATTCATTCCATATTTTCAGGACTTCTGTTTGTTATTATACTGTCTCACAATACAGTGAGACCTTTGAAAAGTACTTATTTGGGATAAGATAAAACAACTTTAGCCAGATTCTGAGGGCTTTTGTGCATTATAATATAATAATGAAAATAGTTGATAATAATGATAACTGAATCATCAAAAAAATATTAAATTACATGAAACGTGGTCTTATCAGGAGTCATAAGATATGTAATGCATATTGGAAAGCAAATGTGTTTTATTAGTCTTTTAGATTTGTTTTTTTCTTTCTTCTGTCTTTCTCTACTGGTAGATATTCAGTGATACCTACTCACTGCTAACTGAGTACCAGTACATAATAGGACTGCCCATCATTTCTAATCTTTAGCTTCTGCACTTCTGTGGAATAGAAAATAAGATAATTGAAGTGATAGAATCATCCCTTGGTCTAAGTCTTTCTTATGGGGTAAATTATACAAACCATAGAACATTGTTTGCTTCCACTCTTGGTGGCTTTTTTGTTACTTTTAGGATTTTAGGGATGTTCCAGGAGGCTGACTTTAGGGATGTTCCAGGAGAGAAAGCCTGTAACCGTTAGAGCCACAATCATTAATTCAGGCCATGACAATGCTTCCACTTCAGATGGGAGGCTATTTATATCATTGAAGAGGCACTGTACAAGGAAATAAAGACATATGCTTGAAAATCCAACTAAAAATATTGGTTCTTAGAAGCGGAAATATATAGATAAGCATGCTTATAAGTGAGTTTAAGGGTCAGGATGAGAATCAAAACATTCTTAAAGGGCTGTCGAAGTAACTGAGTAGCCAGACCAAATGTTCCAGGTCCCTTAGATATGTAAGGGCTAAGAATCCTTTTGAGATGGAATAAAAGCCCCTTCTTGCAAAACAAACTATACTATGATTCTCAACACGGATAACCTGTACCAAAGTATTGACATAGCACGCAACAGAACTGTCTAAGCTCAGAAGTTTGAAGAGCAGCTCTTTGAGATTCATGTTTTCCAAGACAAGACCAGAGATAAATTCTGAATGGCTCCTATATTCCAAAGATAAGACCACTTTCTTTCCCTAGCCTCCTGCCCCCCTCGAAACTCAGTTTACAAATTCTGACCTTCCATAGCTACGCCACACTTAACCAATTTCCACTCTACAAAGACCCTATGACTAAAACCCAGTCTCAAATCTTAGGAGTACCCTTTTCTAAATTCTCCTTTTGAGATGCAGTAAGACTTCATCAAGTGGGTGTTCTTCTTGGTCATAAAGTCTCATAAACTCAGGTCATAAAGTTTCATAAACTATGATCAACAGATTTCTCTGGGAGCCTCTAGGGCTTTCAATTCTTCATTTATTAATATTTATCCATTTCTCCAACTGTGTTGCATGAGATAAAAACTGGGAAATAACTCTTGGATTTGGTCATCTAAAGCTCATAAGTGACCTTAACAAGCAGTTTCATTGAAGTGGTGGGAAAGTGGTCTAATTGTAATGGGCTCAAGAGAGGAGGGGAGATGACGAAGTGGGGCAGTGACTACAAATTACTCCCAGAAATCTGGCTATAAAATGAGGCAGAAAAATAGGACAGAAGCTGGAGGGGATGGGATTTACCTCATGTTAGTTTGACAGCAGAAACAATTTAAAAATGAGAAAACAAGGGGAGAAAGGGAAGAATTTCAGGAGTGAAATAATTGAGTAGTTGAGAGAAAAGGGGGTCAACTCCCCAAATTGAGGTGCTGACCTTATGCAGGAGTGTGAATTGTGACTGCAACGTATGGCTGCAAATATAAATAGGTTGGTTCCTTTGGTGGAAAGATAAGAAGATTCTCTTCCATTTTTTTCCCCTGGCTTGTTAGGTAGAAAAATGTGTGAGTGATAGAAGGAATAATGTAGGGAAAATAGAAACAGAGCGATGTAGTGGAAACCTTGGGGTCCAAAGTTAGAAGTTTAGGTTCCTGTTTCCACTAACATTCAGTAGCTGCATGACCAGTTCCTCTTTCTTTTTGATTTCTCTCCCATAAAATGGAAATAATATTCATCTCTGCCCTAACTGCTCTATCACTGTAGTACACTAGACTCTCTGCTTGCACTATTTTGTACATCTTCTATTTTACTTACCACCTGGTTTTCTAGTTGTGTTTGCACCTGTAACTCCCCAAAGACTCTAAAATTCTTTGAGAGATGTTATATATGGATCACAACATTTTTTCTCTGAATCCTGAGCTGTAGCTAACAAGCTCATCGTTGATATCTAATAGCTTTGATTAACTCATTTGGCGAAACTTGTTATACAACTGAAACTAATATAATTTTGTAAATTAACTATACTTCAATTTAAAAAATAACATAACGCTTACTGTATGTCAGGCACTGTTCAAAGCACTTTCCATATATTAATGCATTCAAGGCTCAAAACAAACGTATTAAGTAGAAATTATGAGCGTTACTTTAAATCTTTTTTTTTTTTTTTTTTTGTAGTACGCGGGCCTCTCACTCTTGTGGCCTCTCCCATCGCGGAGCACAGGCTCCAGACGCGCAGGTTCAGCGGCCATGGCTCACGGGCGCAGCCGCTCCGCGGCATGTGGGATCTTCCCAGACCGGGGCACGAACCCATCTCCCCTGCATCGGCAGGCGGACTCTCAACCACTGCGCCACCAGGGAAGCCCTGAGCGTTACTTTAGAAATGAGAAAACTAAGATACCAAGAGTGGCAGAGCTGGAGTTAGAACTGGGGAATCTGGCTCCAAAACCTGAGCTCTTAACATCTACCCCATACTGACTTCTCATAAACTCAATTAATATCTGTGTTATGGATGAAGAAATCCATGCTGTATGACTTTGCACTTTTGTGGCAGACTCTGAGTGCGTCTAGCACAGGCTTCAGGATAAATAACATTTGAAATATTGCTCTGGCAAAAGCTTAAAGAGTACACAGAAGATGAACTCAAAGTACATTGTAATTACATAGCAGTCATTTCTGGTGGGTCAATTGGCAGAGTTTTTCATAGCCTAAATATTTTTAGTGGCTGAGAAGCAAGAATTTATAATCGTTGATACAATTTATTGAGAATTTGCTATGTGGCAGGCACTAAGCTAAGTGGCTAACATATATTATCTCATTCAATTCTCATAAAGACCCTATTGTATTGATTTTTCCCCATTTTAGAATAAGGATAGCTGGTACCTGTAGAGCATGAATTACAACGTAGGTGTCTTGGCCCAAATTGTAGGTCCTGCATTTCTCTGTTCTAGTGTGTGGTGGCAGGTCATCTGGAGCTGGCGTAGCAGGTGTAGGGCAAGTCAAAAAGACAGAGCAAATGTATGACGCTCCAAGGGCATCACACAGGACACTCTTTTCCACCCAGTTTCTTATCATTAAAAATACAAATAATAGGGGCTTCCCTGGTGGCGCAGTGGTTGAGAGTCCGCCTGCCGATGCAGGGGACACGGGTTCATGCCCCCGTCCGGGAAGATCCCACATGCCGCGGAGCGGCTGGGCCCGTGAGCCATGGCCGCTGAGCCTGCGCGTCCGGAGCCTGTGCTCCACAATGGGAGAGGCCACAGCAGTGAGAGGCCCGCGTACCGCAAAAAAAAAATAATAATAATAAAAATAATAGTAGCTCCTACCTCATCAGGTTGTCGTGGGACATAAATGAGTTGAACTGTAGTCATATGAAGTTCAAAATAAAAAGGAATTTTACTGTTGTTGACATTGTATGTTAGAAGGTGTACATGTATTGTTGTTACTATGATTTTTGTTACTAAGAATATTAGTATTAGAGTTCCTGGGAATTTAGTTTAGGAAAAAGAGAAAAAGTAGAAAAGAGGTATCTGGATGCATTTCTTCCAAATCAGCTGCACGTGAAGTCAAAATCCTAAACCTCATCACTTTCCCAAGGCTGTGTCTGAAACACACAATTATATCAATTATTTAGAACTGGATTATTCATGTTAAAGAACAAGTCCTTAAATTATTGTTTTATTACTATAGATATTTTAAATAGATGTTTTAATTTGTAATTATATTTATACTCCTTTATGCCTCTCTGTTTCGCAGAATATCCTAAGGATAAAGTATAAGATTATTAAATCCTATAGCTTGTCTCATTTTACAAGAATATCTGATGTTGGTATATTACAAGCATTTTTATTCTCATAATGTTTTATATGTAAAGTATTTTTATATTTATTAGCTATAGAATATTCCCTAGGAACTTCACCAATACACTGCGGTTTAAGGTTTGTGACAGTAATTATAAGAAAGTGTAAGACAAGTTGTGAAACTGGACATAAAATGAATCTAAGTACAGAAAGTCAGAGTTCCTTTTGGTAGTCTAACCAACCATCCAAACTGCTAAATAAGCACTCTAGCTGTTATCCAGAGAGACTGTGGAGGTGGACCTAGTCTCATACGATTAGCATGCCATTTGTTGGCTTTTCTACACTGCTTTAACTGATTTCCCATTCATTTTTAATTTTGCAAAAGATAAGTAGAATTGAAAGCAGGCAATAACTTTTGAAAGTATTTGTTTACAGGGTTTGGAAGGCTCTCATCTTCCTGGTCATTCAGGGACCTTGGCTGATGGAGGTTCCAGCTTGATCCATGCTTCCAAAATGACCACGGCAGGAAACGTGAACAATTGTGCACAGGCGCTCAGAAATGTAGCGTGGCATTTCTGTTCACATTTCATTGGTGAAAACAATCATACCTTAAAAGGAAGTGAGAAAGTGCAAGTCTGTCATACTCCTGGCTGAAGAAGAAGCAGAATATTTGTGTCGCTCTAATGACTATAATGCCAGGTTTCTAACCCGGCGCCCAAGCTAAGAAGCTGGCGCTCTGCCCCATTTGGACTCAGACATGTCTTTTCCTGATGATGCTGACTCTAGAAAACCAAGGAAAGGTGACAACGTGTAGCTTTACCCCCCAAACATTATTTTCTGCACTGGAAATATCTTAGAATATTATTCATTTATTTATTACAGCTAATATGTTTTAGGCAGTGTTTTTAAGACTGTGGATTCAGCACTGAATAAGAGTGAATCTCTAACAGCAACAACAAAAAAGAGTGAATCTCTGCCTTGCAAGCTTGGAACCTGGTAGGGAGGACACAGATTTAACCGAATTTGAAGTCAAATATTACAGGAGATTAGAGCCTGGCCTGTTGGCTATCACTCTCAGTATCTCTCCCCCAAAGCTCTCCAGTTTCCCTCTTCTAATATCTAATTATTCCTAAGCAGCTGTAAGAGGGAAAACACTGTTCTAAATTTTTTGTATTAAATCTACAGTTCGGTAGACTGAGAATGTAAACCTGAGGGCTTCTCCACGCATAAATTAAAATATTACTTTTTTTTCTTACTTTCCACTATGTGGCCAATTTTATAATGGGCAATGTTTTAATAAAACCCTTCTGGATAAAAGTGTTACTGTTCTAGTTGAAACTATTTCTATTCATTTATGCTTTGTCTGTGGAGAACAAAATTCGATGTGAGGCTTATCTAGTTTGTTTGATGTGAATATCCAGGGGACTTCATTTGAGTCCTAGGACAAAAACATGTCTTTTACCTGCATTTTCCAACTTGATTTTCTGCACCAAGTGAATAAGATAAACCAGGAAATCTCTTTGGTTTGTGTTAGATGTCTGTGCAGTCAGAACTTTGTTTAATTCACCAGCTACTGCAGTCAAAGAATCTATTTCCCAAAAAGAAACCAAGCAAGCACTCTGAAGACATCCTTCAGTCATTGCCTGGCTGATTTGCCTTCTCAGTGAATGTGCTATTTATAGTGAGATGAAATTATTCAGTGTTGGTGGTCTGCATTCTTTCTTTTCTGAGTTAGAAATGATTTAGTCCTTTTTTGATTCTGTTTGTTTTCTCCCCATACCATCCACATGTGCTGTGTGGTGTAATGTTCTAAGCCTGCTAATGTGTTATTTCAAAAGGCAAATTAGGCTTGGCCCAAAAGATAAAAAAACAAAAGGACCAGAGGCATGGCAGAGGCTTTGGCATTCTGATTAGGCAACAGTTAGCAAGTCCCAGACTTTCCTATGTTTACCATCTCTAGGCTGCCCCTCTTTGCTCCACTGGCTTGTCAGGCTGCACTCAGTGTCTGATCCGCTTCTTTGCAATTTTCTTCACCTTTTGGACCCTAATCTCTCTCACCAGAGGACAAAAAAAAAAAAAAGCCATGAAATAAGTTTCTCTGAAAAGCAGATTGTCATGGGCACACAGAGGCATTGGATGAAAATCGACACAATATCACTCCTACCATTCTCATTTCATAGGGCAAGTTCATCAAATGGGCCATGACCACTTTTCAAGCAGTGTCCCTATTAAATGTCTCTGAGTGACCTTGGCCCAATGCCCTGCTCAGGACATTCTAAATGAGTTGTAAATGTTGAATGGAGGTAGGGAATTAGGAAGAGTAGGATGTGGTAGTGAAGAGAGCCCAAGAATGCAACATCCTCGATATTGACCTGCCTGAGCCTATTCCTTGAGTCAGACGTTCAGTAATTCACTTACACAGTTGACGGCAATACTAAGTGCTGGGTGTTCAGTATATATACCTTAATCTTCTCCTTTGGCCTGTCATCAACAAACTTCATCATGCTAACTCTCTTCACACCACCAGGAGTAACCTGCTGTTGGCAGTATACTCACAGATTGCAGGAGTGGAAAGAGATCTTTCTCTGCTGAGATGTCAGAAGAAAATTCACTTACTGGTCTACTTAAAGCTTTCTTAGAAACAGATAAATGGACTGACTAATTATCCTGCATAAATACTTGTGCTGTTATTCGATGATGTTTTAAAAAATAAACCATGTGGATTCACATACAGTTGGAAAAGAATAATGCATTGATGATGGATTGACAGCAAGGCGGAGGGTGATGAAAGCGTGAGGAACTCCAATGACTTGTTCTCTGGAAAAGCTGATAAAGGTCATTTTTAAAACAATATTTAAAGGCTCTGGAAATTGTCCTAAGGACAAACAGGAAATGAAGAAACGTCTATTCAAGGCATCCTGTGAAGAGTTGTGTAAGAAAGGCAAGTCTGTAGTATTTGAACCAAGACCCTCCCTCCCCCCTCCCAGCTCAGCAAGAGGGACAGTCCACTGGAAATTGCTGCCCCCAAGCACACAGCCTTGCTGTCCTGCCCCTCACCCAGCTCCCTGCCAGAGGGTTGTCTTCTGGGGAAGAAAGGGGTTTCATCGATTCTCATCCTGCCCCCAGCTGCCTGTAGGTGTGGCTAGTGCAGTTAAGAACTGGGGGTTATTTTCTTCCACTTTGTGAAATGGAGGCTCTGCCTTGGGTGCAGTACACTGAGAACACAGAGCCCTGGATTACCGTTGCCCCAGCTTGTGTGGTTATACACCAGAAGAGGCAACCCAGAGAATACCATATGTTTCTCTTGAGCTTTATGATTGAGAATTTTCACGTTTGTTTTCATTCTTGTTGAGTAATATTATCGAGAGCCTAGCCATTATATTTGACAATACCAAATTTTTAAAGCTGTATTTAAAAAATGAGGTTAAGCCCATATATATAACATTTTCCTGTTTTTCTATGTCTAACAACAATATGTCACAGTCACTCCACCTGGCTATCATAAACCTGAAAAAAAATTCTCGGTGTTTATTTCTTCTCACTTATCATTAAGGCGAGTTCACAATTAACCAAATCTCTCCTTTCATTGGAGTGATCTTTCCAGCTGATGTCCAAATTTTTGAAAGACCCAACGAAGGCTGATATGCTTGTTCTCTGAGTCAATTATAGTCTGAACCAGGATGCTTCATTCAAAGTTTCCATTTGGTCGAGAGTCCAGAGCACACTTGCATCATGATATTTCTCCCAAATCCCTTTGCCAATGAGCCCTTCCTCTTTCAGTTCTTCTAGATGTTGGAATTCTGACATGGAATCCGAGATTCCATGAACAGGTATTTTTTCCTCAAACACAGGATGTTTGGAAGCTCGGTGCCTCTCTAGACCTTCCATCTTCTTATCATCCCTTATCTTGTTGCATTGTTCTACCAAGCTGTTGAGAACTTTTGTTATTCCCAAAATCTGAAGTCTTAACTGATTCTAGATACATTCAGATTGTCACCATTCCTTGCCTCAGTCCTGCTACTTCCAGAACCAGGTTTCAAATGATCGTAAAATATGAGAGTTCATAGGAATCAGGAATCACATAATGCAACTGCAGTAGCCCATGGGAATTATACCCAATGTTTAGAAGGAAACATTCTTGTTACACAAAATCTTAGTAAACTCTTATGCTAAAGCACAAAATCTTATGCTTCCACAATCAGAGAAATTTCCCTGCTTCTCGGTCCAAAGAGATATTGTAAACATGTCTCAGAAAAAGATAAAGAAGAGTGGATTAACCCACAAAAATCGTCCTCTCTTGTTCATCCCAACACCTTGCTTCTGACACCTGCTTTATGATGCCAACCACACTGCATAAGGCAGCTGTCAACTCCAGAAACTTCTTGTAATATGAGGTCCAGCCAAGAGCTGACCTAGCCATCTCCCTCTTTTTTAAGTAGCAGTGGGATAAACTATTATTGCACAATTTTAAACTGAACTGTAAGTCATAACAGATGCCTAGCCTGAGGGGGACTGCTCCCTGACCTCTCTTTGACTGTGATGTCTCTTACTTCTCTTTTCCTCGTGCATTGTACTCAAGATGCCCTGCTTTCCTTTCTTTCCCTCAAATGTTCCAATATTTGTCCTGGCTCACAGCGTTTATTCTCATTCTTCCTCTTCCTGGAGTGCAGTGCCTATTCCCTACTCATTATACAGGCTGAAATTCACCGCCTCGAAGAGCTCTTTTCAGACCACCATCCAAAGTAGTTTTCTACCCACCTCACTAACCCCCAGTTTCACTTCCTATTGTGATTTTCTCCATAGCACTCATAATTTCAAAAATAATTTAAAGCCTATGTTCATCTTCATATCTCTGTCCATCCCAATAAGAAAGTAAGTTCAATGAAGGCAAGGATCTTACCTGACATGTTCAACATGCGATGCTGGTGCTAGAATAGTGCCTCATATGAAGTTAAATACTCAATAAGGGCTTCCCTGGTGGCACAGTGGTTAAGAGTCCACCTGCCAAAGCAGGAGACACGGGTTCGAGCCCTGGTCCGGGAAGATCCCACATGCTGCAGAGCAGCTAAGCCTGTGCACCACAACTACTGAAGTCTGTGCTCTAGAGCCCACAAGCCACAACTGCTGAGCCTGTGTGACACAACTACTGAAGCCCGCGCACCTAGAGCCTGTGCTCCGCAACAAGAGAAGCTACTGCAGTGAGAAGCCTGTGCACAGCAAGGAAGAGTAGCTCCCACTCGCCGCAACTAGAGAAAGCCCGCGCGCAGCAACGAAGATCCAACACAGCCAAAAATCAATCAATCAATCTATTAAAAAAATACTCAATAAATATTCGTAGAAGGAATTTATAGCCACCTGCACACACAGGACCGTGAATAGGTATGAGGTCTTCCATATAACTTTTTAAAATGCTATTAATTTTCTTTCTTATTGAAGTATAAATCAAGCAAATGTTCTTTATAATTTCTCTTATGAAAAAGTACAGATTTCTGTGTGTATTGCCTGTGTATCTTTTTCATTTTGGTTTACTTTTTATCACTGTTTCTTCCCAGAAATGAGCAAATTTCTTTTGATGCTGCTGTCCATGCTTAATCTGTGATATTTCAAGGGCTCACTGTTTAATTTAGGGTTTTTTTCCCCCTAAAACAATAGACTATTTGTTTGATCCAATATCAGTAATGTCAGCTGCGACTTCCTTTTTGTTTGAGCTCCTGGATGGACACCAGATGTACGGCAGTAACTTAAATGTTACAGCTAGAGCTCAAAATGTTGATTTAATTGAATTTCGGGGCTATGTGCTGAGAGGCTATGCCTGCGGATGTAATTGCTAGTGTCTCCTGAACTAAGAGGTGGGATTCTAAGGTCCTGTGAACTAGATGTCCTGCAATGAATTGCTAATTGATGATTTGGTCTCAGCTACGTTATTAACCTGCTCTTCTGGAGTCTGGGAAAGAGCAGAGTTCAGACACATGAAGATTTCCTAGGCTCAGCAACAAAGACCAGAACTGGTGGCTTGGAATAGAATGGAATCATTGAGCAAAAAGGAGCAAACTACTCATTATTCCTTCTCCCAAAAGGGTTTTATTTTCCAGGCTTCATAAATTAAAATCAGTGCTAATTTATTTACTCATTCTGACCTATTGAACCCATATTTAAACTAAACCATGTAAAGGTACCAAATGGGAGAAAATATATCATATATCTGATAAGTTGTTAATATCCAAAATATCTAAAGAACTCATACAACTCAATAGCAAAAAAAAAAAAAAACCAACTAAAAAAATGGGCAGGGGAGCTTAACAGACATTTTTCCAAAGAAGACATACAGATGGGCAACAATAAAAATGTGCTCAACATCATCTGTTACCAAGAAAATGCAAATCAAAACCACAAGGAGACATCGTACCTCTCAGAATGGCTATTATCAAATATTATCAAAAAGATAAGAAACAGCAAATATTGGAGAGGATGTACAGGAAAAGGAACACTTATGCACTGTTGGTGGGCATATAAATTGGTGCAGTCACTATGGAAAACAGCATGGACGTTCCTCAAAAAATTAAAAATTGAACTACCATATGATCAGCAATTCTACTTGTGGACATTTATCTGAAGGAAATGAAACTCTAATCAGAAAAGACATCTGCACCCCCATGTTCACTGCAGCATTATTTACAGTAGCCAAGACATGGAAATAACATAAGTGTCCATCATTAGATGAATGGATAAACAAATTTCAGTATACATTATATAATGGAATATTATCCAGCCATAAAAAGAGAGAAATCTTGTCGTTTACAGCAACATGGATGGGCATTATGCTAGGTGAGATAAGTCAGACAGAGAAAGACAAATACCCTATGATCTCACTTATATGTGGAGTTTAAGAAACAAACAACAAAACAAAAAACCAAACTCTTAAGATAGAGAGAATGGATTGGTGGTTGCCAGAGGCAAGGGACAGGGGTTGGGCAAAGTGGGTGAAGGGGGCCAAAAGGTACAAATTTCCAGCTATATAATAAATAAGTCATGGTGATGTAATGTAGAGCACGGTGACTATAGCTAATAATACTGTATTGAATATTTTAAAGTTGATAAGAGAGTAGATCTTAAATATTTGCATCACAAGAAAAAAATTTTGTAACTATGTGTGGTGATGGATGTTAACTGGACTTACTGTGGTGATCATTTAATAACACATACAAATAACAAAAAATCATTATGTTGTACCCCTGGAACTAATATAATGTTATATGCCAATTACATCTACATTTTTATAAAGGTATCTATTTGGATTTAGGCATCCTGTTCTCCCAGAACCTCTTCTTCGATATTAATTTCTACTCAGATGCCCCAATATTATCCCAATACCTTGTTTTTTCCTACACCAAAGCTTGCTTACAGGATGCTTCCATGGGATGTTTCTATAGTCCAGGTGGTAATCAAGAAGGTAAAGTAGGACCGTAATATTAATGATAGATAGTGAATTATTATGTTACCATTTCCATAAAAATTTACATTTTGGCAAGGACATTTATTGTCTTGATCTAAAACATTGATTACTGTGGCCATATAAGGCTGGTCATGAAGATGCTTTGGAGAAGAATGACAGTCCTTTCCTACTCTTCACGCTACACAATGGTGAGATTGCCAGCATCTTACTAAGCTCCTCAGAGAGAACAACTATCATTACTTAATTTAAAATCTTCCAATGCCGACATTGGGTCTAGCACACTATCTCTCTAGTCTTATCTCCCACTATACACTTTATAAGTTGCAGTTTGTAATATCAAAAATATACTTACACCACATTGTTTCAGGGCTTTATGTCTTTGTTCAATGCTTCTTATTTTGCCAGTAAATCCCTCTTACACCCCTTTCCTGAGGCCCTTTCTTTTGGGTGAGCTCATAACTTCGAGAATCAGCTTAAAAGTCCTCTCATCCAAGTTTCGTCCTTCTGGTGTCCCGTGGCAAACTGCACAGACATTCACCATAACAATTATCAGATTGATTAAAGTGATATATTTACATTTCTATACACCTAAGAAGACTGGAAACTATCACTGTAGGGCAGTGTCCTTACTTTATCCATCTTCATAGCCTTTATACCGTAAGGAGGATTTGGCATGTATACTTCATAGATATTAATGGAATTACTTAGGGTTTATCCTGTTTGGGATTTGCTCAACTTCTTGAACTTTTAGTTTATTTCTTTGGCCAAATTTGGGAAATTTTTAGCTGTTATATTTTCAAGTGAACTCAAAACCCCACCCTCTTCCTTTTTTCCTTCTGGGACTCAGACAACACAAATGTTAGATCTTTATGTATCTCACAGGTCCCTGATAGTGTTCATTTTTGCTCTATATTTTCTCTGTTGTTCAGATGGGGTAATTTCTATTTTTCTGCTGAGAGCAAGTTTACCGATTCCTTCCTCTGGCCCTTACTTTCTGCTGGTGAAGTCAACCTTTTAAGTTGCAGCTACTGCATTTTTCAGTTCTAAAATTTCCATTTGTCCCTATTTTATATCTTCTTTTTCTTTGACTAGTCTTTCTATTTTCTCATGCAGGGTGTCAGCATCTGGAGTAATTTTCTGGTCCCACATAAGCAGATGCAAAGTGAGAACAGCCTGTGTATATTGCTTAGACATAATTTGTCTGAAATCAATCAATCGAATTATTTGCATCCATGGTAGCTTCTTACACACTTTTCATTTGCACAGTAATAAAAATTTTAAAATACTTTTGAAGAAAATTATCCATCCTTGAGCTAAGCAATGCAAAAGTCAAATTATTTGATTCTGGTATGATTTTTTAAATAATCCCTTATAATGTTGAAATCTTATTTCTCAAATTTCCTACGTTTTCTCTCAAAGAGTCTTGCAAGCAATCTTTTACTCAGAAACAATTATTTAGATGACAAAAACCTGTGATTGTTGGATAGAAATCAATTTGCACACCTTACATTTCATAAGATGCATTAGACAGAGTAGAAATGCTAAATATGAATTGCTGGAGCTATTCTTTAAGATGACAGTTTCTGATTAAGACATTTTATCAACACGTAATGAAACTAAAATAGTGATGGAAACAATTTGGGGCCAAAATTTAAACTTTAGCATGCATCAGGATCACCTAGAAGGCTTGTTAAACTAGAATGCTTAACTCTCAGAATTTCTGCTCTAGTAGGTCTGGGATGGGCTCCAGAATCTGCATTTCTAACAAGTTACCAAGTTACTGCTGTTAATCCTGGGACAACCTTTAGTCCCACTGCCCTAGAATTACAGAGCAAAGAAATGGCAGAACTGCTCTAGAAATCAAACGTGCTGGCTATTCAGTCCATTCCAGTAGATTGGGTTACTCTTTTATGTCTGTTATTTCTAAACTTCCTAAACTTCCACACCAGTCTATAAAATCTTCTTGAGGCCCGACATCCTTTTACATCCACTATATTCAAGATATATATTAAATATTATTGAAACTTTATTTTCTTCTTCAATAGAATTCCTATTCTAATGGCTTCTTCCCGTATCTCAGTGGATCAACTTGCACACCTCTCTGCCACATACACCAGTTTGGAACAGAGCTTTATGTTATAATCATACCCTTTTTATTTCATTCACCTTGATCACTACTAAATGGTAATCTACATTGATTTTTAAGATAGGAAAAATGACTAACTGAATGATCAATTGTATCAGTATAAGAGATGGACTGTAATAAGTGTTATTAATATTTATTTAAGCTAGTCTATGTACCAGAGACCATTTCAAGCACTCGTTCATTTATCAGTACATTAAATTCTCTCAAGAACACGATGAGGTAGCTACTGCAGATGCATTTTGCAAATGAATTGCAAACGAGGAAACCTAGTCACACCAAGGTTAAGTAAATTGCTAAAAAGGACTTATCTAGTAAGCATAGCAACTTGGATTCAAACACAAGCACATCTCAATGACAGCCCTGTGCTTGACTGTCTCTCGAATTTTCTATGTTAAATTACATCTCTCTAATATCTTCTCTGTTATTATGTCTCAAATTTGCCAGGTAACCATATGATCACTTGAGACAAAAATTATTTCTTAATCATAAAAAGACTCATTGAATACTCACAACAACCCTATGAGAAAGACCCAGTAATAATCCCCATTTTGCAGATGAGGAAGGCTAGGCACAGAGAGGTTCAACAGCTGAGGAGGTAACAGAGCAGGCATCGAAACCCAGGCTATCTAACTCCAGGGTTCATGCTCCCAACTCTTACATTAACCTTCTGTGTCACCAAAGTATGTGCTGTTCTTCAGCTGATTAGATGTTATAACAATTTTCTAACAAATAAATGTAAGGAATCATTTGAACATGGTAATCTCAAAAGAGTTCAACATTCTGAATTTTTGAAATTCTGTGCTTTATAGCTCTTAGAATTTATTATATTCCTCCACATGTCATAGATTTTGTTTCAATTGTGTACAAAATTGATGAAGGCCTTCAGTTAACTGGAGAAAAATTATATAACAATTCCATTGTTGTCTTAATTCTATCCGAAATGTTTGTTCTTACATTCAATGCTAATTTCATCTAGAAGGTGAATTTTTAAAGGAATTAATGTGTTTTCTAGACCTAATAAAGAGTAACCTCATTGTGTGAAAGTCACCTAATTAGATGAAAAACTCATTCACGTGGAAACACCAGGGTCCGTCTCCTTAAAATGGGTCGAGGAGAGATGGCTCTCTCTCCAGGATGCTACCATCCACCCTGATCCTCTTTAAGAAGAGCGTGACCAGATTGTAACTCTCACTAAGTGCCCTGAAGATCCCCAAACACGCACTTCCTCCCTGGGTACCAGAGGATTTGCATTGTGAGCCTTATCCCCCTGGGTTGTTTCCTGGTGGGAGTTATTTCATCATTTCTCTGCAAACTCTAGTCAAAAACATGCTTAGCAGTTAGTGCATTTCTCTGATTCTGAGCATGAAATGGCCACTCCTAAAGAAGTTAGTATACTCAGTATTGCCCAGTTGATGTCAGGAAAGATATAAAGACATATTTACAGATTCCTGCT
>NW_006771814.1:751465-756706 GCF_000442215.2 Lipotes vexillifer
CCTGCTGAAATCCTCTGAAAGGCTTTTAAAAAAATAATCTTTCTAAAGCAAGACCCTAAACTTGATCATCAGATAATTTCACTGTTTTTTGAAATTCCTCATTTTGCTTCATCTCATGATAAGAAGTGAATTTGCACTAGGTTCACTGCACTGAGAATTATTTGCAAGTCCACATTCCTACAAAATTTAGCGAGTGATCTATCTGTTGTCTACTCATTATAGAAAATTATTGCCATCACCTAAAATATTCATTATAGTATATGCATGTAAAAGAGTATAAGATTGATTGGCAGTGAATTTGGGGCACTTGCTAGCTGATATGTATATTGAGAATTTTGTTCTATTAAGATAAAACAGATGCTCATGATTTCGTTAAACTTATTTCTTAGGTTGAGAATGGGTGATCCACTCGTAGATTCAAAGACCAAAAATTATATAAAGAGAAATAAACTCTTCCTCCCATCTTTGACCCCATGGTTCAAGTTCCCACACTGCTCACAACTCATATACATGTAAAAACTGCCCTTAGCTCTTATGTGTTCTCGGAGAGTTTATCATGCAGTCTTTCAGCGTTTCTTTATGCATATTTCAAAAAGTACTTATGTAGCTTCTCATTTTTCCCTCTTTAATATCTTTATTTTCTTCTGAAAGGTTTTTCTAATTCATTTTTAATTTTATCCCTAGATATTTCATCCTTGCTGTTAGTATTCCAAACGGGATCTTGTCTTTCACTGTATGTTCTACACAGATGTTATTTCATATATGAAAGCTATTAATTATTGCATATCAATTGTGTACCTTACTGATTCACTCAATTCTCTCTTTTTTAAAGCTATTTTGTTATCTTCTGGTTGTCCCTTGTACAACATTCGCATCCTATGCAAGCTAAAACGTGTTCCCTTCTTATTTTTACTTTTTATACCTTTAATTTTTTCTCACATATAATAATACCTACTATAGAACGGAATAAATTTACATACATATTCTCAACTGGCATATAGGCACTATATGAGACTGCTGTTATTTTTTCCCTGTCACTTCTATGTTATCAGCTAGTCATCTTCTGTATCATCCATACCAAGTGTTGCCCTTTTTTAAATCAGGACTTTATTTGTAGAAAATTCTCAGTATCTCCTTAAAATTATTTATTTATTCCCTAGTATGTATTAGTTACTATGATAAATTCTTGGTATATATGTTGTGGTGAACAAGAATGGCCTGAATGAAGTGTGCACTCTGTCAAAGGTTGCAGAGAGGTATGCAGACAATTATTTTATTAACATCTTCATCAACTATGTATATAGCTTTGGCTACCCACGTTCTTAACTGGATACTGGACAAATCAAAGTATTTCTGGAAATCTAGGGATTTCTGTCTCTTTTAAGTACAAATTTCTTGCTGCCATGGTTTACTACCCAGGTATACCCCCCCCTTATTTCTGTGCAGTGGAGGCGAAGTTACATAAACAGCCCTTTGTTCTGGAGAAGTATAACTTCCAAGTTAAGTCATATATGAAAGTCTTTCTGCCTCTGCAGAAATGGTTACTTTGCTTGCTACCCCTTGAGGTGTAGCAGAATAGGGTTTTATTATTTAACTATATAATGTTCATGCAGTGTCACATGCTATTAGCACATGGAGTATTCAGTGGTACAACTTGGATTTTTGTCTTAATGGACTCCTTTATGTGACTTGATAATGGTACACTAGGCTCTCTAAAAAACTTAAGATTGAATAATCTTATAAAACTCTCTCCTCCTGCCCACAATGGGTGGTTGCATTATTCTGCTTTCCACTTTATTTTTTTTTCTTTATTTTTTAACCCCACTAGGACATGGCTAGATTTCTTTCTTTTCATTAAATTACTCAAAAGAATAAAATAAAAACTGGTTTAAAATAACATTTAGATCAGTTGGAATATGGTAGCCCTTATTTCTTAAGGGAAAAAACATCTGACAGCTTTTCACACACCATATAGAAGTAGGGCAAAGAAAGTAGGTTGATCATCATTTCCGCAGTCCAACTGCAAGTTTCTAAACCTAAACAATGTCTTACTTCTCTTTCAGTGATTCATGGGAAATTAAATTTTGGAACTGAGGCAGAGAAATCATGTCCTTGCTGCTGTTTTTAAGGAGATAGCAATTTTTTCCAGCAGAGAAACAGAAGAGGACAACTGCAGTGGAGACATAATTACCATGATCAGTGAAGTCAAGGGTGCCATCACAGGGAATCAACTAGAATGACTCCACCCCCGCCCATGCATGCTCTAGGAGCATGTTTCTAGGATGTGTCTGTAGGGAAGAAAACATGGCCCAGGGGCGGGCGGGGCGGGGGGGAGTTAAAAAAATGAGGCTGTGAGGTTAAGAAGTCCATGCAAAATCATGAGGATTCTACAAAAGGAAATTGAACATCGTGTAAACTACTAGACAAGAGCATCAAAGACTGTGTTTGTCTCTAACTTTTATGATGGCTTCATTTGTAGGTTCATTGTTTGATATTAGCAAGGGAAATTTCAGTGAGAGTTTCACTTGGGAATATGAAATTATAGCTCAAAGGAGAGACAGTGGCGAGAAAAGGTGTTGAAGTACAGATTTGGGAGACATCTGCTTGGTGGAGATAAATGGAGCATATTATTCTCCCAAGAGTAAGAGAGCGCTAACCATTCAGAAACTGCAGGGGCCATTGAGAAGGCAAAGTAAAGACAAAAACAGAAATCAGTGAAGGACCAGAACTATACGTGTTTAAATTATTTCTTAGTTTCTACTCTAAACATAGAATGTGCATATGGATAATTTATATTTCTCTTCTTAAATAAGTATTTTTATCATTTGTCGTATGATCTTTCTCTAATATATACCCATCAGTGTCTTGAATAGTCTAGTACAATATAATTATATGAAATAACTACCTAGAAAAAGGTTGGTGTTTTTTACTGTTTAATAAACCTGGGTAGAACTCTCATGGAATGTGCTGAACAAAATACAATTTACTTAGCATTACTTTGTATAGAGTTATGTTTTCAATCAAGAATTAATCAACTTTTATGATTGGAAAGAGATTTGAGTTAAATGTATTTTTCAGAGCTTTTTATAGAGCTATATACTCTGGAAGGCCTCTATGATCTATTATTCTCTGTAGCATATAGGAAAAGCTCATTGGCTCCTTCATTAGCTTAGCAGTATAAATTATAAGCTGGAAGATTAAAAAAGGCTCAGATGAGTGACTACCCCAGTTCTTCTTTTAAGTGTACATTAGTGCACAATAAATCCTTGCTACTTAAATCTTCTAATGTTTTTATTTAAAATAAATAGTTTGCCATATATTTCCAGTTATGAAGCTTACTTATGCTGATCTAGATAATCTCAAGACAATTATATCGGTGACATTACTGCAGTGCATGTTCCTTTTGAATTGCTATTTAGAGACATGGAGATCAGATATGGCCCGCTGCTTTGGATGACAAGGATTAGTTTATTATCCATCAAAAATATGTCACCTTATTTCCTATGGACTTTGCCTCTAGGATTGTTATTTACACAAAACCACCCCTATATTTTTTTAGTGTAAATGTAATTATTTTGCTATATAAAATACATGAAGTATCCTATGTCCATTTAATTCAGCTAAAAACCAGATCTATAAAGTAGATGGGAAGATAATTCTGAAAATTCTCAGAATAAATGACATAGTCTACTAAATAGAGCAGTTAAGTAGAGCATTTAGATAGCACCTGTTTAGAAAGCTTTTTCACAATGGAAATATTATTTAAGCTCTTGGTTTTGAAAAAATAATGACTATTTTTTCCTCCACCTCATAGAATGTTACCAATTATTTTAAGTGAGAAAATGAGTGATATTCTATTAAATAGAGAGGCAAAAATGACTTGAACGTATTTGTCTTTCAAATACTATGGGTATCCTTTGTGCAACATGCCGTAATAGGCAGAGTTAAATAAAGCAATCCTTGCCATTGGATTGCAATGCGCTGGGACTCAGTTTGGGTCAGAGAGAAAGTGAAATACTGATCCATTAGCCCAGGACAGACCTGGTTTATTTTTGTTGTCCCTGTTTTTTATTAATAGCCCTCTCATTGCACTCTCTAATGCGCCCTGATTTGGATGATAAATCACAGGACACCCTAAGAACTCTATGGCAATAAGAAATTGCTCTTATGGCTCTTTCCCCTTCATGAACAAATGCTTCTCCTGTTTATCTTCTAGAACAAAGGTTCACACACCTGGGTGCACACTAGCAACACCTGTCGAGGTTTTGTGCCCAGGTTTCACCAACAGAGATTCCAATTTAATCAGTTGTAGGTGGGGTCTTCTCAGGAGTCTTTTTTTTTACGCACCTCAAGTGCGTAAGATTTGGGCAAAGTTGAGATTCACTCTTCTCTATGGAAGCAGCTCAGAGGAATGGAGCTTTGGGATCAGAAAATCTGCATTAGGCACTGAGTGGTTCCACTGGGCTGCTCTGTGACCCCAAACTGTCCCCTAGGTTGTCTGAGCCTCTGTTGTCCTGTCTGAACAGTGGGAATGGAAATATTAATCCTGCAGGGCTAGCCTTAGTTTAAAATATTGGTAGATAATATGTATACAATATGTGCAAAATAGTAAACATTGATAAATCTCACTGAGCCTTCTATATAAGAGCAGGGCCTTATACTGGGAAGGGCTGAAGCTGTTGAGTTGAGAAAGCTTTCCCAGAAGTGTAACTCACATGTTTCTAATCTGAAATAAATATCATTTTTATAAAAATAACTTTTCTTAAGTGTTTGCATAAATCCAACTACCTAGATTATTCAACAAGTCACAGGAGAGGGAGGTATTTTTTCCTTGAGCTATAAAGACCATGGAAATTAGCATTGTTTTTCAAAAATTTTCGATTATAAGCACATGATTAGATATTAAGGGCCCATATTTTATCACAAACAAGTTATGTGCTTTTGAGACACTTAACTCTTCTCTATGTTTTAGTTTCCTCATCAAAATTATTCATATTTTTTTGTTCTCCTTGAGCTCTATTTAAGTTTTTCTATGTATTCAGTGCTTGCTATTAAGGGAGAAAAATAGGAAATAATACTCTCTAAAACAAGAAACTTAAAACTAAGATAATTTAACTAGTTATACTATTAGGTAAATCATCATCATCATCACTGAAATATACTGTAGAAGAATTAGCAATATAAAGATTGTATTTAGGGCTTCCCTGGTGGCGCAGTGGTTGAGAGTCCGCCTGCCGATGC
>NW_006771814.1:756831-779740 GCF_000442215.2 Lipotes vexillifer
AAAAAAAAAAAAAAAAAAAAGAACTCATCTAGAATGTTTCATTTTAGAAATGCAATCTGAGGATCATCTTAGCATGCCTCCTTATTAATCACATTTTGTTTTACATTGTACCTATTGATATTGTACCTCAGGACTTACAGAGGGTGCTAAAAAGGAAATGCTGAAAAGAGGAAAAACAATTAAATCTGTTGGAGGTATAGCCATTAGCAACCTTGTTCCACCCCCTGCTTCTACTCCTCTTGCTGTTCCCACACAATTGGACTGAAAAAGCAAAACCGTCACCTCTTCTCCAAAGTGTTAGAGCAGATGAACAGGAAGGATAGCCAAGCTGAGGCACAGGCAACTTGGAGGAAACAGTGTGATCACCCAGCATCCTGCTTTATTGCCATCATTAAACCATTAATGATGAAATAATATGACAGGTGAAATGCCATTCGTATGTGTCACTGGCATCACTTTCTCTAGGTTCATAAAATAGAGTAATATTTGGTTTATTGCTTATATCCAGAAACACATGGCAAACATCCACCCACATCATTTACTTTGGGTATTGAGCCTTCTAGAAACATTAGTAACAGTAACCAAATAAAAGCCCTTTCTAAATAAAATAGAAGAAATTTTTTATATTCTACATTAAATGTCACCAAATGGTATGTATCAAAATACAAAGCAAAATGAAAGGAAAAGTCACCCTTTCTTAAGAGCCTTAAAATGGATTTCAAGTGCTCATTTTCTTAAAGAACATAAAGAGTCACAAAGCTTGCAAAAAAACAATAAAGTTATTGAAAAGAGGACACCCCCATTTTATTGATTTAAAAGGCTGGAAAGGATTAAGGGAAAAAAGAAGAGTATAGGATAATTCAAAAGGAAACAGGCTTCACTTCTGTAGGAAACTTGCAGAAATAGTTACTCTGGGCAAGAGGGCTTCCTATTACAAAGCGTATCCATTCCCAGAAGTGCCAGTGACACCATGCCATGAAGCATCTTCACTGAGATAACCAGCAGCACTTCACAATCGATCCGCTCTTTCTTTGCTCTCTACTGCACCTCCCTTTCCAGCTCAGTTTTCTGACATAAAGATCTGGGTAGACTTTTCAGTTCAGTTTAGAATGATTAGATAGTCCCTTCCTCTTTCAAATCACTTTTGATTTTCCCAGAAAGTCTATGAGACAAAGTTTAGTATCTCCATTTTACTAATAAATGGATGACATTAAGAGAGAGAGATTTTCTCACATATCGCAGTGAAAAATTGGTGGAACTGATATTCTAATGGGTTTTCAAGTCCTTACACTCTATTGCTACACCTTTGTTCTTTGGTTAATCAGGACTTTACTTTTTTAAGTGACAGGACCCCAACTCAAACTGGTTTAACAGGAAACAAAACTCAGATAAATCAACCAATAAAAGGGAAATGCACTGAATCACCTAAAAACGATGGAGACATATAGAGCTCCTCTCAGGCTAAACTGGATCCAGAAACTCATTTGCTGCCTCTAGATCTCTTTTTCTCTGTATTCATCTTTCTCTCTGTCATTATACATCTTCCTCTTTCTCTATCTCTTCTCTGTAATGCTGTCCTCAATCTCTTCTACTGAGATTATGGAGACCAGGCTGAAGAGTCATTGTTTTCTCCACAAAGTGAGAGGTATGGCTCTCAGCACCTCTAAACTTAAATGATCTCATGCCAGAAGCTTCAGAAGACAGGAAGGGTTTCACTTTTCATTACATGTAAATTCCAGAAAATAATTTGCCCATCCTGGGTCAAGAGCCCATCCCTTTGTTCAACCATTAAGGCCAGGGGATACATGCATGCCCTTCTCTGTGTCGATAGTGGTGGGTTTCGTGTGAGTTTATAAAGCTTGGGAGAGGGAAGAGTACCTTGCACTGTAAAAAGAGATAACAAGTTTAGAAAGCAGAAACGGACAGCTGCCTTTAGCCCTTCATTTTAATTCAATCACCAGAGCTGAAGACAGAACTTCTGTTCTTTAAAAATGATTATTAGTTATGTCTTCCTAAGCCCAACAAACACTGTTTTTGGTTTTCACTGAACCAAATTTATAACAATTATCTAGAAAATACAGTAAAAGAAATGTATTGAATAGTATCCTACTCTAGGAAAAAGACTATTTTGCTGAAACTAAATGAGAAAATCTTTTCAGCACTGGGTCTAGCTTTTCCTTTACATTCTAAAACCTATGTCCAGAATGTAAAAGTTATTTGCCACAGGTAGAAAGTCCACCTTTAAAAAGAGAGCATTTGGTTAATTGCAGTATGTGCAAGAGTAGGAGTGGGTGAATGGGAAAAACCTATGCCTTTCCATTTAAAAGGTTTTCATAATGACTATACTAGCCATTTCTCTTCGCCATTTATGTCACCAGTCCTGTTGTACCCTCTGTCCTTTTTCCTCTTTCTGGATACATTGTTTTCTGCTTGCCAAGTGTCAATCTACCCTTTTCTTCCTACTGTGACATCTGAAGTACTTTAAGATCTCGTGATTTATTCTGGCTAAGAAATAATTAACACATAGTCTGTGCCATTATGGATGATATGAGAGACATCTCTCAAAAGGTAAGTGCAGATTCCAAGAGAAATCTTTATAATTATCTGAATTCTTAGAGGGAACAAAACTTTATGTTAAAGAAGCTAGAAAGAACACTGTTTTGCTATGTTTTATCATTTGATACATTTCATGCTAAAAAGGGCTCATTTAAAAGAAGGAAAAAGACATGAAGCAAAGTGTTTTTGGAAAACAATAAAAGTTTACAGATTGTATAAGGAAAGCAAGGCTACTATTTTCTTAAAGTGACTAGAACGGCAGTTCCTGCTTCAGGATAAGCTCGTACACTTACTATGAATCACCAGGCTGATACAAAAGTCTGACAGATCATATTTAGCATGCACAGGAATCAGCAAATTAATCAGAGAAAATGTAATTTTGCAAATAAGCAAATTCATATCATTGAATTGTTTCCTGCTTGCATGCATTACTCTATAAAGTCAATATGTCTCTGTTAAAACATTTGTAACAGTGATTTGATGGTGGTGGGAGAAGCAAAATGTGTGTATTCCAAATAGTGTCCCTTTATAAACCATGTCAAAGAATTTTAAAATAAAATTATGTATTGCTTGAATCAAAATGACTTTAATTCTTAAAACTGAATTCACTTTCTCTTGACCAGTTTTTTGCCTTTTGGAGTATAACTTGTGCTAAATGATTAAACAGTTCTCTCTCTTTTCCTGGTATTACTTTCAATTTATAAGGCTGTTCTTTACCAGTTTCTACTTGTAAGAACATTTTAACATTTTGCTTGACTGATATCAAACATATACATATATTTCCAAAGAACTCCTTAAAACTTGCAATTCTAGTGGGAGAAAGACAATTGAAAGCATTATGTATGACATCTTAACAACTTCTAAATATCAAATGCATTTTGATAGTATTTATTTCTTTATTTTAATTTCATTTGCAAAAAGGCAGCTCAGAGTTGAGAAAAGAAGACGTTTTAGATCACACTGGGAAGAGGCACTGAAAGTCATCAAAACAGGTGAAAGGAATTCTGGAATTTGGTTCAGAGTACGAGTTACATGCCCCATGCACAGTCATTAATAACCCAGAGATCACACAGCTCCAGGTAATAGGTGCTTATTATCTTCTCTTTATTTCACAGCTCTGTTGCATTGAACTCTACATAAACTATTATTATTTTAATCATCCACTCCCTTCCATCACAGAATTCATTAAATTGTTCTTTCTAAATCTTTATTTACCATAGATCCTTGAATACAAATCATCTGCTTCCTCTTTCTTCCATGAATAAGATTTAAATAGTAACACTGTAAAAGTAAAAGGTGCTCCATCTAAAAAACAAGCTTTTTCCTATACATAGAATTTTATTATAAAAGCCTCTAGTTCTACTACATATGGTTAATAATCTTGAAATAACATTTGGAACAGTAAGTAAAAAAATTCATGTGCCTAAATAAGTTGTAAAATTATTTCAGTGTAGGGTAGATGGATAATTATGATATCGTTCTACATATTTTGTAAGAATGTTTCACTTATGTAATCAAAATTTGGTGAGATTATCATGCAAGATACTATTACTTCCAAGTTGCAGATGAGAAACCTGAGGTTTGTCCAATTTAGCAAACATGGCCAAGACCACACAGGTTTACCATATGTGGCATCAATCAAACTTCGTCCATGCCAACTGACTTTATAGAGATGAGGTCATATTATCTTTACAAATATATTTTTGTAGTTCTCTAATAAGTACTTATATTGTTTAGAAGATCAACAATTTTCCTGAAATTTAAAACATTTCAACAATAAAAATAATCATAACATGCTAATGCATAACTAGTGGAGAGGGTTAAGTCCATCTTGAGAAGGACCCAGCCTCTCCTTTTGAAGAACAACTCTTTTGGCTATTCAAACACACACTCCACCCCCTTCCAAACAGAACCAGCAAAACTCTCATAAATGGAAAAGATACTCCAAAAGAAACAAGCAAAAAAACATCAACATAACATTTCTTTTTCTAGAGAAGCTGAGGTGCTTTGTTATATTCCACTATATCAAACACTTATATCACGACCACAAGCACTTCACTGCTGGCTTCAGGCTGTGACACGAGACATGGCAGAGGCCATGCTTACAGCAGCTAATTTGAATTTAACTCAAAGGACTTCCGGCAGAAAAATGACACCACTGATCTGAAACCATCACTGCGTGGTCATAGAATAATAAAATGCATCCATTCTGTGAAAATGGGAGTATATATTTTTTTATTTTATTACGTTCTTAAAGAACATCAGAGAGCTTGACACACTAGGGATAAGTGAACTATTTCTAGGATATCTAAAGACCAGGTCTTTTCCTCCCGCTTGCTCTCCCTCCCCAACCCCCCTTTGTCTTCTCTCCCTCTCTCCATCTTTATGTATTTTGTCCTTAGCAGCAACTAAAAACTACTTTATCTTCTCCCAAATGAAATATGAAGGTGGGTGCAATAAGAATAACCAAGACTACCACCAGAAAACAGCTACCTTAGCATTTAACACAGCTGTCAGCACAACTACGTGTATCATGTAGTCCAACTGAATCTTTGTTTTATTTCCGTTTGTATACTTTGATTAATAACCCAGAAAAGGAACAATAACCTTCTCAGAGTCCTTAAGTAGCTTTTCATGTTATGCAGTGGTGGGATTGGGAGTCATAATTTCATTCTGATGAATGAAATAAAAAGTAATATCTAGGAGATGCAAACTAATCTTAAAGAACCTCAGTCAATGCCATTCATGGATGCTTAGAGCTCACTCGTGAAAGAGTCATCATTAAAAAAAGAAGTCAAAGAAATACAATAAACATGTGGTAATTATTTCTAGGAATATGTGCTTATAATTTGTGTTCAATAGTATTGTAAATTAGTCTTATGTTATTAAAAGCATTACATGTTTTATTTGTCTGTTTTGTGGCGATCCACAGTATATGCATGAGATGAAAAAAAATTTTTCTAATGTTATGTGAATGGATTCTTGAGGCATAAGATAAAGCTTCCAGTGACAACATCTCTCACAGAGTGCATGATGCATTTTAAAAGGGCAGTAGGGCTTCCCTGGTGGTGCAGTGGTTGAGAATCTGCCTGCCAATGCAGGGGACACGGGTTCGAGCCCTGGTCTGGGAAGATCCCACATGCCGTGGAGCAACTAGGCCCGTGAACCACAACTACTGAGCCTGCGCATCCAGAGCCTGTGCTGCGCAACACGAGAGGCCGCGACAGTGAGAGGCCTGCGCACCGCGATGAAGAGTGGCCCCCACTCGCCACAACTAGAGAAAGCCCTCGCACAGAAACGGAGACCCAACACAGCCAAAAATAAATTAATTAATTAAAAAAAAATACAGCTGATCTTTCTCAGCAGAACATTTAAAAAAAAAAGGGCAGCATATCTCCAAGTGTTTAAATGGAAATGAAAATAAGGTTTTCTATAAAACTGTTAGATATCTTGAATAATGGTTCTAATGGTGACTAGGAAATTTATTTTGAAGTTGCAGGTGAAGAATCTCAATTAAATTGTTTCATCAAATATGAGAACAGAGAAAAGCAATATTTCTAAATATCTTTATTTCCTGTAACATAATTTTAAATGTATTGACAGATAAATTCATAAATTAAATATAAGTAGATATTTTTCAACATTACCTGCACGTTTTATATTCTAATGGACCAAATCAATTTTTTCAAACTTGTTATAGAGAAAAATGGGGTTTTACTTTGTATTTAGATTTCCCATATATTTGATTCTCTATATTATTTTGGTCTTATAATAATTTTTAAAGCTTTATTTTCCTCAGTTGAGTTTGTAGACTGAGAATCATACCTGGTACAATAGATGTTGATAAGAAAACTTCATATTTAAAGAACAATTAATTAAAACTCTCAACCTGATACAGCCAGCAGTATTTGAATTCAGGTATACTGGCTTCAATGCACATGTATGATTCATATATATGGTGTTGCCTCCTCAAGAAATTAAAATTTACTGAGGTCGTGAAATGCTTTACATATGACAAAATGTAAACTCTGGAAGTACCAAATGAATGTAACATGCTAAACATATTACATAAAAATTTAGAAGCAAAATAAGTTATTCTAGGTTGGGATTGTCAACAAAGAAGTAAGTTGCCCACCTGTCCTGACTGGCCTAGGGCTGAGGAGTTTCCGTGGGGGCACGACTTTCAGTGCTAAAATCAAGAATGCCTTGTGAATACTAGGGTGAGCTGATTACTTTACAAATGGGTGAAATCATACAGGGTCATGAGTAATCAACAGAAGAAATTTGAGCTCCTTCAAGAATGAAAAAACAGAGAAGTTTGTGCCATGATTGGTATGTTAAGAAAAAGATGTACTTTTTTGATGGCATATATAATTAACAAGGAATGCCTTTGCTTTGGGATCAGAAAGAATAAAACAAATTGGAATACCCAGATTCCATTAGGGAAGCAGGGTTGATACATAAATTACCAACAAGATACCGATGTTGGCTTTAATGACAAATCTCTGGTGACTGCTTTTGAGCACTGTGAACAATTAAATTCCATATCTTTATCTTATGTTACAGAGAAATATTTGTGTCCATTTCATAAGTAGAGCTGATTACACTTTCACAGGTTTTCTTCAGTTAAAAATAATTTGTGCTCACATAAAAACTATAGTTTTAGTGCTTACATATCGTGTTCTATGTATTGTTCTTCTTAGAAGCTCTTAAAACAAGTTTCAGGAATTGAAAGAAGGAATAAAATTTACTACATTTATTGAAGTCTTACTTTGCGCTTTATAAATGCCACCACATTTAATGATCATAACAACCACAGAAAGCAAATACTCTTATGTTCATTTGCCAAATAAGGAACTGGAGTCGCAGAATGGTTAAGTTATTCTTGCCTAAGGTCACTTTGTTAGACAGGGGTAAAGGTAGGATTTGAACTCAGATATTCTGACTCTAAAGCCCATGTACTCCGACACCATACAATATCCAATACGTGAAAAGAACATGAAGTAATTTAAAACTTTGCATCATAAAGAACTCATAAAAGATAAGATACCCAAGTTTCTTTTGAGGACAAACGTATGTATATCTGTGTGCTGAAACCTCAAAGCTATTTTTTGAGTTAGGAACTCAGAATTTATTCTATGACATAATTTCCCCTGGTTTGGTCCGATTTCCTACACAGCAGGACCCAGCTTTTCCAGCATAGTTGGAAGGATAGACAATCCAAACAATCCAGAGCTGAATTGCTCTTGCAGCTCTGAGGTCCTTAAATTTGCTCTTTTCTCTGCTTAAATTCACTGATGAGTTGCAAACCTCTACGCTACTTTGTTCTGCACTGATATATTGCAAGAATTCCATCAAAATAATTCTTAACTTTCTTGAATAGACATTTTTATTAACATTTTAGGAAATAGCTTCACCATCTGTGAAAAGTCAGAATACGAACATACTTCTATGTAAAGTAAAAAATAAAGCAACATACAACACTTACAATGGTAGGTACTGGAAGCAATTTACATTCATTATTTTACATTTGTTTACACAGATTTCTATACCAGTCCTACAGCAGAGGTAATATTATATTTCCCCCTTTAGGAACAAAACCCTGAGGCAGTGAGGTTAGGTGGTATGCCCAAAGCCATACAAAGAGTACGTGGCAAAGCTCAAATTCAAACCTAGGCAGTCTGGCTGTAGAATACGTGTTCTTGTCCACTTAATTGGCCATTTCACCTACTTTTAAAAGTAATTTGATCAGTTCATGTATTCTTTTTTTCTTAACTTTATTTATTTTTGGCTGCATCGGGTCTTCGTTGCTGCTTGCGGGCTTTCTCTAGTTGCGGCGAGCAGGGGCTACTCTTCGTTGCAGTGTGTGGGCTTCTCACTGCAGTGGCTTCTCTTGTTGTGGAGCACAGGCTCTAGGCACGCGGGCTTCAGTAGTTGTGGCTCACGGGCTCAGTAGTTGTGGCACAAGGCTTAGTTGCTCCGTGGCATGTGGGATCTTCCAGGACAAGGGATGGAATCCATGTCCCCTGCATTGGCAGGCAGATTCTTACCCACTGTGCCACCAGGGAAGTCCCCAGTTTATGTATTTTTAATCAATTATATAGAAACTAAAGGCTGACACAGCAGTAATTGGGTTCCTGCTATGAGTTAGGCATAACCCATAACCTAAATATTATTTCCTGACATATTATTTCATTTGATACTGTAAGATAAGAGCCATTCCATTTAACATTCAGTTATTTTCTCAGAAACTTATGATTCTTATAAAAAACAGTAAAGACTCAAATAAATCAAGACACACAATGGTAAGGAGAAGGGTCTCTAACCAAAAACAGGATGCTATTTTTTTCTTTTCATAAATGGTCTGATTTAAAAGACTAGGTAAGGGAAGATCACCTTCCTCCCCACAGATACATCAGAAATACAACTACATGTGGAACAACTCCTACTGCACACCTACTGAATGCTGGCAGATGACCTCAGACTTCCCAAAAGGCAAGAAACTCCCCACGTACTTGGGTAGGGCAAGAGAAAAAAGGAAAAACAGAGACAAAAGAATAGAGATGGGACCTGCACCTCTAGGAGGGAGCTGTGAAGGAGAAACGGTTTCCACACACTAGGAAGCCCTTTTGCGGGCGGAGACTGTGGGTGGCGGAGGGGGGAAGCATCAGAGCCGCGGAGGACAGCACAGCGACAGGGGTGCGGAGGGCAAAGCGCAGAGATTCCCGCACGGAGGATCGGTGCCGACCGGCACTCACCAGCCCGAGAGGCTTGTCTGCTCAACTGCCGAGAGCAGACGCTCGGGCTTCAGTCGGAGCACAGGGAGAGGACTGGGGTTGGCTGCGTGGACACAGCCTGAAGGGACTAGTGTGCCACAGCTAGCTGGGAGGGAGTCCGTGAAAAGTCTGGAACTGCCTAAGACGCAACAGACCATTGTTTCGGGTGCGTGAGAAGAGGTGATTAAGAGCACCGCCTAAATGAGCTCGAGAGATGGGTGCGAGCCACGGCTATCAGCACTGACCCCAGAGACGGGCATGAGATGCTAAGACTGCTGCTGCTGCAGCCACCAAGAAGCCTGTGTGCAAGCACAGGTCACTGTCCACACCTCCCCTCCCAGGAGCCTGTGCAGCCCGCCACTGCCAGGGTCCCAGGATCCAGGGACAACTTCCCCGGGAGAACGCACGGCGCGCGTCACGCTGGCCTCTGCCGCCGCAGGCTCACCCCGCATCCGTACCCCTCCCTCTCCCCGGCCTGAGTGCGCCAGAGCCCCCGGATCAGCTGCTCCTTTAACCCCGTCCTGTCTGGGTGGGGAACAGACGCGCTCAGGCAACCTACAAGCAGAGGCGGGTCCAATCCAAAGCTGAACCCCGGGAGCTGCGCGAACAGAGAAGAGAAAGGGAAATTTCTCCCAGCAGCCTCAGGAGCAGCGGATTAAATCTCCACAATCAACTTGATGCACCTGCATCGGTGGAATACCTGAATAGACAACGAATCATCCCAAATTGAGGAGGTGGACTTTGGGAGCAATTGTAGACTTGGGATCTGCTCTCTGCATCTCAGTTGTTTCTGGTCTTATGTTTATCTTAGTTTAGTATCTAGAGTTTATTATCATTGGTAGGTTTGTTTATTGACTTGTTTGCTGTCTTCCTTTTTTTAAAATATATACATTTTTTTCCTTTTTCTCTTTTTATGAGTGTGTATGTGTATGCTTCTTTGTGTGATTTTTGTCTGTAAAGCTTTGTTTTTACCATTTGTCCTAGGGCTCTGTCAGTCCACCTTTTTTTTTTCTTTTTTTTTGTATAGTTTTTAGCGCTTGTTATCATTGGTAGATTTGTTTTTTGGTCTGTTTGCTCTCTTCTTTATTTATTTTTTTCTTTTTTTAAATTACTTTTCATTTTTTTATTTTTAATAATTTAAAAAAATTATTTTATCTTAATAACTTTTTAGTTTAATTAATTTATTTATTTTCCTTCTTTCTTTCTTTTTTTCTCCCTTTTCTTCTGAGCCGTGGGGCTGACAGGGTCTTCATGCTCTGGCCAGGTGTCAGGCCTGTATCACTGAGGTGGGAGAGCCGAGTTCAGGATATTGATCCACCAGAGATCTCCGGGCTTCATGTGATATCAAACGGTGAAAGCTCTCCCAGAGATCTCCATCTCAATGTTAGGACCCAGCTCCACCGAACAACCAGCAAGCTACAGTGCTGGACACCCTATGCCAAACAACTAGCTAGATAGGAACACAACCCAACGCATTAGCAGAGAGGCTGCCTAAAGTCATAATAAGGTCACAGACACCCTAAAACATACCACCGGACACGGTCCTGTCCACCAAAAATATAAGATCTAGCCTCATCCACCAGAACACAGTCGCCTCCACCAGAGGGCCTACACAACCCACCAAACCAACCTTAGCCCCTAGGGGGAGACACCAAAAACAACGGGAAGTACGAACCTGCAGCCTGCAAAAAGGATACCCCAAACACAGTAAGTTAAGCAAAATGAGAAGACAGAGAAACAGACAGCAGGTGAAGGAGCAAGGTAAAAACCCACGAGACCAAACAAATGAAGAGGAAATAGGCAGTCTACCTGAAAAAGAATTCAGAGTAATTATAGTAAAGATGATCCAAAATCATGGAAATAGAATGGAGAAATACAAGAAACGTTTAACAAGGACCTAGAAGAACTGCAGAGCAAACAAACAATGATGAACAACACAGTAAATGAAATTAAAAATTCTCTAGAAGGAATCAATAGCAGAATAACTGAGGCAGAAGAACGGATACGTGACCTGGAAGATAAAATAGTGGAAATAACTACCACAGAGCAGAATAAAGAAAAAAGAATGAAAAGAATTGAGGACAGTCTCAGAGACCTATGGGACAACATTAAACGCACCAACATTTGAATTATGGGGGTCCCAGAAGAAGAAGAGGAAAAGCAAGGGACTGAGAAAATATTTGAAGAGATTATAGTTGAAAACTTCCCTAATATGAGAAAGAAAATAGTCAATCAAGTCCAGGAAGCACAGAGAGTCCCATACAGGATAAATCCAAGGAGAAACACAACAAGACACATATTAATCAAACTATCAAAAATTAAACACAAAGAAAAAATATTAAAAGCAGCAAGGGAAAAACAACAAATAACTTACAAGGGAATCCCCATAAGGTTAACAGCTGATCTTTCAGCAGAAACTCAGCAACCCAGAAGGGAGTGGCAGGACATCTTTTAAGTGATGAAGGAGAAAAACCTACAACCAAGATTACTCTACCCAGCAAGGATCTGATTCAGGTTAGACGGAGAAATAAAAACATTTACAGACAAGCAAAGCTAAGAGAATTCAGCACCACCAAACAAGCTTTACAACAAATGCCTAAGGAACTTCTCTAGGCAGGAAACACAAGAGAAGGAAAAGGTCTACAATAACAAACCCAAAACAATTAAGAAAATGGCAATAGGAACTTACATATCAGTAACTACCTTAAATGTAAATGCATTAAATGCTCAAACCAAAAGACATAGACTGGCCTAATGCATACAAAAACAAGACCCGTATATATGCTGTCTACAAGAGACCCATTTAGGAACTAGGGACACATACAAACTGAAAGTGAGGGAATGGAAAAAGATATTCCATGCAAATGGAAATCAAAAGAAAGCTGGAGTAGCAACTCTCATATAGTCTATCAAAATAGACTTTAAAATGGAGACTATTACAAGAGACAAAGGACACTACATAATGATCAAGGGATCAATCCAAGAAGAAGAAATAACAATTGTAAATATTTATGCACCCAACATAGGGGCACCTCAATACATAAGGCAAATGCTAACAGCCATGAAAGGGGAAATCGACAGTAACACAATCATAGTAGGGGACTTTAACAACCTAATTTCACCAGGGGACAGACCATCCAAAATGAAAATAAATAAGGAAACAGAAGCTTTAAATGATACATAAAACAAGATGGACTTAATTGATATTTATAGGACATTCCATCCAAAAACAACAGAATGCACTTTCTTCTCAAGTGCTCATGGAACATTCTCCAGGAGAGAACATATCTTGGGTCACAAATCAAACCTTGGTAAATTTAAGAAAATTGAAATGGCATCAAGTATCTTTTCAGGCCACAATGCTATGAGACTAGATATCAATTACAGGAAAAAATTGGTAAAAAATACAATTACATGGAGGCTAAACAATACACTACTAAGTAACCAAGAGATCACTGAAGAAATCAAAGAGGAAATCAAAAAATACCTAGAAACAAATGCCAAAGAACACGACGACCCAAAACCTATGTGATGCAGCAAAAGCAGTTCTAAGAGGGAAGTTTATAGCAATACAATCCTACCTCAAGAAACAAGAAACATTTCAAATAAACAACCTAACCTTACACCTAAAGCAATTAGAGAAAGAAGAACAAAAAAGCCTGAAAGCTAGCAGAAGGAAAGAAATCATAAAGATCACATCAGCAATAAATGAAAAACAAATGAAGGAAACAATAGTAAAGATCAATAAAACAAAAAGCTGGTTCTTTGAGAAGATAAACAAAATTGATAAACCATTAGCCAGACTCATCAAGAAGAAAAGGGAGAAGACAGAAATCAATAGAATTAGAAATGAAAAAGGAGAAGTAACAACTGACACTGCAGAAATAGAAAGGATCGTGAGAGATTACTATAAGCAACTCTATGCCAATAAAATGGACAACCTGGAAGAAATGGACAAATTCTTAGAAAAGCACAAGCTTCCAAGACTGAACCAGGGAAAAATAGAAAATGTAAACAGACCTATCACCAGCAATCTACAGATTCATTGCAATCCCTATCAAACTACCAATGGTATTTGTCACAGAACTAGAACAAAAAATTTCACAATTTGTATGGAAACACAAAAGACCCCGAATAGCCAAAGCAATCTTGAGAAAGAAAAATGCAGCTGGAGGAATCAGGCTCCCAGACTTCAGACTATAATACAAACCTGCAGTAATCAAGACAGTATGGTACTGGCACTAAAACAGAAATATAGACCAATGGAACAGGAAAGCCCAGAGATAAACCCATGCACATATGGTCACCTTATCTTTGATAAAGGAGGCAAGAATATACAATGGAGAAAGGACAGCCTCTTCAATAAGTGGTGCTGGGAAAACTGGACAGCTACATGTAAAAGTATGAAATTAGAACACTCCCTAACACCATACACAAAAATAAACGCAAAATGGATTAAAGACCTAAATGTAAGGCCAGACACTATCAAAGTCTTAGGAGAAAACAGGCAGAACACTCCATGACATAAATCACAGCAAGATCCTTTTTAACCCAGCTCCTAGAGAAATGGAAATAAAAACAAGAATAAACAAATGTGACCTAATGAAACTTCAAAGCTTTTGCACAGCAAAGGAAATCATAAACAAGACCAAAAGACAACCCTCAGAATGGGAGAAAATATTTGCAAATGAAGCAACTGACAAAGGATTAATCTCCAAAATTTACAAGCAGCTCAGGCAGCTCAATATCAAAAAAACAACCAACCCAATCCAAAAATGGGCAGAAGACCTAAATACACATTTCTCCAAAGAAGATATACAGACTGCCAACAAACACATGAAAGGATGTTCAACATCACTAATCATGGAAATCAAAACTACAATGAGGTATCACCTCACACCAGTAATAATGGCCATCATCAAAATACTACAAACAATAAATGCTGGAGAAGGTGTGGTGAAAAGGGAACCCTCTTGCACTGTTGGTGGGAATGTAAATTGATACAGCCACTATGGAGAACAGTATGGAAGTTCCTTAAAAAGCTAAAAATAGAACTACCATACAACCCAGCAATCCCACTACTGGGCATACACCCTGAGAAAACCATAATTCAAAAAGAGTCATGTACCACAATGTTCATTGCAGCACTATTTACAATAGCCAGGACATGGAAGCAACCTAAGTGTCCACAGACAGATGAATGGATAAAGAAGATGTGGCACATATATAAAATGGAATATTACTCAGCCATAAAAAGAAACAAAATTGAATTATTTGTAGTGAGGAGGATGGAACTAGAGTCTGTCCTACAGAGTGAAATAAGTCCAAAAGAGAAAAACAAGCACTGTAGGCTAATGCATATATATGGAATCTGAAAATAAAATTGCTTTTGAAGAACCTAGGGGCAGGACCGGAATAAAGACTCAGATGCAGAGTATGGCCTTGAGGACACGGGGAGGGGAAAGGGTAAGCTGGGACGAAGTGAGAGAGTGGCATGGACATATATACACCTCCAAATGTAAGGTAGATAGCTCGTGGGAAGCAGCTGCATAGCACAGGGAGATCAGCTCAGTGCTTTGTGACCACCTAGAGGGGCGGGATAGGGAGGGTGAGAGGGAGACGCAAGAGGGAGGAGATATGGGGATATATGTACATGTAGAGGTGATTCACTTTGTTATAAAGCAGAAACTAACACACCACTGTGAAGCAATTATACTCCAATAAAGATGTTAAAAAATAAAAATAAAAATAAAATAAAAGACCAGGTTAAATGTTCAGGCTTGAAATAGCATCTGCTAGCAGCTCTTTTACAACTTCTGTTAACTTTCCCAAAATTCATGTCTCAGAGAAGAGACTTCATAACAATGTTGATCTTATGTAGGACTAATTGTTGCTCTGTCACCAGAGTGTAGAAGGATTTCCACTAAATTAAAAAAATCATGGAACAGAACATGAATTGTACAACAAAATTGATGATGCACCAGTGCTTTGCTTTAGGAATTGTGCAAAGCTATCCTTCTGAAATCAGGAGGAAGGTCCTTTAACCAGGTCTCATTATCTCCTTCCTTTTTGAAAATTAGTATGTGTTATGTGTATTGGTGTACTTTAGTAACCATTAGGAAAGTGGGATTCTGCAAGTCTACTCCTTCTGTTTCTTGAGGCAGCCAAAATATCTCTCTCAGGTTCCCCAATGGTACATACTTCTGTTCTAGATCTAGGAAAAGACTTCAGCCTCCAGAACATAACTAAGCAAGAATTTGTGGAAGAGAGGTTACCGAGTCCAAGCACTTACTGTTCAAAGCTCACCAGGTCAATAAATCAAGAGATGAGGTGTTGTGGCAAGTAATAACTAGTGACTTTATTCAAAAAGCCAGCAGACTGAGAAGATGGTGCACTGGTGTCCCAAAGAACCATCTTACTCGAGTTAGAATTCTAGCTTCTTTTATACTAAAAAGGAGGGAATGTGGCTGGCTGCTGCAAACTTCCTGGTGCTGGAATCCTTTGTTCCTGCAGCTGTCACAATGTTCCTGTAAACCTCTAACAAGCCACAGATTGTTTTCTGTTATGTAATTTTCATCTCTATATGAATGGGAAGGTGTTATAACTTTAAAGATCAAGACTGGGAGGCAGAGCCTTGAGAATGGGTTATCATGTATATTTCAGGCTATGGGCAACATTCTTTCACAAACGTGCAGAGCCAGCATGACTGAGACAGGCAACAGAGCACAAGGGTTAGGAATAGATCCAATATGGAGTCAGGCTTATTCTTCTCTGTTACAAGAGTAGTTAACGAAGGTGTGAAGTTAATGAAGGAGTTAATGTACGCTGTGAAAATGTTTCCAGGTTAGGGTGGAGAATGCAGAAGTTCTGGGATAAATAGTGCACTTGGGATGGGAGTCTGCTACGTACCATATGTGATGGAGTGCTAGGCTGAGGGTAGGAGGGTAAACAATTATTCCATCTTAGGGGCAGCAGAGCCTCATTCATTGATGGGTACTGGTAATGTTGACATCAGTTTACAATTCTTGAGCCTGTATATGTGCTCATCCCTGTTACTATCATTTTACAGGTATTAGTATTAGTTCACGTCATCCGGACAATTATGGCTTTCACTGGCCGTACCCATCTAGACATTGGGAACTGATGGAGGAGCTAACCAACACCATCTTGTGGTATTTAGTAATTGACCAACTCCAAAAAGGATAGGGAATGAGAAAAAAGGAAATTTGGGGCTAATTAATAAAAATGGAGGTATCAGTAGAAGAGTAGAAAGCTCAGAAAGAGGCATTGGCAAAAGAATCTCGTTTATAATAAAGGTGACATTGTCAATCAGTGTGGAAAGAAAGAAGTCGTTCATGAAGTGCCAGTTATAGTAAATAGTTCTGGTTCCCTATTTTGTCAAAGAGAAACATTAGATCTTCACTAAATAATGCATGCTAAAGTAATTCCCATATATGTTAGAATTCAATGTAATAAAATGAATAGACAAAATCTACATATTGTATACACTGTGTTGAAAATTGCCACAAGTGCTTTACATATAAAAATGCTTTGGTCCTCATAGCAAGTTCCTATGAGGTAGGAGCAATGAATTCACTCTTTCAAAGGTAAGAAAACCAGCGTGGAGAGAGGTTAAGTAACACTGTCCAAGGTCACACAGCTTATCTGTTCCAATAGCCATCTCAGACTTAACATGTCCACAAGCAAATTCCTAATCTTCTTTATAAAAAAATAACATATACCATCCTCTATCATCTCCATCTCAGAACATTATTTGCTTAGAGTCATCTAGTTACTCAAGTCAAAAATCTCATAGCCATCCTTAACTCTTCTTACATCCTGCACACAAGCATTTTGGAAAATGCGAGTGGATCTAAGTTGGTCCACACCCTATTTCCTAGTTTATTTCGTCTCCTAAGTGGTCTCCCTGCTCCCACCCTTGTTTTTCTACAGTCTATTCTCACTGAAGCAGCCAGAATAATCCCTTACAATGTAAATCAGATCAGGTTACTCCTCTACCTGAAGACTGCTCCCCAGTGAATCCCCATAGCCAGCTCTCCAACCTTCAAGTTTTTGCTCAAATGTCTCCATAATAATGAAGGCTATCCTGACAACATGTCTAAAATTGTGACCCACCATCACCATCTGCCCCCACCAGCACTTGTAATCCCCATATTTCACTCTTTTAATCCCTCTCTAATATCACATATAATTTATTTAATATACTTATTATTTTTTGTTTGTCTTCCCTAAAGTATAAGTTCTGCATGGGCATGATCTTATCTGTTTCATTCACAGATGTATGCTAAGCACCTAGCACAGTGCTTCACCCTTAACACAGACTCCATAAATATTTGTTGAATGAATGTTGGGACTAGGATTTCAAACATAGGCAGCATGAGTCTAGAGTCCATAAAATTAATGACTAAGCAGCTCCATAAAAAATAAAGTTATTTTTTTAAATGTTCAAAAAATCGGTGAACATGGGAAGGAAAAAGGCTTTAGGAATATTAAAGTACTAAAAGAAATTATTCAGGAAAAAATGTGACAGTTAAAATTATATAAGAATTAGGAAACACAAAAGACCCCGAATAGCCAAAGCAATCTTGAGAACGAAAAATGGAGCTGGAGGAATCAGGCTCCTTGACTTCAGACTATACTACAAAGCTACAGTAATCAAGACAGTATGGGACTGGCACAAAAACAGAAATATAGATCAATGGAACAGGATAGAAAGCCCAGAGATAAACCTATGCACATATGGTCACCTTATCTTTGATAAAGGAGGCAGGAATATATGGTGGAGAAAGGACAGCCTCTTCAATAAGTGGTGCTGGGAAAACTGGACAGGTACATGTAAAAGTATGAGATTAGATCACTCCCTAACACCATACACAAAAATAAGCTCAAAATGGATTAAAGACCTAAATGTAAGGCCAGAAACTATCAAACTCTTAGAGGAAAACATAGGCAGAACACTCTATGACATAAATCACAGCAAGATCCTTCTTGACCCATCTCCTAGAGTAATGGAGATAAAAACAAAAATAAACAAATGGGACCTAATGAAACTTCAAAGCTTTTGCACAGCAAAGGAAACCATAAACAAGACCAAAAGACAGCCCTCAGAATGGGAGAAAATATTTGCAAATGAATCAACTGACAAAGGATTAATCTCTAAAATTTACAGGCAGCTCATGCAGCTCAATAACAAAAAAATAAACAACCCAATCCAAAAATGGGCAGAAGACCTAAATAGACATTTCTCCAAAGAAGATATACAGACTGCCAACAAACACATGAAAGAATGCTCAACATCATTAATCATTAGAGAAATGCAAATCAAAACTACAATGAGATATCATCTCACACCAGTCAGAATGGCCATCATCAAAAAATCTAGAAACAATAAATGCTGGAGAGGGTGTGGAGAAAAGGGAACCCTCTTGCACTGCTGGTGGGAATGTGAATTGGTACAGCCACTATGGAGAACAGTATAGAGGTTCCTTAAAAAACTACAAATAGAACTACTATATGACCCAGCAATCCCACTACTGGGCATATACCCTGAGAAAACCAAAATTCAAAAAGAGTCATGTATCAAAATGTTCATTGCAGCTCTGTTTATAATAGCCAGGAGGTGGAAACGACCTAATTGTCTATCATCGGATGAATGGATAAAGAAGATGTGGCACGTATATACAATGGAATATTACTCATAAAAAGAAACGAAATTGAGTTATTTGTAGTGAGTTGGATGGACCTAGAGTCTGTCCTACAGAGTGAAGTAAGTCAGAAAGAGAAAGACAAATACCATATGCTAACACATATATTGGAATTTAAGAAAAAAAAAATGTCATGAAGAACCTAGGGGTAAGACAAGAATAAAGACACAGACCTACTAGAGAATGGACTTGAGGATATGGGGAGGGGGAAGTGTAAGCTGTGACAAAGTTAGAGAGTGTCATGGGCATATATGCTCTACCAAACGTAAAATATATAGCTAGTGGGAAGCAACCGCATAACACAGGGAGATCAGCTCCGTGCTTTGTAACCACCTAGAGGGGTGGGATAGGGAGGGTGGGAGGGAGGGAGACGCAAGAGGGAAGAGATATGGGAACGTATGTATATGTATAACTGATTCACTTTGTTATAAAGCAGAAACTAACACACCATTGTAAAGCAATTTTACTCCAATAAAGATGTAAAAAAATAAAGTATATAATAATTAAACCGTTTTTAAAATATAATGTTATCCAAGATGTTAGCAATAAGTAAAAACAGGAAATATCTACTATACATGTGGTAAACTATTACAAATCGAATAGGGAAAAATCCTCCCTGTAAGTATTAAAAAGACATATAAACTCACAAGAAAAGAAACAAACAGAAAAGCATAATGTATAGAAATTCACATTGTCTAATAATACAACTCATTACATTGAGGTGTCATTTTTAAAAACTAGGAAGTCAGCAAAAATACAGAAAGAAAAGAGGAAAAAAAAAAGACTACCTAAACCCCGTGTTGATGAGGGCTCAATAAATCATATATAACATCTATTATGAGCTTTAAGATATTCCTGCATTTTGATACAGTGGCTCTATTTCTAAAAATCTACTCTGAGGGTGTAATCGGATGTATAGAGAAAAGTATGTGTACAAAGGCTTTCATCAAAGTCTCAGAATAAGGAATAATACTATAAAAATAAACCATACTTTCCAGACTTGAGAAATACTTAAGTATTTCATGCAAATGTATAGTAATCCATTAAAATGAATGTTTTTGAAGAAAACTTGGAAACATAGAAAATAACTTTTTTTTAAAGGCGGGTAAACAGTTATGATGATAGCATGGTCTATGCTGGTTGGATCAAAGCCTAGTTACAACTGGAGGATGCAAAAACCTGGAGCAGGGGTTACAGTCTACTAGGCAAACTGATCAGACCCTTCAGTGAAGGGCCTTGGGTGAGCCTAGTGCCAAATCATTGAGACTCCTGGTCACATAGGCAGAAAGGTCACTTGGGCTTCAAAGACAATGCTAACTTATTTCCCAGATTTGCCTAAGGTAAGTAAGTAAAGGCGATTATCATGTAATGATGATGATGATGATGATGGCATCATTATATAGAGAGTATTATATATATATATATATATATATATATATATATAATCACATATATATGTATATCACATAAAATCCTGATAGTGACACATGTAAAAAAATCAATTTTCCAAGTAACTTTTCCAATAATCTCTCTTTGTGATTGCCTTTAAGTCCGAGATACAGCAGCTTTGGAAGAAAGTTCTTCACATGTTACTAATCAACTCCAAAGTGGAAGAATAATTTTTAGCAAGAAGTTGAAAGTTCCTGAAACAATTGTAATTCCAGTTCCATGACACATTTTAGCTATGAATAAATAGGCATTGTAGAGAATAGTTTCACTGCTATCATTTCTGAGGTCACTCACTTATCTCTTGCTAATTTCAAAATGAGCACTTTCTTGTTTTTCTGACTAAGGTACTCAAAAGAAATTTCAAGTAACCATATAACCTTTTATTGTAAATTTCTGTGAGTTCAGTGAATTGCATTTTAAGTGGAATGCCAGTTTGTGGAATGATGTCACGTTTGTAATTTAAAATTTAAACAAAAGCGAATTGTCCTTCTATTGTTAATGGCTATAGTATACACACACACACACACACACACACACACACACACACACACACGCAGTTCAGTGTTGTTTAAATAGATTTCAAATAACTTTCTTGTAATCCTTAATCATTTTAGTAGGTGCCATGAGGGCCGCCATCAATAAGCACATGAAAGTGTTGCGAATGAGGCTCAGGGATCAATAGAACATTCCTCTTCCCATGGAAACACAGCCTACTCAGATGGCTGCCCTCCCTGTTCCTTTCGGTTTTGTATTTATGGTACATTCACAAGCACATTTTTTATGGAAAAACTGCCAAATTTGGGAAATTGACAAAATGCGTCTCACCAACATCATGACAGAGATGGCATTTGTTATAAAGGACATATCCTGAGAGAGGCAGGAGCAGGTATTACAGAAGGTAAGGTTGCAACGTAAAGTTCTCAGCCTTTTATGGGTATGTGTCGTCAGTGGTCCACTTTCTTTTGCATGTATTTTTAAATGTATTACAAAGGCATACACTCATCTTATTATGTGGAATTCTGTTACGGGTTTATTTTAAAAGTCACACACTTAAATATGTAGGCTTTTGTTTATCAGGCCGAGACAAAACATTACCTTAATAAATGTCAGCTTCACTTTTGTTTCTTAGGCATTAAAACATTTTAATTACTGATAATTAATGGGAATATAAGTTGTTTCATGAAAAAATACAAAAATATTTACTGCTCCATTGCATAAAATAGATTTTCATATATACTGTCCTCCCCCTCCCTTGTTAGGCAGAAAGTAGGTTTGTATTTATTATAAAGTTCATTACCGTGTCTACAGATATGTGTGTTCCTGCATATTTCATAAATGCCATTGTTTAACATAAAACATTTTACAAACTGTTTTAAAATGTTAAAGTACTTTTGTGGTAAAGAAGTAAAAAGAGAGAGATTTGAGGAAAGAAAGGAATCCCTTTGTTGTTTGTGCCTTTAATTATTTTCTGGAGAGATATTATAGGAACCACGTTTGCTTCTGTGTACCTCAGTATTTGTAGGAGATGACCTAGAAATTTACAACAGGGGTCAAGCCTGGGCTTGAGAGAAACCCATGAGAAGAGCCGTAAGCTAGAGAGAAAGAAAAGTTTAGAAATAAGAAAAGTGATATTTTTAAAAAAGCAGCATGCACATCACCCCAGGGGGTGATCTCTAGCAATATCCTCTTTACTCATGTAAATACTCAAAAAGAAAAAGAAAATAAACAAGCAAAAAAACCCCTCAACTCTTGTGAACTTAGGAGGAAAATATAAAAGACAGCCAAGAAGGAAATTCTCTAATGTTGCGCTTTGGACTCTGCGTAGGGGTCCCGCTTGCCGCCTATTCTTGACTCCCTTGGGGGAACATTTCTTGGGAAGAAACTGGTCCTCCCAGCTGTCGCCAGAGCACTGATTCCCAGAAGGTGTAACGACGTGTGTGGCTGGGACAGGGAGAAAGGGTTGCGACTCATCTGTTGCACAAGCGCGAAGCTGGAGCAGGCATCTGCTGGGACGCAACGGGCGACCAGCAGCTCACCCCAGGGCTTTTGGAAGATAAAAGGAATCAAGTAGAACCCGAGCGGTAATCAAGTCGGGTAATCGCTAATCGCTAGCTAAGATTCCGCGTGGACGCCACTCTCTATTTTACAAATGGACTCTCCAGTCCCTGGGTCGTGACCAGCCAAGCCTCCGTGAGTGACAAGCTGGGAATCACCGCGTCGCAGTGGCAAGCAAGTAAGTTATTGCCAACTTTGCCGATATATATGTTTTTCCTCTAAACACTTGGATCTTATTCTCAGGTGTGACCCTTAAAGTGATTGCCAAAAGATAACTTTTATCCTGAAATCTCAGTACGCTGATGCGAGCATCCATCTCTCTCTCTCTCTCTCCCTCCCTCCCTCCCT
>NW_006771814.1:779796-894663 GCF_000442215.2 Lipotes vexillifer
TCCCTCCCTCCCTCCCTCTCTCTCTCTCTCTCTCTCTCTCTCTCTCTCTCTTTCTCTCTCTCTCTCTGTCTCTCAATACATCCCACCTGAAGCCACCGAACTTCGCGCTCCTAGGCTGGTGCGCGTTTGGGGTTTTAGTTAATATTTGGAAACTTACTGATTTCCTATGCCTGTTGCAAAGACAGAGCTGGATGAGGGTGGGTGGAACGCTGCCTCGTTATTTATTCATTGCGACTGTCTCCATTGTTGACACTAGTAGCAAGCCGCAGACGCCTGCTCTTGCAGGGGAAGTCTGACACCTTGAGGACGGGAGAGCGGGTGCCGGGACCCCAGAAGAGCCAGAGTGGGAGAAGCTTTGAGAGTTACGGGGTGAGGGTGGCGGTTACTTTTTCAAGTCAGGCGACCTGCCGCCCGGGTGCTTGTTTACTAGGGTAGGAGCAGGGTGCTCAGAAGCCGGGTCCTGACGCGAACTGGAGTCGGGCAGCCTGCAGAGCTCGCCCGGAGCCTAGAGGTGTGTCTGGCTCGCCTCCAGGATCACTGGGTGGGTTCTGGCCACCGACAGGGCTGGATGGCCGCTGGTTTGTGGTGAGCTCGCCTGCCCCCAAACACTTGGTTCACCCCAAACATTTGGCCCCGGGAGGCGGAGGGTATTCCTGGGCAGCCGAGCCGGGGTCCTGCCCTCGCGCGGGTCCCATCCACCGCCAGGCAGAGCGGTGCGTGGGACGCGCATCTTCCCGAGTGGTCCCCTCCGAACCCGGTCTGTGCGGATCCCGAGTCAGGCAGCCGCCGGAGATGGAGGGAGGAGTGCCTTCCTCTGGGTTCTTCGGCCAACAGCCGTGGGAACGCTAACTTTATCCGGAGGGGTCCGTTGGGGCGAGGGTGGGCGAGGTTCTCATCCCCCGGAGCTCCCCTCCCCCTCCAGGGCCTCCCCTCCCCCGCCTCCCGTGGCATCACCCTCAGAGCATCCTCACTCCGCCCAGTTCGGTGCCAGCTGCGTGGGCTCCAGCTTCGTGCGTTTTCCTTGGAATGCTCCAAAACTCGGCGGAGACTAAGGAAATCCCGTTGGAATTTGCCGGGCGTGCTCTCACCCGGCAAAGCGCCCGCGCCGCCGACCTTGACTCGAGCCCTCTTCAGCCAGAAGATTGCAACTTTGCAGGTAAAGAGGGTGTCGCCTCAGAGCTCCATTTGACCCGAGCTATACCTCGCCTGCTTTCTGGGATCTCGGTTAAGTTTCTCAGGCTGCCTGGGAAGCCGGCTCTCTTGGGAGGCGGACATCCCTGGGGGGTTACTAGTTCAAGAGGCTTCGGATGCACGGTTTCTCTTTAAGGCTTGGGACTGGGTCCGTGAAGCTTTCTGTGATGGACCCGGGCTGAGCTGGAGTCCTCAGCCTTTCACCGCAGACGGCTTTAAAGCAGGGGAGAGGGCAAAGATTGAACCTCCAGTGTGACTTATATGGTACTCAGAGCAGCAGCAGCCACGATATGGAGCTGGGAAAGAAGGCTGTTTTTAGCCTTTTATGCATTTAGGGAAAATGGAGATCTTGGTGGCCCCTGGGCGTATATAAGTGAGCCCTTAGATTCTGGTACCTAAACTGGGGTAATGAAGAAAGGATAGTGATCAATATCCTGTCGATCAATCATACTCTGCGTCATTTTCATTCTCTATCAAAAAACAGAAACACTTATCCGTGTCGCTGGACCCAGGCTAGGAATTCCTAGTTTGCTTGGCAACTGAAATTCCAACTAAGCCAATGACCCTGTTTGCTACTTGGCTGAATCACTGAGGTTTGCTGCACAACTTGTTGTTCTAGCTGAGAACTCAGCTGCCTTTTGTGATGAGGTAACTAGAGACTACTGGAAGGGGATGGACGGTTGGGAGAGATTGAGGCAAGGGAGCTCCGTGTCTTGTCTGTATTCACCATGCTGTATCCACTATGGTGTAATCCTGTTCACATGGTTTCTTAGGGTGGCCCTTCGTGGTTAATATCCACAGGGGACAAATGCAGCAGGTCGCTTACTCTGAGTAAGCACCAAGCCGAAGGAGCAGGGGGAGACAGAAGCAAGGTTTACTTGTTTTATTAAAAGGAAATTTAAAACAGACTTGTAACACTGAAAAAAAAAATTCCGTTCTCATATACTTTCTGGATTTCCTATTACAGTAATTGCTGCAAGAAACGTATTACAAATTCTTTAAGAGAAAAGGTTAGCTAGAGTTTGTTGTGTGTGTTTTTTTTTTTAATTCTGAATTAGGGAGAGTAAGAGTGGGTGGATATGTTAAAACATTGAAATCGTCATCACTGTGTTATGGTTGGCTATTTATACTTAGATTTGTAATACCTACTTCTGTTCACCCGGACAGTAGACCAAGAAACACCTCTCTTTTAAGTATGGAAGGCAAAGAATCAATAAGATAAAGGGATAACTAGCAGTTCGAATATTAGAATCAAAATTTAGTAAGATATTGCTTAAGAAGCATTTTAAAAACTAGATTTATAAATTAATGCAGTTAATGCAAATCAGTATGTCGGCAGAAGTTAAACTGGCTTTATCAACGTATTTTATGCAAATGTCTTGAATTAATGGACGGTTAGTACAGGTAGAAAGAAAGCAAGCACTTTCATTGTTCATGGATGAGACCACAGAGCTGGAGACCCTTTCAGTAGAGCTGATCAGAGCTCAGCTACCCTGCTAAGCTTGCCGTTGTGGAGTGAAGTGCCAAGAAGGTTACACACAAAGAGAAGTACTAACAGGTTAATTAAATTGATACATAAGATGTACTTAATATTCATTGAGTGAATGAATATATAGTTAGGTAGGCAGACAGTTTAAGGCATTGCAAGAAGATTTGTAATTGCGAATTTAGAAAAGTTCTTCCACTTAGTTAAGAGCTTAAAGGAACATGGGCATTCATCAAAGCATAATTTATCTCAGCTCAACAGGTAAAAGAAACATGTGTCTTTAGTAAATCCTGTCAAATATTAACTCTGAAAATCTTGGTTTTTGAAAAGTAAGTTTCAATTTACTTGCTTAATGGTCATTCTCACAGATATAAGAGATGGAATAAATTTTCCATTACTTATAAGCTTTAACATTTTGTAATTTTTACATTATTTATTTTTCTGTGGCAGTTATTCCTGTAAAGCCAAGTTCAAAATGCAAAGAGAAAACCTTGAGAAAATTAAAGTTCTATATGAATTTTATGGCCACTTTGATTATTAAAATGGTAAGAGAGCAAATAACTTTCCACATAAGATAAACTTTATTAATGCATACTTTATATAAGTAGGAAACACCAGACATTGCTTTTATTCTGTCTGATTAGGGGAATTTGAATATCGTGTTCAGTACATACATTTTAAACTTTTAAACGTAAACCCTATTATAAATGTGATAAATTTCTATTGAAGTATAATAATAACCTCTAGGGATGCACTGATTAACCCCACTGAATTGAAAATACTTTCACAAATATATTGTAGAAAATATGGTCTTAGTTTTATGCCTGCATGTTTAATTGTCAGGATAAGTTATGGCAATTCAGATTATCAACATTATATTTAGCAACTGAAAACTGACAATCTGCCTTTTCTAATTAATTCATATATTGGAACAAAAATAAAGACATGCACACTTTTGTTCGGTAGTTAATATTGTGAATATCAGTGCTCCAAGAGATAAAGGATTTTGTAAATAAAGATATAGAAGAAATGCTAAACACTAGCTAGGAAAGTAAAACTGTGGATTGAATATTTTCTTATGAAAATGTGCTTGGTTTATTTTTAAAAACAAGCTAGATGAAGGGAATATAATAAACTATTAACTTTTCTTTTTTCAAAATCATAATTGCTGAACATTTTATGAGATCAGATTCTAATGTGCATCTTTTCCTCCCACGTTGTATTGTCTGGGCCAAACTGAAACTAGTGTTACTCACCTCTTTAATATCTATGGAAAACCCACCATAAGCATTTTGGTTCTTATTAAAAATGATGGGGCTTCCCTGATGGCGCAGTGGTTGAGAGTCCACTTGCCGATGCAGGCGACAGGGGTTCGTGCCCCGGTCTGGGAAGATCCCACATGCTGCGGAGCGGCTGGGCCCGTGAGCCATGGCCGCTGAGCCTGCGCGTCCGGAGCCTGTGCTCCGCAATGGGAGAGGCCACAACAGTGAGAGGCCCGCGTACCGGAAAAAAAAAAAAAAAAATGATGAAGAGACAGCTCAAAACAAAAACCTTATCTTTTCACCTAATTTATGCTTCATCATGCCGCACAACACATACTCATACCAAATAAACATTAAAACTTGTTAATTCAACCCAACTTAAATTGGACATTTTCTTCTATCTAGTTGTGATGAAAAACTGCTTTAGAACTATCTTTCCTCTCCTTATGTTTTCTAGTTCTAATCCTCCAAGATGCATTGAGACCTTAATATTTTAAGAGATTTGAGAATATTTTGATCAGGGATGTAATATCATAGCTGTATCTTTTTAATAAGTACAAATAAAGACCTGATCTCTGAAAACATTAGTACTACCAAAATACGGTAGGATGAAAAAATACATTTAGGAGAAGCTCTTCATTTGTGAAACTGAAAATTAAAGACACATGCATTGGAAATGTATCAATTTAAAACTACATTGTTCCATGAACTATTCAGTAAATGTAGATATACTTAAATTTTTAAAAAATCTCAGTGATCCCTCTGAAAGTTCAGTTTCAGTTAAACAGGTTATAAAAGAGAGACAATAGTTTCAGTACTTGATCTTTTCTTTTAACTGATATCCCATTAATATTAGTGTATGTTTTGTCAATCCTTATAAAAATGTTTCCTTTGAAACACAGCAGTGTCACTGAGTGACAGCTTCTTGAGAAGCAACAGATGACACATGGGCACAGTTTTATTCATAAAATTAGAAATATTAAGTAAAACGTTAATTTAAAAACATGCCTTGATGGCTTTATCTAGCACACTGCATTCTTTTTGAGAAATGGCAAGTGAAATGTAATGAATCAGATATGCATTTGTTACACTCTGCCTGTAGTTTGCTATGTTTTTGAAATATGCTGAAAAAGTTACCATAAGTCATTCCTTGAACAAATATTATCAAGAGTAAATTTTACTTAAGGCAGGAAAACAGGAACTATTATGAAAAAAGGAAAGGAGGAAAAAGAGAGGGGACCATTATTTATGGGTACTTAAGGTATGCCAGGAGCTATGCTAGAAACTTAGAACAAAATTTTTTTTCTCACATTTTTCTTCACATCTACCCTAACACTAAGGTATTATTACTACCTTTTAACAAATCTGAAAAGACTAAATTACTAAAAAAAAAAAAAAAAAAAAAAAAAAAAAAAAAAAAAAAAAAAAAAATCACAAAGCTGCTTTATGGTAGAGTCAGGATTTGAACCCATGTCTACTTGATTCTAAAGCCAATACTCTTTTTACTTGATTCTTACGGTCTCCAAAATAAAATTAGTAATCTTTTAACAAGATCCATAAATTCATTGTATTCTTGCAGCCATTTATTGCTTTAATTTTTCAAATGTTATAACACTGGGACATAATTATGAGGCTAGACCCCATTACGAGGCTAGAATTTGAAACAATACTCTTAACTAAAGCTCCATGGGTTTTGAAGCAGAGCAGCAGATGAGCTACTCAGCTCAAGCTAGTTTCTTAAAATTATTTCCTTTCTTACTCTCGAATCTAAATGTAACATATGTGGAAAGAAAAAAAGGCTTATTTTCATGGATAGCATTCAAGGTAATACATTTTTAAATAGTCATGAGATTATAATTTCTAAATAAAAAATTGTCATTCAAAACTTTAGAACATCTGCAGGCTGTTGATAAAATGTCTTTGTACAAAACACAGTCATGTTAAGAAAGGTTTATTTTGCATCTTATTAGTGTTATATGAAATTTCTAGACAAGTGTTTGTTTTGTTTTCATTTTAAGCTCCTAATTATTTTGCATGTCTCTTGGTATTTAATGAGGGGAGTGCTCTTTCATGCATCCCAGAAGATATCTGTCAGCTGGTGGCACATTTTAACAAACTTGCCATGGGTTTTTTTTTTTTTTTAAACCTACACCTGAATTTAAAACCAATGTGCTTAAATCCAGAAACCTATTGATGTCAAAAACTGAGGAAATAACTTTTTTGAATATATGTCATACCATTACAAAAATTAGCACTGAAGTGATATCCTTTCAGTAGATATTGTTTGAATGTTAGTAAATGAATAATTGAATAAATTGATGAGTGACACACAAATTAGATCTTCATCTTTGCCTTTGCTGGCAAAGCTCCCTCTGTACAGAATAACTTTTCCCTTATTGCTTCCTGTCAGAATGTTCTCCAGGCACCAAAACCTAGCTCAATATCACTGTCTCCTTGAAAGTTTCCTTTATGTCTCCAGGTGTCGTGCGTATAAACACAAGGAAAACCCTTGTTATATTCTGCCTTGCAGATGGGTAGAGGTATATCTCCTGAACTAGACAGTAAACTCCTTTAAGAAACCCAGAGAATGCTCAAGAAATGTGTGAGTTTTTAAGTGACTTTGACTGTCAAAAATATTACGCTTTTGCAATTAAGCATACTTAATTTATTTCAGTTTTATAATTCCATTGCGAGCATATAATTGTGAGCATATTTATTTAACTAATGAAGCCATTATAATGATAACTTTGCACTTATGTGATATAGTGAGTACCATATTACTTCCTATGTTATAAACATAACCCACCATTATTCAATGGACATAAATTTCAGTCAACTTTTTTGTCCATTATTCAATGGACATAACTTTCAGTCATAACTTTCAGTCAACTATAATGCTCATTTTCACAGGATTTATATAACCAATCATATTATTAATGTGCTTTAGTTTAAGTGGTGCTGTGCTGAAATTCTTAGGAGGGGGTTTTAGTTCTATTACACCATGAGAAGTGTGATTAGAGTTGAAAGAGAACAAAACAAGTATTTCTCAGGAATACCTACTGAACTAAAGAAAGTCAGAGACTTCTTTGGCGTGATTAGATTTGGTAAATTAAGCTAAAAATTCATGTCAAAACCTTGACAGTATATGATGTCCAACTGTGGGTGGCATGAGCTTTTATTTTTTGGAGGGCGGTTGGTGTACTTTTAGTCTTTTTATTCTACTTTATTAAGAGTAAAATTCTTACAAATGAAAGTTTATGAAGAGTGTTCAGGTACTCTGCTACACTTTTAACATATTTTACCTCTAAATGATAGTGGAGAAACAACACAATTGTGTAAGCTAGTACCCTGTGCATACCAGGATCATAGTTCATAGCTCATTGGATTGTAATTTTCATTTTCACAGAATTAGGATAATTAGTGTTCAACATATGCTTTTTGAATGGGTGAATGGAATAAATGAATGCATGGGTGATTGTTGTCATCTGCTATGCTCAACCTCTATTTTAATATGCTGTTCTTTCAAGGAACTGGTCACATACCAATATGAATCCCCCCAAATATGATGGAAGGATGAAAGGACAGGCGTGATGCATAGTGTACATTGAGTGAAGGATGGAGAATCTATCATGCTTTATATATAATCATCCTTACTGTTTGTGAAGCATGGGTATCGTTTTATGTAAAGATCTCTTTACATAAAATCTTTAGGCTGTATACACTGAAGATCACATTGAAGGCTACACTTTAAATGAATTCTCTTCTGTGATAGTTGTAGTTTGACAAGCAATGTTGGGATTCATTTAACTGTGTAGAAATATATATCTATATATAGATATAGATATAGATATAGATATAGATATATTTGCATTTAAACATATACCAGCCCTTAAAACCTGCATTTAAATTCATTAATTAAGCATAAATTATATATATCTCCATCTGTATGTACTGTACATGTATGTAAACCTGTACATATAGCTATATATAATGCTATATAAGTAGTACAGAATGATACAGAGTGGGAGATTGCTCCTGGGGATGAGATCTTAAGATGATGCTTACAGAGTAATTATCAGAGACAGGGAGATAAAAATTGTTAGCAAAGAGGGTAAAGTAGCCTATAAAAGGCAAAAGAAGTTTTTTGCCAATGTATTAGTGTCCCTGTAGAAAGGTTAGATATGTAATGAATGACTTGGAAGTTCATCTAATTCAAGTCTTTTGTTAAGCAAATGCTCAAATCTTACCAAATGGTTTTTAAAAATACTATATACATATATGATACATATACACACATATAGAATGCTTCATGAAGGACTTACTTACTGCATGGCAATCACTCTACTAGATGCTGAGCATACAGAGAGGCACATACTACCTTTTGGTTTAAGATTTCCAAAAAGGATTCTCATAAGCCTCTTAACATGTTCTAGTGTCCCCTGTTATCTTGCTGATGTTTTGCTGTTTCATTGTCACCTGATCTCTTCTCATGGAAATAGAAAACTTATTAGGAAAATAACAAGTCATGCTAAAATAAATATAGTCTATATTTGGAATTAAAAAAAATAACATCAGGTCATGTTGGAAGAAATCCAAATGCATCTTCCTTGCCTCCAATTGTTTTCTGTAAGGGTAGGGGTTAGAGTTTCCAACCAGAAATTTATGTTAAATTTAAATAGTATTATTGACACTGTTAAAGATGGTGCTTTCCTTTTATATATAGATATTACTGAATTACCATTCAAAGGTGATGTATTTTAGGAGATCCAAAGTCTTGATGGATTTATGGTGATACAGCCACATGTTGGCCAATGGCCCTTTGAACCAATGAAGCAAACCTAAGAGAAGAAGCCAGTTTTAGAGCTAGGGATATCTTGACTTGGATCCTCACCCCCCTATCCCTTTGCCTTGGTACATGAAAAACTTTGGCTCAAGATATTCTTAGATGGATGAACCTATCCTAGAATCATCTAAGAGTTCTCAGTATCCACTGTTAGGGTTTCTAGGAAGCTCTTCTGTCTACAGCTGAGCATGAATTGAAGGCCTCGAAATAGGCCAGCTACCTCATGGTCTTAAATATTGGGAACAAAAAGGGAACTGCACTGAGCTACATTCATGTTTTTAGAATCATGTTTGGGGGAGTACATCCCTAGGACTATCCACTCTACCAGAAGTTTTTATTGTCTGAGAGTTATCATGTGAAATAATCAGAGTTCCTGTCTCTAAGCCTCTAATAGCCTCTACAATTAAAGAGAAAAAAATATTTTTAAAGAACACTCAAATATTCGGGTTATTATTGCTCTGTAGGATATTAAATAGCTTTGTATCTAAAAAAAAAAAGATATGTCTCTCTGTATGTGCTGTATAAAAAGAAAATGTTGGCAGAAGGAAAAGACTTCTTTGCTTATCTGGTTCATTTTAACCTCACAGCTTAACATTCTGATTTGTAACGTGCAAACTACTTAGAGAACTGAACCGTATATTTTCATTTAGCACTCCAGCACATTCATGGAACAGAGTGAAGCAGCAAGTAATTTTGCCCTTTCATGAATAAAAGAAGCCTTAATGAAAAAACATTTCATTATAATAGTGCTTATGCTAAAGAATTTTTCCCAACATATAAAATATCAAAAAATCTATCCTGAAGAACAAAAACTGCTTTTGTCAGTTGTACTTAACAGTGAATCACTAAAACCAGATTTTAAAACCTAACTTTCTAATCTTCTTAAATATTTTCTTACTAGTTATTACATTGATATAATTGAAATATTGGGAACAATTAAATATTAAAATTACCACTTTTTTTCAACAAATTGAGTATTTGAAATGATCCACTGTTGAATAACTTAGTTATATTTGAACCATATAACCTTGATTCGTTTCAGTTTATTTAAAGAGTTATTTGAAAACTGAACTACTATCTTATGAGTCAAGATCTTCTCATCTATAAAAATATATAAGGATTATGTGTCAATTATTTAATGTGGTTAAAGATAACCTCTGCTCATAGAATGCATCGGTATTCAATAGCTTTTAGGAGTGTTTCAGAGTCTGCCAGAATTTATTTTGATTTGAATCATAATAAAATGGATGTACAGGTATAACAAAGACAGTGACTGCTCGAAGGGTTTCATATACCTTTCGGTTCACTTCCAGTACAGCATTCAATAATATCTACTGCTTGCACTCCGTCCTCATATCTACAGATGGGCATCTTCAGTTGTCTAATTGGTCCTGTGTTTAAGGCTGCTCCCTCATAGACTGGAGGCTGATGACAGAGAAATGGCCGTATAGGAACCAACATTCCCTGCTGCCTCTACCAGATCAGGGTACTTCCATATGTAGATGACAAGTATGATGAACATTTATTTCTCTGAACATTTATAAAATTGTGGTAAGGCTCTGTGTTCATGGTGAAATTTCATTGCAACCTCTAATGAATCATGACTTCTGATAAAATACTCTTGTTAGTTTCTTTTCTTTAGGTTAGAGATAAAAGTTTCTTTCTAATATATTTAAGAAAATTTCATATCAAGAAGGGTTTAAGCAAAGGATTTTAAGAAAGGAAATTTCACATTGTTACATTCTTTCTTGGTATACAATGGGCACGATTAAACTATTGTGTTTAAGAAAAATGGTCAGTTGTATGCTCTGCTCCATTATGAGGGGAAAGTCATTACATGATGGTGCTGGGATTTCTGACCATTTTTGTGTTTTACACTAAAATAAATGCTGACCATAATCATAAGGATAAATATTATATGAATTCACTATAAAGATCTATATGAATATCTTAAATGTCTTGTCTGAAATAACAAAATACTTAAGATATACTACTGATTTATTCATCATAACTACTCATTCATTTTAAAAAGAGTTTAACCCTTTAATTTTAATTCATGCAGCAAATACTTTCAGTTTATTTTCTTAAAATTCACAGCAGTACTTTGAAAGTGTTTGCCAATTATTTCACATATATGTGTAAGACCAAACAATGCAAAACATTTACCTGACTATTGATGAACTATAGTTGTCTTTCTTTCTTATCACAGAAGAAAGTGGAAATAAACTTGAGGGACAGTATACTGATCTTTTAAAAAATAAAATTTTATGCACGCTGACATACATGCATTTGGTGGAGGGGTGGGCTGAGCTGGATAGATTTAATTTTTTAATTTTTTTCAAGAACAATTATAAATCTGTTTTATTTTGGTTTTCTTTTTTTATTTTTATAATTGCAGATGCTACACCTGCTGTCTTTATATGCCCTCTCTTCCTTGTAGCACCACCATGCCTCTGTGGGCAACCAAGAGTTCTCTCCAGCATGTTTAGTGTCAGTATGTAGGCAAAAATTTTTCTCAGTTTTTGTTTGATTGAAAATGTTTTTATTTGATCTCACTTTTAAAGCTATTTCCATTGGTTATAGTATTCTAGAGTAAAAATTATTTTCTTCCAGTACCTTATGCCACTCAATTGACTTTTGACTTCTATCATTTCTGCTGAAACGTCAGCCATCAGTTTGATTGTGGCTCCTTTGAAGGCAACGTGTTCTTTGTTTTTGGTTGCCTTTATGTTTTCTTTTAGTCTTTCGTTTTCAGTAGTTTTACAGTCATGTACTGAAGTGATCTCTTTGGATTTCTGCTGCTTGGCTTTTGGAACATTTCTTAAATATGGCTTGAAATCAGTTTTGGAAAATTCTTGGTCATTATCTCTTCAGAGGTAGTTTTGCACCTACCTTTATTCCCCCTTAACACCTCTAGTTACACATTTTTTTTCCTTTTTAGTCTGTGTCATATTTCTAGTATTCTTTTAATTCTTTTAATGTATTTCCATACATTTTTGCTCTCTGTGCTGTAATCTGGATATTTTTAATAGCTTTATCTATCCTCTGGAAGGCAGATAAAATGGGAGTAAACATCTTAATCCAACCAGAACCTAAGCTGATGAGAGGCTAATTTCAGACTTTGCAAGCCCATAAACCCCTAGTTGACCCCGTTGATATGTTATAAGACCCCAGGGTCTGAGAACCTTGGCTATTTAATAAATCACGTCTCCTTGAAGATTCCTGAATATGAATTTTTCCTCTGCATTTTTGCGAGATTGATGAATACTCTAAATTTCAGCAGCTTTCTGATAAGTGTCTTACTTATTTTCCTGCAAAGCTTAAGATTTTAACAAATGCTTTGAGAAAATTGCTGCTGAGTGTGAGACTCACTTCCATCTGTCTCCCTTCTTACCAGGACATGAGAAACTTGTATTTGCCTTGGCAGATGCATTGAGGGGAAATGTGGTTTGTAGAAGGTCAGGTCATCTCTCTGTGGTTTCTCCCTAACTGAGATATTGGCTTCTGAAGTCCTAGTCAGCTCTGCAGCTCTCTTTTTTTTTAAGTTGATTTTTAAAAAAATTATTTTATATTGGAGTACAGTTGATTTACAATGCTGTGTTAGTTTCAGGTAAACAGCAAAGTGATTCAGTTATACATATACATATATCCATTCTTTTTTAGATTCTTTTCCAATATAGGTTATTACGGAGTACTGAGTAGAGTTCCTTGTGCTATTCACTAGGTCCTTATTGATTGTCTATCTTATATGTAGCAGTGTGTATATGTTAATCCCAACCTCCTAATTTGTCCCTCCCTGCCCAACTTTCCCCTTTAGTAACCATAAGTTTGTTTTCTAAGTCTGTGAGTCTGTTTCTGTTTTGTAAATAAGTTCATTTGTGTCATTTTTTTAGAGTCCACGTATAAGTGATATCACATGCTATTTGTCTTTCTCTGACTTGCTTTACTTAGTACGATAATTGGAACTTTTCTTTAGACAGAGATTTATTTGCTTGTTTGTTCATATTTACCCAGCTTTTCTAAACATTATCAGAAGGAGTGTTAGTCCACTACGTGCCATTCTATCATAGTCAGAAACACAAATACTTCTTCTATATTTTGAATTTAATGCCAAAAAATTGAGTCAAAATGTTTAACAGAAAGAAATTATACTTATATGGTTTAGTATAGATACATAATTATACCCACAGAGAGATGAATATAGCAACTGCAAAGGAGTTTTGGAATGTTTAATCTGCTTTTTTTTATTAGCTCAGGAGTAACATTATTCTTGCAAAATGACCAAGTCTGTGACATTAGAACAACCATTTTAAACAACCATTTTAAAGCTATTTTGTATAAAATAATAAATTCTAAATAAAACCGTATTAATGTGGCTCAAATCAATTGTAATTAAGTTCCAACTAATAGCTCTTTCTTATTGAATAACAAAGACACTATTAACTGAACAAAAAGTAGAGGCAATATAATGCAGTAGCAATTCGACCTCTGTCACTGAGGTGAGATTTTTTTTCAGGCCTGTGGGTTTTCTGAGTAATCTTCATTTCTCCATTCGAAATCCATTATACAAGGTTGGGAAAGTGTCATCGCTCACTGCTGTTTGTGTTAGTTATAACTGTTACTGCTAAAATTGCCTAAGGCCTGAAATGTTTCCTTAATAGTGTTCTGCAGATGTGCCCAACATTATAGTAACCAGTTCATATAACTTAAGACGTCACCCGAACCTACCTATGAGATATTATCTCTGAATATTTCATCAGTATCATTCAGCATTTGATCAATATATCTGCTAGTTGTGTTCATATGATCCAAATCAGACCTTGTTTACCCTGAGATGTGCACTATTGTCTTTTTTGAAAAAATATACATTGTAGTCTTATTCTGTGCAAAAGGGATTCAGAAGTGGATGAGGAAGATGCCGTCTTCCCAATATAGACTGTACAGATCCATCATTAAGTCCAAACACAGAGTGACCTTAGCTCCAGACTGGCAAGTGAGTGTTAGGTTGTCAGTATGAACCTTCCAGGAATGGAGAACCTTAAGTTCTCTCCACAGCCCCTTCCAGGTTAATAAATGGCTTTAAGTATGATGAGGCCTTAGAGGAGGGTCTGGCTAAAGGACCATTATGTTTGCTCAGAAGAGAGTGAGGGCTTAGATTAAATTCTATTTAATCTGGTTGGTCCTGTCCCAGAAGTGAGATGCATATTTGTTTTTTGATCTGACATTCCTAACCTGTCCCTCAGCCCACAGTCTGATGCCATGGTTGTGACCATGGTCCTGAACACCACATGTACCACCATGGAAAGGAGTTCACCTCATGGTCAACAACAAGTATACCATCTCTGAGCTTCAGGAGAACCTACCCTAAAGCTGGACTTTCCTTCCAGTGGAACCTCTTGGCCACCAACCCTAGATTCATCCAAGTAGTTGTGTTTATCAATAGCTTGTTCCTTTTCATTCCTTAGTAGTATTTCATGGTATGGATGAAACACAGTTTTCATATTGGCTGGGACAACAAATGGACAAGCTGGAGGACCGCTGAGCTCACTTGCCCACTGGGCTACCTTCCTATCCAGGATCTGAGCCTCCGTACCTGCACACCCAATCCTCTGCCCAGGAAGCCCATAGATTTCATCTGACTGTGGGAATCCAGGCCCATGCAGTGGGCTGTGATGGGACTTCAGTCAGTCTCTTGATATATCTGGAGGAAGGTAATCAGCCTTCCCCAAAAGTTGTGGGGTGTCATCTGGAGAACTTTGGGGTTATAACCTTTATCTAAGACAGTCCTTGAGGAAAGAGCAGATGTTTGGGATCTCTCAAACCCAACCCAGAGGACCACTTTATTTCTACTCCACAGACCTGTAAAAAAGCAGATACTTTAGACCTTAATTCTTTGTGACCTGAGTACTAGTTTCTTTTTCTCTACATACCATGTAGATTTGCCAGAAAGCCATCATGCCACTTTTCTCTTATTAGTACTAATGACCAAGAGCACCTGCTCACAGACCTGAAGGCTTTCTTGAATAAGGACTTCAAGATCAGTTGTCTCCCAACTGGATCTGCATTTACATAGATTATGGAATGGGAGGTGGGGTGTAAAATTGGAGGGGGTCTACTTCTGGTCTTCTTGGTGAAGACCTCAAGTCCCATCCATCTCTGTATGTTTTGACATGCCCTGTAGTAAGACCAAGTGCTCTTACAAACAAGAATGGTGTGGACAAAGGTAGAATTCAGGAACCTGAATACCTCTCCCTTTCATATATTCCTATCTCCCCCAGCCTCCTTTTCTGCTATCTCTGTCTGCCATTATGCTCCATGGATGCTGCCATGATTGCAGTTTGTGTATTAAAGATTTTTCTATTGAAGTTTTTTGATGGCCAAAAAAAATTATACTGTAAATATATATATTTTTTATAAATATCAGTTTTGAGACACAGTTCTGTAACTGCATAATTACAAACCCTCAGGACTGAAATCCTCTTTGAGCCATGAAGTCGCTCAGACTTTAACCGTACGGGTTCAATTTTCTGAAGTGTTCTGTGAAGAGCGACATGCCTAATACAATTTTTCTTGAAATCTTCTAGTCTCTTGCTTTGTGGTATCGCACTGGAGCTTAAAGTCACACTGCAGTTCCCCAAATACACAATTATCATGCTAAATAACTAGATGGCTTTTAATGATTCTGGGAGTACGGGAAGTTTAAGGTGCTCTGATAGTGGCTAGAATGAAGTTTTCCAACTTTTTTTCTGAAAATAATAGCAAAGTAACATGAGTTCACATTTAGTGAGTGAGTAGGTTATGGCAGGCCCTAGGCTGATTGGTTTGCCTGCCTTATATTATTAGCCTCAGGACAACTATCATCATCCCCATTTTACAGATGAGGAAAATAAAGGCTTAGGTTGATTAAACAGCTTTCCCAGGTCACACAATTATTATGTAGTATGGCCCTGAATTAAACCCAAACCTGACAAATTCTACAACATAGTTTCTTAGCAATTATGCTATAATATAATGCAAGTTTGAAATCTGAAGCATTTTCTCAGTGTACCCACATGAATTACTGAACAGTCTCTAGTTTTCTGTTTATCAGTCTTAGCATGTATGACATCACGTTTCCAAGCCTTTTCAGGTTTTATAACACTTGCTAAAGTATTAACTTATTAGGGACTGGATTTAAATCCAATTGTACAATGTCTGGGAAAAGTGTCCTTATTCCATCCTTTTTAGTTCTAATCCATATTTATCAATCTCAATTTTAGGAAGACTCACCAAATCTTTATCTTTTTTTCCTTTTCAAGTCTATTTTAAACAGGACTGTTTCAAGGTCTGCCTCTTGATTTATATTTTAACTTGTGTGTGTCTGTGTGTTTTTTTGATAGACACCATCTCTAACCACTAGAAACCATTCATTTTTTTGACAAAAAAATGACAAAATTTTTGTCATTTTGAGAATGTAAGGTAACTGAAATCATACACCTTTGTACGACCTTTGGAGATTGGCTTCTTTCACTCAGTATTAATGCTCTTGAGATGCATTGTATTGTGTGTATCAATAGTTTTTTCCTTTTTATTGATGAGTAGTAGCCCATAGTGTGGATAAACCACACTCTACTTAACATCTGGATGATTTTCAGATTGTTACCATAACCAACAACACTGCTATAAACATTTGTGTACAGTTTTTTGTGTGAACATAAGTCTTCATTTATCTGGGGTACATGCCCAGAGTGTAACTGTTGAGTCATATGCTAGTTGAATGTTTATTTTTTTAAGAAACTGCTAAACTATCTTTCTGAGTGACTGTACCATTGTGCACACTTAGCAGCAATGTATGAATGATCCAGTTTCTCCACATCCTTAACCGTAAAAGGATGTGGGAACGTAGGATAAGGTGACATCTGTACTTCAGTGCCATTACTATTTTTTCATCCTAAAATTCAGCCATTCTTCTAGTAGTGATATCTCATTGTGGCATTAATTTGCATTTCTCCAATGGCTAATATCAGACATAATTATATGTGCTTATTTGCATCTGTATATAATCTTCCATGGAATGTCTCTTTATGTCTTTTGTGCATTATCTAATGTGTTTTTGTTCTTGTTTTTTTTTCAAGGTTGAGATTTGAGAGTACTTTAAATATCTATGTACTAGTCATTTATCTGATGTGGTTTGCAAGTATTTTCTTCACGTCTGTGGCTTGTCATTTCATCTCTTAAACAAATCATTTGCAGAGTGAAAGTTTTAAGTTTGATGAAATCCAGTGTATCATTTTTTTTCTTTTATAGCACCTTTCTTTTTAAAAAGGAAAAAAATAAAACATAGAGAAAACAAGTGATTTACTCAAATCCTCACAGCAAAGAAAACCAGCTTATTGCCTTCTTTTCTTGCTTCTAGTTATAGTGTCGTGTAAATGGGTATCTCAGTCATACTGTCCCCATCTGTCTGCTCACTCCTAGGCCATTCTTATTTCTGTTGACATACAGGTGTAGCATAATATAAAATTTTTCTTGTATATTTTTGATTAAATGCACATGTGCTTATTATGATCATCTGTAAATCACCTGTCCTTATATACAATTAAGCTCTATTTGAACTATTTTTCACTTTATTTTGCATCATTCCAATAGTATTTACAATGCATCACCTCGAGCCACTGATATAAATTTTTTGCTTTTATGGTGATTAGAATTAGGTGAGTCTGTCTTGAATTCCAGATTCAAGATGAATTAATTACTTGAGTAGCAAAAAACAAACAAACAAACAAAATAGATTCCCAGGCCAATACTCAACTCTGTAATGAATGATATTCATATCGTTATTATAATGCAAATGAATCTTAATGGTTTTCAACCATAGAATCAAACTTTGACAAAAGATGGAGGGCCAACTTTGGTGACAGAACCTACTGGAAATATTACAAAGTTGAAAATGTATAATTAAATTTATAGCTCGCTGAAGTCAGGAGGTGAAAGTTAAAATGAAAACAGAACATTAAATATAAATTTATGAATATTATTATTTACGAACAGTATTTAAATGTATGAATATATTTATTAAATATAGATTTATAAATATTATTTCTAAAATATAAAATAGTTTGAACCATATGAAACTGCCTATATGTGATGATTTTTTTATACAAAATAACTACTTCATATGATTCAACCTAATACTAAAATAATTATCAACATTGGGGGAAGATACGGAAGGACGGAAAGGGATGGTATATGTGAGGGAGGTCCTTATCATCCTTAGCAGGACACCAATAGAAAAGTGTCTAAAGAATCACATTAAAATATTTTTCTTACGAAGTTAATCCTTGCAATTATTAACTTTCAGATACCAATCAAATTCATACTTGTAACTGTCTAAATATTTTTTCAACTTTGTTAAGGTATAACTGACAAATAAAACTGTAAGATATTTAAAATATAAGTTGTGGTGATTTGATACATGTATACGTTGTGGAAGGATTCTCGCATCTAGTTCACAATCCACCAACTCACATATTTATCTTCTTTTCTTCTTTTTAGTGAGAACATTTAAGTTCTACTCTCTTAGCAAATTTCATCTATACAATACAGTTTTATCAACTATCGCCACCATGTTATACCTTAGACCTTCAGATCTTATTCATCTCATAGCTGAAAGTTTGTACCCTTTAAGCAACCTCTCACTATTTTCCTTACCCACACATCCCAGCCCTTAGCAACCACTTTTCTTCTTTCTATTTCTATGACTTTGACTTTTTTTTAAGATTCCACATATAAGTGAGACCATACAGTATTTGTCTTTCTCTGTCTGGCTTATTTCACTTAGCCTAATCCCCTCAAGTCACATCCATGTTGTCACAAATGGCAGGATTTCCTTCTTTCTCATGGCTGAATAGTATTCTAGTTTATGTGTGTGTGTGTGTGTGTGTGTGTTTGTGTATCTTCTTTATCCATTCATGCATTGATGGATACTTGGGTTGTTTCCATATCTTTGCTATTGTGAATAATGCTGCAACGAACATGGGCATGTGGACATCTCTCTGATATCCTCTTTTCATTGCCTTGGAATACATACCCACAAGTGGGAATGCTGGATCATATTGGTAGTTCCATTTTTTTGAGGAAACACACAAATATTTTTAAATACACATTTGTCTTCTTTGAATAATGTTTGCATTAGAGATTTCTCATGTTTAATAATCCTCTTCGTTTGCAGCATTGCCTCTTTCTAAGGCCCATTGCCTGAAATGGCTGGAAATATTTTTTCCTGTAGTGCCAGATACCTGACAACAGTAACAATGAAAAGGCAGAATTAAATAATTGATGTGGCTCCTTCTGGAATCAACCTCTCTTTGATTTGATTTATCTTCCTGGTACTTTCACTGACATAACCTGTCAACAAAGTTGTAGAGTAAAACAAAAACATCGAAACACAAGGAAATTCATATCACTTTCTGTTTGCAACACTTCTGCTTTAGGTAAAGTTTGTGTCTGAAAATTGATTGTTGATGAGCTAACAAAAAGATCATATTTCAGGCTCAAATCTGATTGTTTTTACAGTAAATTACCCAAGGCAGATGGAATCTTCTAGTTGATGGAACATTATGGTTAAAAGCCTTTGAGAAAAATAGTAGAGTGATGACACACTTTCACAGCGTGTGCCATTTGAATTTTGCTAAACCACCCCAGTTGCTTGGGAGGAAGTTATTAAAAGCCTCAGATTTGATGTTATATAGACCCCAGTTTAAGTGCTGACCCTCACATTCACTAGCTGGATAACCTTGTAGAAATTACTTAATATTTTTAATCCTCAGGCTTCTCATCTACAAACTGAGGATAAAAATACCTAGCTAACAGTGCAGTTGGTAAGATATATAAAATGAATATATCACAGTGCCAGGAGCATAATTATCTTTCACTAAGTGGCAGGATCACAGCTAGTAATTTATTACTGAAAGTTAATTATGAAAATTGCATTGAAGCTCACAGGTTTTTTCTAAGTCGAGTGATAGTAACTTTTTCATTGAAATTGTGCTGTCTCTAATAGTTAGAGATGCCCTGGATATGCCTGCATTATAAAACAAATAAGGCCATTGACCCTAATGATATTATTTAAGTTTAAAAGAGAGAGACGGAGAGAGAGATGTGATTATAGTTTTAGAGGCCAGGAAATAATGGCTTCTGCTATTTTCCTTTCCACCGTTTTCTAGTGGGGCAAGGACTTCTCTGAATGGGGAAAGCAGAGGAAAAGAAAGTATGTAATAGCTCCAGGAGGGGGTATGCAGAGCTATAGTGTATCAAGGCAACCAGTTAGTGGAAATCCTTGGGACTTCTTGTGGGCCTAGGAGTAATAACTATGATACTAATACTACTAGTGGTTAAAGATATCAAAATCTTTCTGCATATTACCTTATTTAATTTATGAGATAAGTTCTATTAGGGTCATAACAGACAGTGGCTACGAGCATGGTATCACACTTACCAGGTTTCCATTTCAGCTCTGTCACTATCTGTGTCACTTTGGATATGTTATTTATTGAATTTAAGCCTCTGTTTCTTCTTCTGTAGAGAGTGTTTTTATAATTATAATCATGGATGAGGGCATTCAGGTTTTAAGTGTCAGGGCCTTGTAGCAAGTATGTGCAAGTCTAGAATATGAATATTGGTGTGTATATTGTTAACTTCCCCTCAGTGCTTCTGTCTCCATAAGAATAAAGATATACTTAAAATGTCTACACATAGAAAAGTATATATTGTCTATTGTCTATATACTGATTTGTGTTTGGGCAAAGAAAATGTCAATTGAATACAACCGAATGTTTTCTACTTTCTGTTTTCAAGTAGATGAAAATTCAAAAATGTTAGTTACAAGAAAAAAAGAAATTATGAATCATCTGAGTTATGTCATTCAACTGACATATATTTGATTAATGACTGCATGCAAGGCAGTATTTATCTAGACCGTGCCACCCAAGATCACTTAGTTAGGAAAAAGATATTCTAGGCCCAACTTTAACCCTGCCACCGTGACTTTGCAATTCAGTGTTTTCTTTAACAATATTGTTCTAGCATCTAGATCAGTGGTTGTCAACCTTTAGGGTACGTACATCAAATTGCCGCATTATGTTCCGGACTTTCTGGTTCAGTGTGTTTGGGGTACAGCATGAAATTTGCATCTCTAACAAGTTCCCAGGTGACATCTATGCTGCTAATCACACACTGAGGACCACTGGTCTGGGTCAGTGGTTCTCATCTCAACGTTGTACGTAGCATTCCTATGTGATCAATACCAAGTTTGGTGCAAATAATTCATTATTAAGTATAAAGTAGCAGTGTTTGAGAAAGATACAATTAAACGTTGGAGGATATTTATATTTACCCTAATAATATCACTCCTGTGTACAAATTAATGTCCTGGGGATTACACATAGGAATACGCTGCACATCTGAATGCCAGCCGTCTCGTGTGTTGATGCAAAAAACCAGTTTACAAGTAGGCTACAAACATTTAAGTTGTCTTCCACTTGTTTTTGGCTTCCTTGTCACTGTCATGTCAAACTGTCCAGTGAATTCTGCGGCAGTCACTGGCTGCATACCATCATCCTTGTTATGTAACCCCTGCCAGTATCTTGGGTGTTATCAATATCTAGTAAGAGGTAGAGGAAAAAGGAGGAACAGAGTTTGCAAGAATAAGAAACCCATCGTGTTTGCACACCATCACAAAGATGCAGCGGTAAATACTGTAACAAAATTTTGGACAAGAACACAGGTGAACCATTTTGCATTTACCAGAGAGGAACATCCCAAGCCTCTAATACTAGGGAGAGGGGTGGCTGTGGATGGAAGACATGGGACAGTCATAGACCATATTTTGCAGTGAAATAGAAGGCACAGCTGCTTCCTGAGAAGGAAAAAGCAATAATTTATAGGAGGCATGAGGGAAAATTGAAAGCTTCCGAGAGTCACCAAAGAGAGTAGAAGTCAGCTGACTGAAACAAAAGTGTTAACTAACAACTTTGAGAAGGTAACAGTCATTAGAAAATGGATTTCATGGTGACCGACATTCCCGTGTATTTTTGGTTTTGCTTTGTTTTTACTCCAGCAGCAATAAATAGATAGGACATATAAGAAAAAAAATCAGAGTAGGATTTATCCAGGATTCATCCAGATGTGGTAGAGAAGCAAATGTGTATCCCCAGTCACTGTGTACTCGTCTAAAGATGCTATGATAGGAACTATGTCAGAGAGGGCTCAGAGGCAAAAACCTTAACACAAGAAATATGATGAGAACACATTCTCACCAATCCTAGAATTTAATTAGGAACTGATGAGAAAAATAATCTATTTCAGTGTGACAGTGTTTAGGGTTAGGGTTTATAGAAAAGGATTTCCTTAAAATGGCTTGAGAATTTTTGACCCACTATCAGTAACATACTTCATCTTCACAGGCAAACTCAATGGGCAAAGTTTTGATTTTTGTTTTCAAAGTTTTGTTGTTTTAAGTAGCAGCTTTCCTTACATAAAAACATATAAAATAGTCAAAACCATTTAAGAGCAAATCTGACTTAAAATATTCAAAACAACAGATAATTTAGCTTTAAAAACTTAAAAAAAAACCCCACAGAAACAAAAACAAGGAACCCTCATAGAATACATTATCTTTTTGAGAGTCTTATTGCTATGATGTGTGAACCCCATCTAGCCTGGATGGCTGTGGCAGGCTGAGTTCTCTGTTACACATACTCTGAAATGGAAGTTAGGGCCTACTAGATATTTATTACAAAGTGGAAGAGAAGGAAAGGAAGCAGGACTGGCAAAAGCATCAAGTTGAGTTGTGGTGCAAACTCAAGGGTAACCTCAGCTGATCCCATAGGGTGCTCAGAGGCTAACCTGACTCCAGATTTACCTGACCCAGACACAGTGACTGGATTTTCTACTCCTGCATCCGTTAATCATTTGCTGTGGTGCCACCCCAGCAGGTGTGACCTTGGGTGAGGTGAAGGGGCTGGCAGCTGAAAGCTGTCTCCTGTCCACGTTGGCAACGGTTGATTCAATAAAGCCTTAACTGAAAAGGGATCTGGGTGGTACATCACTGCCACCAAAATGTTTTCCCCAAACTCTTACAATTATAATGAGTTCTCTCGAGTTATGTAACTGTTAATGTGGGACATCCCTCTTTTTTTTTTTGTTAGCTATTATACTACGTACCATCTCCACCCCTCCCAACGACACAAAAAAGTAATTTTCTGAGACAGGCCTGCCAACGTTTTCATTTCCATTCTAGTTTCATTGAAGACATTTTAAAGGGTCATGGACTTTAGGTGTTTCAGTGAACCTCTAAAACATAACACTGAGATAATAATTGGGAAGCATAGCTTTGAGCTCATAGAATGTTTTTTCCTTCCTAGTTATATTCATTTCTTCCTTTGTATTATTAAAAAAGAGAGCAGAATCTTAGAAATGTTCTTCTAAATAAGTAGTAGAAGAAGAAAAGAAATAGATGTGAGAGGAGCAAGACCTTTTAGCACATGTCAGACTGAAAGGAGTCTGTAATCAGAGAATCAGACACCTCCTATGACCAAAAGGGTGTCAGTTTTCTTTTGAAAATAAGTAAAAATTGCATTGGCAGATCAACAATTTGCAAACTTAAATTTATATCATTTAATTGAAGATCTCAAATTATTATTTCAAAGGGCTTTTTAAGCCTTTCATTAGTCACCGTAGGCTAGGTGCTTTTTTCTCCTTTAAAACAGGTTGTCATTTATTTCAGAAACAGAATTGACACAAATGAGAGCAATAGTATAGTGCTCATGACTCGATTTGGAAGGATGAAAAGAGTTTTCTGTTTGTTTCTCTTTGGAGGTGGCATTGCAGTGGACATCTGTTGGGTTAGCATAAGTTAATTTAGTCCCTTCGTACTTTATAGTTGGTCCAGAACAGAGCCTTTTCCACGAATGGGTGTGAGAGAGGGGGAAGAACCCAAGTATCCTCAATTAGTTTGCAATGTTTCACATTGTTTTATATTGCCTATTTGTTTTTCTTTAAAAAGATATTAGAATTTAAGATTATGATTATTACTCAGGTGTATTAGATGGAATTCTTGATTTTCAACTAATTAAACAACAGTACTACTATCATCACCGTCATCATCATCATCATTATTCTTATTTTGCTGACAGAGGCTGAAAAGTGAGTATGACACTTTTAAGCAACCATATTTTAGGGAACTTTTTGTTTTTGATCAGTTTCCAGTCTGAATGCTCAAATGGAATGTTTTATAAGAATCAGTAGCTCTTCTGTGCATATAGAGATTATAAGAGCTTTAATGGCAATCAGGAAGGAAGGGTTTTAGGTGAGAAGAATTATTGTAGCAATTTGACAAATTCTGTATATAAAGGGGAGATGGAGGGAGAGGGAGTGTTTGACTCAGTTTGAAGTCTTCATCAAGTATGAAGAAAGGGCAGAGAAAGAAGTTGGCACATATAATAATTGCAGTTTTTCATAGAGCATCTGAATGTGTAAGGTGCCCGAGAAATCATTTTTTCTATAAACTGATTAAGCAGTTTCTTTCATGGACATTACTATGGTTGGAGTTTTGAATAGACAGTTCTTTGGGAATAGAGACTTCCAATTCCAGTACTCTTTTTTTTTTTTTTTTTTTTTTTTGCGGTATGTGGGCCTCTAACTGTTGTGGCCTCTCCCGTTGCGGAGCACAGGCTCCGGACACGCACGCCCTGCGGCCCAGGGTCCTTTGGCCCCGGGGCACGAACCCGTGTCCCCTGTATCGGCAGGCGGACTCTCCACCACTGTGCCACCAGGGAAGCCCCAATTCCAGTACTCTTGAAGAATAAGAATAGTGCGTTGGCAAGTCCTGGTGCTCCAGAGTCAGGAGAGGCTCCCAGGGTGGAATGCGAGGGTCCGCTGGCCACGGGGCCAGAGCCTGCTGGTGTGAAAGGAAGACACAAGGGTTTGTGCTTAGACGAAATATGGTAAGAGGACATATTCTTTCCTCCCCAGCTCCCTTGTTAATCAGGTACAACTGGGAAGAGCAACGGTTTATAATCATGCTGCTGACCTCTCACTTTGGTTCTAAAGACCACACAGGAAAAGTTTTCATAGGTCACGTGTATTGGCTTGAGAAGTTAATAGAAACAGAGAGAAGAATTTTTCAGCTACGTGGATGTCATTGCAGTTGTCCAAGGAATTATTCATTGTTTGTATCCTAAATGCCCAGTATATATGGTTGCAGCTGTGTATCTGAGCTTCTCTTGTATCCATAAAGGTTTGACGAGATACTAGTAGATGCCTGGGGAATAATAACAGTAACAAACCCCCCAGACTTAACTTGTTTTTTCTTTTGTCTTTAATTAAACTCAATAATCACCTTGTTGTGTACAGTAGTATCAAGAGACCATCTTTTGATTTGTATTAAAATAGAAGTTAGCATATGGGGATCATACTGCCCATATTCCTACTGACAACAATGCAATGTTATCAAAGATGAAGGTGGAGGGAAAGGATACTTGACACCTTTGAGTTGCAATATTCTTAATTGTTTGACATTCTTATATACTAGCAACATTGTATGGTGGACTTCTCTGGTACCTACTCCAGAATCTTTCCATATTTTCCTATTTAGAAAGTCTTTTGTCCAGATAAATGTCCTCTAGGCTTATAACTGAACTTGTCAAGCTCAATCAAGGCCTCATTCTTTCCATCAAACTTCCCTTCCATTTTCCAAACGTTATGCTATGAATTTACTCTTTCTCTGGTTTATCATCTTCTTATTCTACCCTTGTTTCCGTGACACTTCTGATTCTTTTCAATTTTACTTAAGGATGCATTTACCTTGATCTCAAGAAAAAATGTTTTTATTTCTCAATGAGACAGTGTTTAGAGAATGGAATTTCTCTCCATGAAGGACATCAAGAAGAACTCTACTCACAGGGACTTACTGAAAGATTTCATTCTTAGGGCATTTTGGTTGACATTGGGTTGGCTCTTCTGACTTATCACGATGTTCGTTGTAAAACATAAAATGCAAGTCACATGACAGCAAATTTTAAGTCACAGGTTTCAGAATTTGGGATGTATTTGGAAATGCCCAGACTACTTTACCATTATCCAGAATCCCAGCTTTAAAAAAAAGGCATAATCTTCCAAAATGGTGCAAAACATACCTTACAAAAGAACAAAACCTAAGGGTCACATACTGTTGAGAGAAGAATCTCTCTCCAGCCAGGCCCTAGAACCTTGTGTCTATTGGAGGCATTCTACATGTAGGCATCCTTACGGCAGATGGAAATGAACATCATGGATTTATGTTTGAGGGAAGAGAAGTTACTAACTCAAGAATCCTCCAGTGAAAGCTTTACTTCTCAGTAAAGAAAAAGTGTATATACAAAAAGTGTATATACAGCATGGTAGCAGCAGTAAAGATATGTTTACTTTATTGTATGAGTGGACATGTAATTTGCCATGGATGGAAATGGGTTGCCTATAGCATATTTGCATTGCAAGAATTCATAATAATAAGTTATACACAACCGAGAGACAATGCTTCCTCCTTATAGAACGAGAAGTACTCGTCAGTAGGATTCATTACCTCATATAATAAAAATAGTATGAACCATTTTCAGTAGGAACTGTAGTAGGAATCTGAATTCTTTCACAGACAGAATAATCTAAGGATGTTGGAGAAGACCAATGTGTTACCTTTTGCAGATTTGAAATTCTGTGATCTTTTTATGATATATTTATAGTAACCTATGCCATGTAAAAGTAAAATACCAACAGTTTGAGACTGTCAAAACGTTTTTTGAAAGGATCATGTCTATAATTTCTCATCTATAGTTTATTAATACAGTTCTTAGTTGTTAAGACATGTCCTTGTGGAAATATTTTCGTTATCTTTTATGTGTCTCTTTGCGTGAAATCACTTGGACACATTACTCCCACACCTGTTTCCTCACCTCTAAAATAACACTTCCTGGGATTGTTAGGAAGATTCATATAGGTGAAAACACTTTGAAAGAGTAAAGCATTTCTTATACTAGAATTCTATCTGCAGTTGTTATTCACTTTGCCTATTATAGTTCTTTTCAAATTATCTAGTGTAATCTTGATAATTTTTTATTTACTTTTTAAAATACTTAAACATTTTATTGTTATTATAGATTCACAAAGTGAAATTTGAAGAGATGTAAAAATCTTGCAACCTATAAAAAACAATATAAATCTTTTTAGTTAAAATTATTTCTCAATAAAAGTAATGACCCTTTATAAATCAGTCATCGCTTCTTTTTTCTTTTAATAAGAACTGATATCCACTCTTTAGAGTTCTTTTCAATTTGTATTGAAATGCCAACACAGTGCAGGAATAAAGAGTGTGTGATCTGGAGCCAGACTGCTTGGGTTTATACCTCGATTCTGCCACTTACTAGTTGTATGATCATGATACTGGACGCTCAGCTTCTCTGTACACTGGTACCAAACTGAATCTCAGAGACAGAGTTTTGAGTGAAGTAGAAAAGGAGAGCTTTATTACTTTGCCAGGCAAAGGGGGGCACAGTGGGCTCCTGCCTTGAAAAACTTTGTTTCCCAACTTGGAGGGGCTGGTGAGAGGTTTTATAGGAATTGTTCAAAGAGGGCACGATCAGCACATTCTTCTGATGGGTTGCTGGGAGGTAGCAGGAGTCAGCATCATCAGCCTTCAGGTTCCCACTGGTCTGGGGTCTACATGCTTGTGGGCAGCATACGTCATTAATCATTAACTTCCCCACCTGGAGGGGGTTTCAGTATCTGCAAAACAGCTCAAAGATGGTGTGTGTATTGGTTGAATGGGAAGCAGGACCTTGCCCCAGGGCTGCATTATTGTTTCTCTTGACTGTTTTTTCCTCCCTGATCTGACATCCCCTCTGTTCCCTAATTAAGAACTGCTTGAATCTGTCTGTTGGAACTCAGGGAAGGTCATGGAGGCTGAATGAAAGCTATTTCCTGTGATCAAAGAAATGGGGTACACAGAAAGGCTTTGTGCCCAGGAGCCCCACAGGGCCCTGCTCCGTATCAAGCATAGGGAAGTATCTTAATCTCTCAGAGTTTCAGTTTTATCATCTATAAAGTACATATAATAAAGTTACTTCCTCTTGGAGTTGTAAGAATTAAATGAGATAGTGTATATAAAGCACGTGGCAGAGTACCTAGAACATACTAAGCACCCAGTGAGTGTCACCTTTCTTTACTGTGGTCTTTCTCTGGAAGTTTCTAATCCATTCCCTCATCCAGTATAATTCCTACTTCCTAATACAAAAAGGGTTTCTTAAACATCTGGACCATCAAGAATCTTACTATGTAGATTTCACCTTCCAGACAGTTCTGCATTTGCACATGATTTTGTGGCCTCTAGATTGTAGTCTTTAGGAGCCATACTCAATTAGCTAGGAGATCTTGAAGTCCAATATTACTGAGAGGTATATCTTGATGGCCTTTGTAATGACCTCTGCATTCATTTCACTTCTTTCTCCCAGTGCTCCAGAGTGAACAACCAACTTTCTTCTAGCCTTATAGCCTTGGCCCCCTCTTCCTCCTCCTGCTGACGTTGTCATTTTCTTTAATCTTCCCAAGCTCACTCCTTTGGTCATTCGGATTCCAACAAACTTCCCCTAACGCAGTAATGGAACTAAAGTAGCCACGTGGGCCCTCGGTATCACATCACCAATTTTATTTGTCTGCACTTGCGGATGATCTTCATGATAATTTGTTAAATTTGTTTCTATCTCCCCATCATGAAATACAAGTTCCATGAAAACTGTGGCCATATCTGCCTTATTCACTTACTGCAGTTTTCTCTGCATATTATACGTGTCACCTACTAACTATATGATACATATTCACTGAACGCATAAATGCAAGAGAATCATTTACTTCAAATAAAATGGCAGAGCAATTTTCATATATCTAGAATATCTTTCCCACATTTCTTATTTGTCAAAATGGCACTCATTCCTATTCTATGAAGTTCTTTAAGCTTCACACAGGAAAAAATTAATCTCTCTCCTATGTGCTCCTATAATATGCAGTTTCCTTAGATGCAAAGGCCTTAGTTAGGTATGATTTTGTAAGAGAAACTACTTGTGCATTTGGTCCATACTGGACTGCGACAGTTTTCTAATAGGGCTCACCCTATATAGCTTGAAGGAGATTCCTTTGCTTTTTTAAAATATTTTTTTAAGGTGAGTTGAGAATCATTATGTTCATAACGTGGAAAAGAAATGCATGGGTTTATTATATAGCTAACCAGCATATTTTATACACAAAACTTATAAAAACATAGAGTATGTCCTGGTTTTTAACATTCAATTACCTTGAACTAAAAACTCAGGGGAGGCCTTTGATAAATGTGACAAAATGTAATGTTTCTGGTAAAGTGTAGGCTCTGCTTTTGACAACCTGTTTATCAACATTTGTTTACCCACTTTAGTGTTCCATGCAGTTCTGATTTGGAACAGTCTCTTGTTTGTCTAGAGGTTGCTAACAAAAATTCTAAGCGTACTTAATCTCCATCTGCTCTTGTAAATAACTCAAGCGCACAATCTTAATTCATTCACTTATTTGACAAAACAAAACTGATTATTGGGCTTCCCTGGTGGCGCAGTGGTTGAGAGTCCGCCTGCCGATGCAGGGGACGCAGGTTCATGCCCCGGTCCGGGAAGATCCCACATGCCGCAGAGCAGCTGGGCCCGTGAGCCATGGCTGCTGAGCCTGCGTGTCCAGAGCCTGTGCTCCGCAACGGGAGAGGCCACAACAGCGTGAGGCCCAAAAAACAGAACTATACATAGACACTGTGCTCTAGTTGGTAAATCTGTTTCTCACAGGGATGTGGTCTAGTAATTTGGAAACTATATTATGTGTATACTAAGGTTCAACAAATAGGTTTATTGAGTGAAAAAAATGCACAACCTAAAAGTTGAGAATTAAGTTTTATTTGGCGGACAAAATGAGGACTTAAGCCTGGAACGTAGCCTCTCAGTTAGCTCTGAGGGACGGCTCCAAAGAGGTCAGGGAGGAGCCAGGGTAATATAGGAGTTGTTGCAACAAAGACCAGGTATTCGGAACTTCAAAAGATTACTGTTAATTAACGAAAACGAGACATCTCAAGTTAATGAATTTAGTGCTTTCCTGTGTATGGGAAGATGGGCTCACTGAAATCATTCCTTTGATATGCATCTCAGCTCTCTGGGGCCAGGATCCTGTGTAATTTTTATTTCCTTTGAAAATTTGATTGATTTTTAGCTTAGAAAAATCAAGTCATTAAATGGAAAGGAAGTACTCTTCTTGTGGGACTCTTTACTTAAAATATAGACTTATGAAATTCATATGAATTTACACCACAAAGTCCAAACTATCAATGTTGTATCATAATTTTATGTTGTAGCATCATTTTATGATTTACACTGGTTCATATTATAGTGATTGTTCTTATTTAGTGTCCTGCTCATTCTGTTTTATTCATATACGAAATGATTAGTAAAAAATGTATTTCTTTACAAATGCATGTATTTTATCTTGATAGCTCTTAAACCTATCTGTCTACCCACCTGTGTATGTTGCATCTTGGAGAATACTTCTAATATATTAAGCTATTCATTCATATTTCCATTGATTTTATGAGACACAGTTATACTTCCCAAGTCTTATAAAACTGAAGCTGACAGATAAATATTAAATGTATTGGATGGCAGTAGATTATTGAAAACTGGTCCTCTCATAAACTTTGAACTTAGTTTATTGACTAATTGTTGACTATAATCAATATCTCTTGTACTCTAGAAATTAATTTTATAAAATTAATTTAAATATTTATTGCATTAAAAAACAAAACTATATAGTGGTTATTACTCATATTTATCATGGAATATATGTGCTAATTTACATGTGTCTTAGATTTAAAGAAACTTAAGCTCAATTTTACAAATATTGACAAATTATTTTCATGAGTTTACATGTAAATTTTGCCAGTTAGAAATTCAGTGAAACTAGAGATGATCACCATCAAATGAATACCTGTGTATCAGCCACTTTTGTACACTGAATCACATTTGCATAACAACAACCCTGCATGGGCATCATTATCTACCAGACAGCCTGAGTTTTGAGGAGAGGAAATAACTACCCTGAGGCTAAGTGGCAGGAGACTGCAAAAACACAAATGTTTAGGCTCCCAAACTAACACACCTTCTATTGTCAGCCTAGAAGCAGGAGAACCAAAGCTCTAGTGTTTCATCCTTATGAGAAGTGTAAAATCACCTGAGGTTCCCTCAGACCAAAACTTCTTGGGTTGTGAAATTTAGTTACTTTATTACAATGTGCTTGCAGTAAATTTAGGGTTAATTCAAGTCCTGAACTTCCAAAATTACAGGAAAAAAAGGGTCAAGGCTGAAACTGAATAGGCATTTAATGTATATCTATGCCTATTTGAATTCTGTTTCTCAGAATTCAAGCACCATTCAAGCTTAATATATTTTATCTTGACCCTTTAACACAGGATTCTGAGAGAGTCAGTATTATCTTGATTTTACACATGAGAAAACATAACTCTGAGTTAAGTAATTATGTGTAGACCACGCTGGTTGAAGGCATCTGCGTTGGTGTACAAACTAGCTCTTGCTGAGTGAAAATCTTATGTTCTTTAAAAATGCAAAATGCAGACACTCAAGAGGAGTTCTAAAATTTGACAAAAGAAGAGGCAGTAGAAGGTGCAGTGCAATGTATTAGGGTTCCCCAGAGAAACAGAACCAATAGGAGATATAGAGATGGATGGATGGATAGATAGATAGATAGATAGATAGATAAATGACAGATAGATAAGATAGATACATAGATGATAGATCGATCAATCGATCGATAGATAGATAGAAGATAGATGATAGATAGATGGATAGATAGATAGGTAGATACAAATGATATTTATCATAAGGAATTGGCTCACACAATTATGGAGGCTGAGAAGTACCACTATCTGTCATCTGAAAGCTCAAGACCCAAGGGATCTGGTGGCATAAATTCCAGTCTGAGTCCGAAGGTCTAAGAATCAGGAACACAGTCCCAGTCCAAGATCAGGAGAAGACCCATGTCTCAGCTCAACAGTCAGGCAGAGAGCGAATTCAGTCTTCCTCTGCCTGTTTGTTCAGGCTCTCAGAGGACTGGGTACTGCCCACCCACATTAGGGAGGGCAATCTGCTTCACTCAGTCCATCAATACAAATGCTAATCTCTTCCGGAAACATCCTCATAGAAATACTCAGAAATGTTTAACCAGATATTTGGGCATCCCAGCCAAGTTGACACATAAAATTAACCGTTGTATACAGAAAATTTTTTTAAATATATCAACTAGAGAAATCAGATTATTTTCGCAGAAATTTAGCAAAGAGCAAGTTAAGCTTTACACCCTTGCTAAATCCCAAAAATATAGCATTGGTTAGGTATTGATGCTAAAGTTTACCTCCATTTAAGATGGTCTTTCACTATGTTCATTCATTATATAACATTTAAAGAGGAGATCTAAAATAATTATTGACTAAAATATATTTCTAGTATAATATATCTTCAGTAAAATGTATATAGAAAATGTCATAGAATTTGCATAATAATGATTATTTTACTTCCAAACACTAACAATGTTGGTTTCAGTGGCAGAAGGCTATAATTACAATGTGTCAAACATCTGGTTTAAGAAAAATAAATATTTATACATATTCTAATTTCTGATACTCTATAGACAAAATATTTGATTAATAGATTTTTATTTAGCTTTTCGTCTAGATTTTCCATCAGTGCATACAGAGCGCCTGTGAGGTTTTTAATATCATGGCATTTTGGGATTGTAATTTTGAATGGTAAACTGACAACTAAAATATTAACTCCCAGCTTCACTTTCATGGTAATTTTAATAAATCAGCAATGTTTACAAAGCTAACGAACTGTTTTACAGGAGGTGGTGTGGAATCATATCTATTAGAATTAGAGTACATCTTGGTAGTTTAATTCCTCAATTTCCTTAAGGCAGCTGGGTCCCCAGGAAACAGAGAAAATTTGCAGAGATCTAAGAGCTGTTTTAATGGAGCCAGAGTCAGAATGGAGAATTCTATGAAATAAGCCAAAGCTCTTTCTCATTTCTGAAATCAATGCTCTAAATTAGTTTAGGCCAACTCTTAGAATAACAGGAGAACATTGACTTAAAGAAAATTAGCTTCATTTAGTTAAAGTTTAAATGAAGACTTGATGGAACATAAACTATACCACTTATATAAGTAATCCTATCATATCTGTTAAATTTCCAAAGACATAGAGCTAATTGAATTTGGAAGAAAATGCTAACATGCCTGCTGTTAAAAGCTGTTTTAAGTGTGGTCTTAAATCTTTCAATGCCAATATACTAAGAAGATAAACTTCTAGGATGAGTACTTAAACATAATATAGCTTTATATCATTAAAAAATTATCACAGTGTCATAGGGCAAATGACAGTACAGAATTACAAAATTCTCTGGAAGGCAAATCTATCATACATTTGGACAATAACCAAATAACCTGTAAAAACACCTGCTTTGCCAAATAAATGTAATCTTTTAAGTTGCTATGGTAATTATTATACTTGTTGGAGGTATTTAAGAAATGTGGGGCTTCCCTGGTGGCACAGTGGTTGAGTCTGCCTGCTGATGCAGGGGACACGGGTTCGTGCCCCGGTCTGGGAGGATCCCACATGCCGCTGAACGGCTGGGCCCATGAACCATGGCCGCTGAGCCTGCGTGTCCGGAGCCTGTGCTGGGCAACGGGAGAAGCCACAACAGTGAGAGGCCCGCGTACCGCCAAAAAAAAAAAAGAAAAGAAAAGAAAAGAAATGCTGAATTCCTTGTGCATAATGAACTTTTATGAAGAGTATTCTAAGCAGTTGAGTTTTAAAAAAACTAATTTGTTTTTGATTTGCATAATTGATGTTTGAGTTCAGCATAGAAATAAACTCAGTTGGTAAATTGAAAGGACATGAAAAGATTGAGTGAAAGATTTAAAAGTTCAAGACAAAAGGAAGAGATTGCCTTTTATGATATTTATGCCTACTACCTCTCTGTGAATTGTATAGTGCTTTTAGGTTGTTATTCAGTCTGAATTCTATCCAGAAACAGCAAAGAAAGTGAGAGTCGCCTTGCAGCACAGTTCTACTGAGCTTTAACATTTTGGGTTTAATTTAATATTGGGAGTGAAACCCACACTTAATTATTTACTAATTGCTACATCTCACATGAGCAAAGGACTAAATTATGTTCTCTTTTTCTAGCTGCATTCATAGTGAATTGAACCAGATTATTTGAGATGCTATGACTGGAGAATGGGAAGGGGGAGATGAGGTGACTATGACTTGCCAGGGGTCTTTTTAGCAGGCATCTATGAGCCTGGAAATATTCTCCAAACAGGAGAAGAGCCAACGGAGGAGTGACAAATAGGCCTCCGTTATCTCGAGTATCGGTTAATATGGCTGCCAAGACTCAGTTTGCAAAGAAGCCTAAGATCTGAGGGACCAATGTTTAGGGGAGGTCCAACAGTGCTGGTAAAGACTCAGAAGGACTTTCTGAGAGCCAGTGATGAGGAATCTGAGGTTCAGAATTAGACCAACTACACAGGTAAGGCATCACTGGAAAACTAGGGAACATGATAAAAACCCAGTCACTGGGAAACTGAATGACCATTTCATTAACAGAGAGAAACGCAAAATGTGTAATATGGGATGAAGAAAATTGGACATAGAGTAGGGAACACATTTCTCAAGCCCTTGTGACCTTGTCAAGTTAGGTATCTCACTATCCATCCCAAGGGTCACTGATCAGTTGTGCTTAATCCAGGCAGGTTTCCTGAGGATTGAGTTCATACATGTAAAATTTAAGACAGTGCCTGCCATGGATTAAGTGTTCTGTAAGTGTTGTTGTTTTGGTTGTAACAGTGTTTTTGTTGTTACAAGGGACTGAGTTTTAAAGTAGACTCAGTCTTTGGAGATCTAAGCAGTAAGGCAAGAACAAAATTCCTAGGGACATGGCGGGACCAGCCTCATTAAGTAACAGCCCTAATATAATAGAACTCTCACTCCCACCTGCCTAGACCAAAAATTGGCTGGGAATGTGGAATAGAATTTATCCTGAAGGTGTTTACCATGTCTGACTCTGACTACTTACTGAAACCATCAGCATTTTGCTTGCTCGCCATTTTGCAGCGTCTTCTGGATGCAACACTAAGTGGCTGCATGTCCTTGCAGAAATTAAAATTTTTTTCTGAGCCACAGAAATGTATCTTTCCTGTGACTTTGTATAGTTCTTTCAAATCCCCAAATTTATACCATCAGTAAAAAGTTCAGTATTTTGTAGGGAATAATAAAGGTCACTAAGTAATTTAGAACAAAACTGGGGTAACCAAAATTCTAAAAGGCATAATAGGAGATCCATTGTGTAAAAGTCTGGATACTTATGAACAATAACAGTTATTCTAGGAAGAGAAACTAGCATAGAATGGGGGAACTCTTTCTCATCCCCATTCCTTTAAAAAACTGCTTCCTTCTCCTGGAATTCCTTGCTTCCAATAGTCACTGGGGAGGCACCTACTCACAGTTAAATACTCACTTACATAGAGCTCCATTAACAAGCATTTCTTTCCCCACAGGTACAACTAACTGCTTTCTCTTTGGAATCTCCAAGAAACAGTTTATAAATCTGTACTGGAGAACTTGCCACGTGGTGTTTATTATTGATTATCAACAAAACTCCTCTACTAGATAGTGTCTTCCCTGAGGTCAGGGATTTCTTGCTGTTGTTTTAACAGCTATATTGAGATATAATTATGTGCCATAAAATTCACCCAGTGGGATTGTGTTTTATTTGACTTTTTATCTTCAGCCCTCAAAATAGTCCTGGTGTGATATAGAATTAGCCTCAATAAATCTTTTTTTGAATAATGGAACCCACATATGAAGGAGTAAGGATTTCCAGTGGACACCGAGCAGATGTGAAACTGATGTACCCCAGTCAGCTAGTTTGTCTTCAGGATCAAGTTGGTAGATCAGGTCACCCTCTGCCACCGGCACTCACTCTGTATACTTTCCTTTAAAGGTTGTGCCTTCAGGGACTTCCTTGGTGGTCCCGTGGTTAAGACTTTGCCTTCCAGTGTGTGTGTGGGGGGCGGGGTGTGTGTGTGTGGGTTCGATCCCTGGTCGGGAGCTAAGATCCCACATGCCTCGTGGCCAAAAAACCAAAACATTAAACAGAAGCAATATTGTAACAAATTCAACAAAGAATTTAAAAATGGTCCACATCAAAAAAAAAAAAAAAAAAAACTTTAAAGAAAAAAAAGAATGTGCCTTCAGATAGAGGAGGAGACGTTGCTTCACCAAAAGTGACCCCTTGCCTGAAATTGTGGTGGACTAATATAAATAAATCAGCTTCAGGATTTACAACTTGGGACCTTAATAATAGACTTACCACGCTATCTTCAGTAGCTGAAAATGGGGAAACAAAACAAAACAACCTATCTTTTCCTTTTTGTATCAGGACAGGTTGTTTTAGGAATACAGAGAACAATGGATTGGGAAACATTCATGGATTAAACCTCTAAACATAAAAACATTTTAGGAACTATATATCAGTTGTTGCAGGGGAGTCTAGTTTTGTCCCCCCAGATGCTAATATCTCTCTTGGTAATGCTAAATAAAGCAAATTATACAATCAATAAGTACAGGGAACACTGTCTTCTACTTTTATATTTCCTCCAAATGCCTCAGATAAAGGCTATATGAGAAATGAATGTCATATAATAACTACCATTTAGAAGAAAAAAACTAATGTAAACTGTCGTATTTACAGGTATAACAAATAAAGATACATGTGTAAATTTTAAAAATTATACCCCTAATAAAAACATTCTGTCTAACCCTAGCATGACGGTAAACCTGTATATCTTCACTATCCAAACACAAAATATGTTTTAGTTTTAATAATAAAATAGTACTTTTTAGAAATAAAAATAACCAAATTAACTTCATAATAAATACTTAGAATTAAGACTACGATGGAAAATTCTAAAAACTGCGTTATCTTCAGAAAGCTAATTTATCTTTGTAGTTATAAAATAAGTAGATTTGAAATGACTTCATACAGTTGTGTTTATCTAAACAACTAATAAGTTTGGAAACAGTTTCCTTGGAAAACTCATTTGTGTATAATGAGGAGATACCCAGTCTATAAGCAAGAGCAAAAAGTCATGTATCAAAGCAGAATACAAATAACCTTGTATTTATAAAAATTAAGTCAAAAATTATAGAGCTTTATGAAAACGTGAAGATGATTATAAGTTTAATAGAGGAGTAGAAAGAATGACAAAGTTAGTAATGTGTCTAAAGTCACATGGCTTATTGGCAGAGACAAGGACAAAAGCAGAGACAAACAGGATCAGAGTCTAATCACTACAGTCATTAAAGATTATCCACTTTAAGTCATCTGTCTAGTTCTTGAATTCTCTCTCCAGTATATTTTTCCTTTTGAGTTGTCTCTTGCATGCTTGAATACTGTCAGCAACAGGGAGTTTACTAACCTCTGAGAAACACATTTAATCTTTGACAACAAATATTACCATTAATAGATGACTCTTTAGTTGAGAAGAAAGCTTTTTCATTACAATCTCTACCTATTAGTCTTTATTCTAGTATTTACAGTCATGAAAAACAAGTCAAATACCTTTTAAACATGAGACTTCTGCTAATTATCAAGGACAGCTGATTGTTCCTTTTATAAAGTAAACTTTTACTTTGTGATTAAGAGGCTTTTTTGTTTTGTTTTGTTTTTGTTTCTAGTAACATATACTGTGTTCTCCTTATCAAAACTTAGAAAATTTAGGCAAGAACAGAAATCACCAATTACCCATAGGTAAACTTTCTTAATTATAAGCATAGTTACCTCCTTCTTACAGGTTTTATCATTGTCGTAGACATTAATTTTACTGTGTTCAAAATTTTTTTTTTTTTTTTTTTTTTTTTTTTTTTGCGGTATGCGGGCCTCTCACTGTTGCGGCCTCTCCCGCTGCGGAGCACAGGCTCCGGACGCGCAGGCCCGGCGGCCATGGCCCACGGGCCCAGGTGCTCCGCGGCATGTGGGATCTTCCCGGACCGGGGCACGAACCCGTGCCCCCTGCATCGGCAGGCGGACCCTCAACCACTGCGCCACCAGGGAAGCCCCTGTGTTCAAAATTTTATCCATGATTAGCACGTATCATAATATGATTATTCTGCATAATATTAACTTTTAATACATATTATTTTAATAGTGGTGCACTTTTTAATTAAATAGATATTTAGCTCTTAATTGACTAGCTTACAATTATTGGTTTTTAAGTCTCTCCAGTTTTTTCTGACAATATGTTAAGAGTTATTTTTCCTATGTAAGAGTTATTTTTCCTTTTGTGTATACATGATTGCCTGCTTTATGAAATACACCTCCAGGGTTGATTCCTGGGAGAGATATTCATGGGGGTAAAGGGCTTGAACCTTTCAAAAGGGTGATACACATATTTCTAATTCCTTTTCACTTTAAACTATCACTAACAATTAACACTTTAAACTATCACTAACAATTAACAAGAGAAGTATTTTCACTGCATCTTTTCTGGTACCGGTTATTCTTTTGTATGTAATGTGATCACATTTGACATGCAATGTCTTTTATCGTATTGGTAGACTTCGCAGTTTTAGAGGTCAGTAAAGTAGAATGCATTTTCAAATGATATTTTCCAGTTATATTTCCTTTTCTCCCAGGAGGCTGTTCTTTTTATTCTTTGAATCTTAGTAATTTTTCTTTTCTATTTAATAACCTCTTCTCAGTCATATTTATTTTGAATAATTTTCCTAGTTGTTTTGCCTCTTAATTTTGTACATTGTTTTCATACTAAGATTTTTTGCATTCTGTATATACATAGCATGATTCTTCCTCATGGTCTGACATTTTCCCGTCACTTTGCTTCAATATTTAACTTTTAAATATACTTTGAATCACTCTTATGGTGTTCCTAAATAATTATTTCCAAAACTTCTAACAAACTGTCTCAACATTGTTTATTGTTATTCCATTTCCTGCTCTGATTTTTCATGCTTCTTGGTTGATATGCTACTATGAAATATGTGTTCCATTACTTCTCCGCCTCTCTCTCTCTCTCTCTCTCTCTCTCTCTCTCTCTCACACACACACACACACACACACACACACACACCCCACCACCACCACCACCACCACCACCACCACCATGACCAACAGCAATAACATCTAACATGGTATCCTTACCTCTGAAATAATCTAATGGGTATTTTTTTTTATTTTGGGGTCATATATTTATCAAATATTCTATATGTGCATACAAATTTAAGCATTTTTATATTACTTTTGCTATCACTACAAGATTTGTTCCTTTTTGTTCTGCTCAAAAGACTCACCATTACCATATTTACCATTCATACATACACACACGTGCCCACACACAATGTCAGAAGTTAAAGGTCAGCTATGGACTGCAGGATCTGGTTGTTCTGGGTGACTTTTGAATAAATTTTGCTGTTGAATGTTTCATTTTTGAAACTAGGTTATTTTGTCTTTCTTTTGTCTCATCTTGTAAACTGCTTATATGCAACATGTATTGCTTTTCCCCCACATTTCTTCTTAATATTGTTTCCTTTATGACAACTTATGCTCTCACTGTCCACAAGTAGTGACATCTTTGACACAATGAAAGAAGTAAAAGTATTTCTGATGTAGTAATAGCAATATGTGTACACACATTCTTGTTATAAAATGATATATGTATCCCTTAAAATCTTCACATTCTATGAAGGTATGAAAAAACAGGGATGTGGGAAGGGATTAGAATGAGTACTTGAAATATATTCAATCAGAGCACTAATAAAATATTAACAAACTCAATAAAATATGAGCAGACATTTAAATCTCCACAAACATACCACCATCAGAGTCTGGGTTTTGCATTCTTAATCCTAAGGGTTAATGTTTCCTCCTTCACGATATAAACTCTTGATGGCATTCACTTGGTTTATTGGCAGGTGGTCTTAGTTTTCACTCTTACGCATTTCCAAATCAATCAGCAACCTAAATGACCATTAAAAACAGAAATTGGAGGGACTTTCCTGGTGGTCCAGTGGTTAAGACTGCACACTTTCACTGCAGGGGGGCTGTGTTCCATCCGTGGTCGGGGAACTAAGATCCCACATGCTGTGCAGTGCAGCCCCAAAAAACCCCAAAACAAAAAACAAACAAAGAAAAACAGAAATTGGATTATGTACGTCCTCAGCTCAAAGCCCTTCAAGAATTGCTTATTATGTTTTGAATACATTCCCAGATCCTCACACTGCATTTCCTGGCTACAGAAGCCATTTCTTCCACTCTCTCCCTTGCTCACAACACTCCAGGGACAAAACATGCTGTCCCTGTTTTACATCCTAGAATGCATCCTGCCCCTCCCGCCTCACTGTTTTCTCACTTTCAGATCGTTTTAACATAATGGTCTTCTCTGCACTTTTTAATTTCACTTAGCTGGCTTTTTGTCATCTTTCATGTCATAGAGAGGTAACCCCTGACCCCCCTACCTAAGGTAGATCTCCATCTTTCTCCACCCCCTCTCATCATTTGTTTCCATTGTAGCCCTTAAAAACGGTAATTTTGCTGTGGATTCCTTTGCTTTTTTAATTTTTTGTGGGTCCCGTCCAATGGATCCTAAGCTCCGTGAGTGCAAGGATCCCAGCTTCAGGGTATTGTCAATGCTTAATATAAACATTTGGCATACAGATGTTCAGTAGATACTTTATTCATTCAGTAAATATTTATTGTGTACTTTTTACATACTAGACCCTTTTCAAAGCCTTGTACATAGATCAGTGAGCAAAACAGACAAAATCTCAACTATTTAAACCATAGAAATCTTTCTCTTTATATCTATACTTTCCATATATTGTAGTGTCATCCTATGATCAAATATGGTCTTCATGTGAGCAATCTTCTGAGGCTGTATGCCTGAGACTAAGTTTATTCCTCCCTGTATTTAAATAATTTTAATAAATATGAAATTCTAGCTTCAAAATTCTGTTTGGGGGGGGTTTATCCTTTTCTACTTTTCAGTCAAAACCTCATTACATTCTAACCTCCAAATTTGCTGTTAAGAGGTCTGATGTTAATCTGATTCTTTATTCTTTTTATGTATCAGACTCCCGAAACATTATTGTAGTTTTTCAGTAAAGCAAGGATAAGTTCTTTATAACTCCCAGCAGTAAGGAGAACATCACATTGATATAGCTGTGTAGTTCCACCAAAGGGGCCAGTTGGGGAGAATATCTGTAGGGTTTTCTGCCCTGGGTACAAGGAGTTTAAGGTGGATATTTCAAGATAGGAGAATGATTGATATTGGGCAATATTTGTGACATACTAATTTAGGATTGGTAGATTTGGCCAAGTGAGGGTTCTGGAGAGAGTCTTGATAAGTAAAGTGTTTGATAAGGAAGCTGTTTGCCCAGGTGAGCAGGATATTATCTCAGATAAACTTATATGCAGGAATTTCTTGATGGGAATAGTGAAATCCTGAGTTATTTATTGGTTTACAATCTTATCTTCCCTGGGCAAAGTTTTTCTAGAACAAAAACTAATGTTGTCACAGCTATTCCTTATGATGTATGTGGTGGGGATATTCTCATAGGGGATACTTTTTTCTCCTTCTTTATAATTTTTTTTAATCTATGAAGGAATTATTCTTATATATCTTATGTGGTACTATGGATTCTTTCCGTGGAAGGTCTTATATCTTTTATAATTATGAAAATTCTTGGTCATTAATACTAAAAATATGTCCTGCACTCCATTATTTTATTTTCTCTTCATTCAATTGCTATTTTATAGATTTTGGCTCTTATACATACATTCTCTTTTTCTCTTCACTTTTACTTTTTCCTAACTGGGAGAATTTCACGATCTGAACTTTCAGTTTACTGAGTCATTCCATGGTCATTCTACCAGTATCTCCAATCACTTATTCTTGATGATTTCTTATTCCTCAGATTTTCTCATATTCTCTTTATAATTTTGTAGATATTTATAAACGTATTTTAGTCTCCTGTTAACAGGTATATTAACTCTGTTTCTCCCATTATAAGACACTCAATTTGCTAGCCTTGGCTGTCTTGTACTTTTTACCTCTGTGCTCACATTTCCCTGGAAGTATCAGCCAACTGACCAAAATCTTATGCCTTTCTGATGACTTAGGTAGTAGTGATAGGAAGTGTATTCCAGAGCTGAGAGCTATAGATGTGTTGATTTACACATTACAGTTATAATTCTTTGTATGGATGAAAAAAAGCTTGGGGGTAAGATAGTTAGAGAAGAAAAATAGGTAAAAAATGAAAGCATTTTTCCCAGGGTATTCAGTAGCTTCGTGACTGTTGACTGGATGTCCGGTTATGCATTGTTGCCTTCAACGGGCCTACAAGTGCTAAACCATTTTTCAGCACCTGGTTGAAGCAATTTTACCCTATTAACTTTATTCCCTTACCCAAAATGACAGGGGAATAACTCTGAAAGTATAGTCATTAATTCATTGATTCATCAACATATTTGGGGCACTAACTACCTGCTTAGCATTGGGGATGCAATATTGTATAAGTCACAATCTTTTATACAGTAAAAAAAAAATGTTCTAAAGCTAAGAGGTCCACAGGGTTTATGAAGATGCATAAAGAAGGCCATTAATTCTGCCTTAAGAGGAAGAGAAGAAAAGTCCTCAGAGGCTATGTTACTTCACAGAAGGTTTTAAAACTTGGCAAGAGTTGCCAGAGACTCAGGGGAGGAACAATTTTCCTCTTGTAAAGAAAAGTGTGAGGAAATGCTTAAAACTGTAGTGGCCAAGTGGTTTGGGATTCTTGTCAGTGTAAAATAAGGTTTTCCAGGGCCTGCCTTGGGAGATATGTCTAAGAAGGCATTTAGAAGCCAGGTCATGGAGGTCCTGTATTCCATAATAGGTTAGTGTTTTTCCTGTGAATGGTTCTCAGTCATTTAAGGATTAAAAGTGAGACAGTGATTGAGTCAGCTTTACATTTTAGAAATATTAGGCACATGGCATTGTGGAGACTAAATAGGGAGGATGCAAGGATAACATCAGTGAGATTATTGGAAGGATATTGGTGTAGCCACGTGAAAGATGATGAAGAAAAAGCCTGGAGTTAGGAATGACAGCAAAAATGAGAGCATTATGCTTTTAGGTGGAGTATGCATTATATCAAAGATTATTGAGATAATATACTATACCAATAGCAAGAAAAAAATCCAAATTGGATTGAGTGTGAATAAGTTATCTGGGAAATTGTTATTTTATATCAGATTTTAGAAAAAAATACAAATACAACTTAGATATGTGCCATAGTATCCTAACAAAAAATGAGAGTCTTTATTTCTCACTGTGTCAAAAGATCACACGTGTATGAAATCTATCTTTTGGTAGTTAGGGAATAAAAAGCAAAAAGAAAAAACAACGTTGTTTGGGGAAATTTTATTTTACTTTTAATAATGTATACTCAAGAGTGGAGATTTCTATTTTCTTTCCTTTGTGTTCTTCGGAATTCAAGTTCACTGTTCTTTGCATCACACAGCTAAATTTACCCTTTAGGGAATATGCCTTCAGACCCTATAAATATCTGGAACTTTTGTTTTCCTGCATATCTTCATGTTGTTTAGATGATTGTGGTTTTCATATCTAGGGACAATTTTTAAAAAATTTCTCTTGGGGTTGATGTCAAGGTGAAGCTCTCCCGCAGTTTTGTTTCTTAAGTCCCAAACATATTTAGGGAAAATAAATGTTGGGTTAATTGAGAATTCACGTCGCGGGATTTTTTTTCTTCATCACATCCCATAGCTCTTCCAAGTTCTTGAAACATAACTTGATGAAGCAGCCATTCTACTTCTGGCTTATGTGTCATAAAGGGGGCATTGAAATCAAAGGATCTGTTCAACTCTGTAATATATGGGGGAAAAATATCTTCTTCCTCCAGAAAGTTTATTCTGAAAGTGCAGGGTCAGAAACAGGCTTTTATTTCCACATTTGAGGTCAAGATATTTGCTTCAGTGAGACTCCTGTTTTTCTTGCAGACGTTCTATCCAGTTGCAATTCCATTGTTGCTGAAAAGAGTGTCAGCTCAGGAGCCGTCGGCCTTATCTGCAGCTTCTCCTTGCAACTACATTCGTGTATCACAGTTTTCAATTGTTAAACTTGATTTTTGTCCTTCTGTTAGTATCACTGCACCAGGTAACCCAGAAGGACAGGTGGATGTACTGAAAAATTGTATACTCTTCCTGACTTTCTTAAGTTTTTAGCCATCAAGCAGAGGTGCTCCACCTTCTTTCTCTTCCCCCCCCTTCTCTATGTTTTACTATTCCACTGTAAATATTTAAATTTTATTTACTTTATGTATTTACATTTTAAGTATATTTCAAATCCATGTAGCCTTCCAAGCATGAATTCTTGTGTTGTTGTTGTTGTTGTTTTTTTATCAAATTCAAGATGTTAAAAGAGGACAGCAGATTAAAGGTCTTTCTCAGCACTAACTCTGATTCTCCTCACCCATTCCTTCATCGTTGTTGTTTCTCCTCACTTTATAGATGGAGAGACAGGTTATCTAATGGAAAGTCTCATGCCCAATTCACATCTTAAACACAACGTTGAGTAGAATATATCTTTCTCTCAATGTCATATTACTCTTTTTGAAACTTATGTAGTTTACATTTATGGTAGTTATCTGGATTAAATGAAATAGATTTTAGTAAGTCTAACTTCTCATTATCTATCCCCTCCCCTCGCACAAATTCTCCAGTATCTGCTATGTTGTCCTTCAATCCCTTCGTTGTCACCAACATCTTGTACTCTGAAAATGAGAAGTCAAATGATGTTTACTGTCTAATATTTTATATGATACCATCATTAATAAAACAAAGTAAATGAAATAAAATACAGTTTTTCCATCCTCTAAGCTGATTCCTAATCCTGACTGAGCCATAATTCACATGAATTTCTGATACTGTGTATGTGTATGTATGTTCATACTTTCATTTTAACCGGTATTTGGGGTAAGCTACAATGAAACACTAGTCTTAAGCAAAAATATTATTGGTGGGAAACCTTGGATTCAACTCTAGAAAATGAAAATTCATGTATTTTTCCAAGAGCCATGGGTAAGGACAAAGTGAGGTAATAGAGAATGTATACTGCTGAAATAGAATATAAATGGAGGTTATTATCATTATGAAGATTTACACTGTAGTCTGGATAAAATTGCCATGTGAAAACCACAACTTTGATCCCGCACACTTTCATGGATGCTGACATGGATAGAAAAGTTGTGCTGGGGAAGTGGGTGACAGTTGCCTTCCTAAGGCAAATATTTTAATGTTACCACTGATGCATATATGGGGCATTTGGGATCAGAAAATGTAAAAGAGATATGTAACATAATAATGCTGTTGATTTTTGAAGTTTTGGTTATACTGGAGGACTATTAAATTGTCTTTGTCGTCTGATAATATAATTTTGTTCCCGTTATTCTAGTCAGTTAATGCATTGTCTAAATACTGAAATTATAATCAAGCTTCAAGTAAGCAATTTGCATGTCTAAAATTAATATATTTGAACACCAGTATTAATTTTTATGTTCCTCTAAAAAGGTAATATTGCTATTTAAAGAACTCACAACACACTTTGTCTGCAATTGTAAAAATAAATTTAGATCTTGCTGTATGGTTGGTCATTATACGTTTAAAACACCAAGACTAAGAAAATGTGAAATATTTGAGAAAAATATTCTGGATTATTGGATTACCACTTTTTGCTTAGTCTATGAAGAGGCCTTAATAAAGTGCTGAATCAAATATGCCAGAAAGGAAGAAATTATGGAATTGCAGTTTTGTGTATTAGATCCTGAACCTAGATATTTGAGAAATCATGATGCATAATCTGGACATCAAAAAATAAAACTTAACTATTTGATAACTGAAATTACTGTTAAATTGAGGTAGCGTGCAAACAATGCATATTTTCCCAAATGAGAACATTACATTAAATATAATCACATTTGTTAATGCAATGCATGTTCAAGCTACAGTTAAAGCATTATTCAAATATGGTTGTTACTTATAAAATGATTAGGTCTAAAAAGATCAATTAAGATGAATATGCATGTTCAGGTACTTAGAATACCCCATTCATTTTAATTTGATGTAGTGAATGTATGTAAATAAACATGTGGGTTGAATATAAATGACATAGAATAATAAAATAGTTCAGACCATAAGTATGAAATCAGGACCTAACAGCAGTAAAGAAATTATATTCAAAACAGAATACATTTTTCTGTAAGTTTGTACCTCTAAGGTGATTACCAAATCAGTATAACTTTTAGCGACATCAGACATTTTTATTAATCTATTTTTAGATGATAATCTCTTATTTATTTGAAATAATTTCCTCATCTTCAACTGTATACTTACTGTAACTTCAAAATAATATTACATTTTACAATAAATGTATTCCTGCCTTGTGGTTTATTGTTTCATGATACGGAGGTAAGAGAATTAAGAAAATAGCATTTTCATAATAAACCATATATTTAATCCTTTTCTAAATGCTTCTGTTGGAAATTAAATTGCCTAGACTCATCTTGATAATTAATACCACTGGTACCCATTCTTTCTTCCTCAATGAATTTACTTACAAGAGGAAAAAAATAAAATTATGCTCATCGGGCTCAGTATGATATTTTATTGACATTAATATCAGTAACTTTAATGTCAGTTCTTACAAACATTAAAACTAGAAATAAAAGTGAAAAACATTTTGCCCAGATATTGATACTCCGTAATCTCAACAGCATCTCCATGATGAGCAAAACTGACAGTGACTGACATTCTTGAAAATCCCTGGTCCAGTTTGGGGACCCCAGAGATACAGCCTTTGACTTTCAAGGTTCTCTGTTAAAAACAATATATATTTATGATAAATTTTGTAAATAATTTTTAAAAATTACAGGTGCAACCTCTGACAGACGTCACTTTTAAAGTAACTTTTATAAGTAACTTGCCAAATACTGGACTCTCTTTCTTCTTAAATAAGAACTTTGAAACCTGTGTTTCTAGATAACTGAATAATTATTGCCTATTTCCATTGTTTAAAGGGAACATAACTTCTCACTTAATAATTACGGTTTCATCGTTGTTATTGGCCTCGTTGTGAGTTGTTAAATGTGATGCATAATCATTCAAAAGTGTGCTAATACTAATCCTTGTGTGTGTTGGTTTTTGTTTGCACTTTCAGAGAGCAAGAAATAGCATGGCATGAAACATGGCTCAGTTCTATTACAAAAGAAATGTTAATGCCCCGTACAGAGACCGCATCCCTCTCAGGATAGTCCGAGCAGAATCAGAGCTCTCACCGTCCGAGAAAGCCTACTTGAACGCTGTGGAAAAGGGAGATTATGCAAGTGTCAAGAAATCCCTAGAGGAAGCTGAAATTTATTTTAAAATCAATATTAATTGCGTCGATCCACTTGGAAGAACTGCTCTCCTCATTGCAATCGAAAATGAGAACTTGGAGCTCATAGAACTACTCTTAAACTGTAACGTCTATGTTGGAGATGCTCTATTACACGCCATCAGGAAAGAAGTTGTCGGAGCTGTAGAGCTGTTACTGAACCACAAGAAGCCCAGTGGAGAAAAACAGGTACGTGCAAAAATACTGGCTTTAGTTTATTTTACTTGCAGAAGGTTTCTATGGATGGTCATATTCTCCCCAAATTTTAAGAAATGTTAGCCTTGAAGTCAGAACTATTATGACACAAAACCACTGCTAAGTACACATTTTATACTCTCCAAAAGTCATCGCTACCTGCACCTCCTACCCTGGCTAATCAGACTTTGGTGAGAACCAAAGCAAAACAAAGTAGCCTGTGGTGGCTTCCCATACATTGGAAACATTTCTATCTAATGGTCAATAATGTTTTCGGGGGGCTACTGTGTATGTGTGGGTGTTTCTCCTCTAGTGCATCATTTTCTGATATTCTACAGTGACAGGCTGAATTCTTTTGCTAGTTTCCTTTTTAACCTGCTTGCCTGTTCTGGAATTCTGCATGTTATTGCAAAAGTGAGTTGTACTTATAATTCTGATATTGTTCTTTAGCAAACTCCAATAGATTCTTTTAAATTCAGACTTAAATTTTTTAAAAGCAAGAAAAAAAAAGATTACTAAAAAGTAACTGAACTCTGACTGTAGGCTTAACTATATCAAATTTACTAATGGCAAAATGTAGCTGTATCTTAACATCACGGGTAGAAAATAAACCAAAATGGCACACAATTATAAATACAATGTGGTTTTATTCCTATTTTTTATTCCTATCTCCTTATTTTTTTTACCACTAAGGAAGCGGAGAAATCGTTGACAGAAACAAATAAGGCATCTATTTTTTCCTTATTTTCTGTTTTTCCCATTTGTCCATCTAGATCCTTCCCTTTGTTACTGGCCTGTGTCTGAATCATCTCTCTGCTCCTTTATCCTTTCACACTGAACTCTTCACTTCCCTGCATCAAGTCTCACTGACTAATTGCAGAGACTTTGTATGCACTTCAGTGGCTCAAATCTGTCCTTTAAAGTAAAATCTTATAAAAATGTGTGTTATTACAGCTCTAGCAATTTCTGTTCTACTTGATAAGGCGCAAACAGTTTCTGCAAATGATGGACTCTTAGAGACGTTACGTTCCTTTAAAGCAAGCTCTGCTTTAGCTACTATTATCTTTGCTTTACTGGAGGACTTTGATCAGAATCCCCACCATGATTAGGAGAAGAACTTCATGGCTGGGTGTCTCCTGAAAAAGTCTCCCAGAAGTTTGTGTTCTATGGCCCATTCTTATGTCTCACCACCATGCACCCCTTTCCCTTACCTGAGCCCAAACTTTGATAAAACAACACTCCGCGATGACAGTAGTTCTTTGCTTGTTGCTTTACTAGCTTTTTGTTCTCATATCCAGTTGTTTGGGATACCTTCCCATCATATTGGTAAAACTTTCCTGATAGAAGGATTTGCTTCTTTCATGTATCCTTTCAAACTTGTACTAACCTTGACAGAGGTGGATAGGTAATGGTAATATCTGAAGGCATATGTTATGTTATATCGCAGTTTTCCACCACTGGAGGAACACAGGACACGTAGACAGGAGTGAGTAAGAGTGTGTTTTTATCTGTGTAAGTTCAGGCTCTACATTCCCAGGCCCCTCGTGATTTTGGAACTCCTTCCACAATCATACCCCTAAAGTATTTGCATTTCCTAATAACAATGATCTTATATTGTACACGCCGTTGTTTCATATCTACAAGGGCAACCATAAGACAGATGTTGGGACTGTGGGCCTAGATCATTTGAGGTTGCAACAAGTCAACAGAACAAAATTGCAGTTGTGTTTTCCCTGTTTATTACTGTATAACCTTCTTAATTCTATTGTCTAGAGAACAGTGACCAAACATTTCAGTGTCTCTTTAGTCAATGACATTTGTGCTGGCCAAAGTAATTTGGTGTCTGGAGAAGATATCTGCTATTATGAGATTGTTCGTTGGAAGATGTTCAACTTCTGAGCTAAAGTCTAGTCTGACAAGTGGGTCCTGGCTTCTTAGAGGCACTTGATCTGAACCCTGATTATTAATAAAAGGCAGTAAATGTTTGCAATCTGCCAGGTGTCTGAAATATCCCAGGCCATGTGTTTCTGGAAGATTTCTCTTGTATCAGTTTGTAAGCCAAGAATTTTCCTTTTCTATTTGCACATTCTAGAATTCCTCTTCAGCGAAGGCACTGAGAATCAACAAAACATTGCATCTTTTGGTTTGTACTTTCTAATTTGGAAAAAGCAACTCCAGTCTACCTCAGAGTGCCTGGTATCTTGTACAATAAAAGTGAGGTTGTTCCGTCATGAAATGTATACAGTATAGCACATAAAATAAGTCCTCAGGGCTTGTTGTGGGGAGGAAAGGCAGACAAACCCCATGAGAGCTTGGCTGTTTATCTGTGATCTACATAGATAATGCATCTCCTAAATATGCCCAACCTTGTCTGGAGTAACAGTTTCCGTAAGCCAGTGTCTGGTAGGTAACAAATAAATTCTTGACAGGAATTTTTTCTCTCATAAATTGTAATTCCTTAGATGATTCTTGTGATCATTGAAAGCCATTTTGTGTTTACTATTTTTGCCTAATTTCCAGTCTCATGGGCTTCCCCCAAAGACCCTGGAACACATTACCATTAATTTTGTTGAGGTCACTGAAGCCGAGTGTTAAAACCTGAGAACACTAATATCCAAGAGGACAAGATAAACATAACTTGTCTTAAGATGAGTCAAGGAAGAGGATCTAATATAAAAAAATATACAAATCTGATGATTAGAACACTTAATTAGAACTTAAAATGTGACAGACGTGGATCAGGAAATACAGTCTTCTTTTACAAATTTGTCACAAATTGATTTCTTTCTCCTGAAAAAAGATGCAATGTGTGATGGCCTCCTGAAATCATGGGGGCTTGAGAATTCAGATTAATCTGTTTACTCTTCCAGTACATTCACCAGGGAACAATTTACAATTTGCATATGCTTATTGTGTCAGGCCTTAGCCCGGGCACTGGGGAGAAGACATTATTCCTGTTTTCTAGAGTCTAGTTGTGAAGAGAAACAGGAAAGATATCATGGGAATATGAATAAAGATGATCACAATGGAAAAGATAAAAGAGAAATAGATCCTTGGGTAATTATGAAATTAAATTGACCGGACTTGGTAAATACAAAATATTATGTTTTAAGGTTTATAACTGGGGAAAGTTAATTCCATTAACTGAGATAGAGATTATAAGTAGGGTTTATGAGACCTGCTTGGATATACTCAGTTTTCGATTTATTGACATTAACATCTAGGAGATAATTAGAAATTTTGGACTTAAGAAAGGGGTCTGGTATTGATATACAGATGATAGGGAAGACATTGAAACACATAAAATCACCTGTCTTCCTATCACCCTGACATTGATTGTCTATCCTTTCCATCATATCTTGTTTAAATGGTTATGATTGCTAGTATGTTAAAAACTTTTCTCAGTGCAGCATCTAATGAAGATATTTAGGTTTTGTCAGATCGATAGGTGGGCATAGATCATTAAGTATTTCCTTCCCTATTTAATGTACATCTTCATAAACCAGGGTTTTGAATTCTTAGTGTTTTCTTTTCATTTTTACTATAAAAAATAGAAAGAGTAATACTTTATTTCTTTCACGTAGTAGACAGCACGGAGAACCTGTATTTCTCCACACTAGGCAGGAAGATGGAACATTATGTATTCTTACTGGGGCTGCTCTCTTGCTAGAATCATTACTCTGATACTCTCTGATGATTTATTAAACTTTTCTAACCTTCTTAGTACCTTATTTCTCTACAGGGAATAACCGACAGTGGCTTCTTAGCCCCTTTTCTCAGTCAGTTGATTGGTTACTTGACTTGGAATTATTTCTAGCAGACCTTTCTCTTTGATATCTTCTAAGGCCAGATTCAATTTCAGTTTTAGCTGCTTCGGTAAATGTTTAGCAGCAACAGAACTTTCCTTTTCACTCTTCACTCAGACCATAGTATTAAGTCTTCAGTATCATCAAAATTTCTGGGAGGACTTGTTAAAACATAGTTTGCTGGATCCCACCCCAAGAGTCTCTGATACAGCGGGTCTGGAATGGGTCACTGGAACTTGTGTTTCTGACAAGTACCCAGGTGATATTCGATACTAATGCTTCCGGTCTAGAGAAAACACTTTAAGAACCAGTGACTTAGAAGATGTCAACAGTTATAGAATAACTATAGTTGTCTACCTTGTGTTAGGTGTGCTGGACTCTACCATGCTAACCTTACTTTAAGGAGATTTCAAATAATTAGCTTAAATATGAATGAGTAAGTGATATTTAATGTATGAGAATTTCCCAACTTCACTAATACATTTATTACATTTTCCCTTCTTTGGGAAAAATACTTTGCTAAACATTACTTATCAGTTCAACAGTTAAGATCCTAGAGTATTTCAATTGAGGAAATTTTTGGTTTGAAAACTCTGCTAAAAAGAGTACCAGATTTTAAAATTTTGAGGGATCTTGGAAATCTTGGAGACCATCTACTCCAGTCACTTAATTTTATAAGAGAGGGCAAGGAACCATGGACCCAGAGGCCTTTAGGGTTTAACCTAACCAAAAGAATCTATAAATTAATAGCTAGCAACCAACCTGGAGATAGTCTGAATGATGAACGTTCATTGAGCTTGTCACCATGCCAATAATTGTGATAAGAATTTTGTTTGCATTATCTCATTTAATCTTCACATTATCCTGTGAAGGTTGGTGCTTTTGTTCTCCCCATTTACAGGTGAGGACATGAAGGTACAAAAAGGTGTAAGTGACACGTCCCAGATCACAAAGCCAGGAAATACCAGTGCTGGAGCTCAAGAGTCAGAAGATAACCACCACACTGTCTGGCTCTGGCTGATTAGTTAATAATATGCTAATTTAAGATATGGGTTATATAAATTTAAAAGAGCCTCTAGGGGTACATATTTAGGCTGTGTCTCTGTCTTGAACATTATGATGCCATTTATAATTTAGTGGCTCAATAGATACTAAGTCATAGAAGCTATGAAATGCCAGGGAAGAGCAGAGTTGAGTAACAGAAATGCTGACTTCTAGCCCTGTTCCACACTTGCTAACAGGACAAGCCTCTGAAAATCATTCTGAGCCTTGGTTTTCTTGGCTATTAATTGGACTCATAGAATTAATTTACTTTCTTCTTAATGTCTGGTGGTGTTAAAATTCTGTAAAAGTGTTTTATAAGGTGACATGTAATAACATAATATATTGTTATTACTGTTCTATGCCATATTCTCTGCCTTCCTATTGACAAACAAATATATGAATAATACAATATACACTGAAAGGAAGTTCAGCACTGGCAATTTACCTTTTTGAGTGTAGGAGTTCATTTTCATTTGAAAAATGCACTTCCTGGAAATAGAAACCCTGTTCAGGGAGAGCAAAGTACAATTTAACGTTTACCCTTCTTTCCATCTCAGTGCACACCTGGGATTTAAAAACTAATTGCTGTAGATATTCTGATGCAATCTGTGACTTTAGAAACAGTACCTATTATGTGATCAGGAAATCAAAGGGTGAAATAGGAGATTGGCATTAGCAGGTTAATGCAAATATATATCCAAATCAAAATATACCCTGCTGGGCTTCCCTGGTGGAGCAGTGGTTGAGAGTCCGCCTGCCGATGCAGGGGACACGGGTTCGTGCCCCAGTCCGGGAAGATCCCACATGCTGCGGAGCGGCTGGGCCCGTGAGCCACGGCCACTGAGCTTGCGCTTCCGGAGCCTGTGCTCCGCCACGGGAGAGGCCACAGCAGTGAGAGAGGCCCACGTACCGCAAAAACAAAAACAAAAAACAAAAAACACCCATATATATATCTATATATCTATATCTATATCTATATATATATCTATATATATATATATATATATATACCTTGCTGACTAAAAATAAAGGGCAGTTTTTAGTTGATATGGGTGCTACTAAATATATCCCTGGCTAGTGGGCAGAGATAAAGTTTACTTTTATCTCTTACATTCGTCTGATTTTCCTCACTGGACTTCAGAACAAGGAATTTACCTTCTGCAGTCCCATGAACTTCAAATGGTCCCTATTAAATGTCATATATGCTAAGACAGCCTATCTGTTCTAGTCTTTGGAGCTGCCCCTTGCAGAATGAAAACATTTCAGCTTCCTCAGTAGTTAAACACTTGAGGTTACCCCTTTCTATTTGCTTTTGTTACATCCTGGATATTGACAGTAAGTGAAAGTAAATAAATGTATAATAACCATAATCTTGGTTACTATCAAAATTCAGAGAGTATGAGAGTAAAAGCAAGAGCAAGAGAGAATTATAGTAAAGTATTAAAAACGTTCTCCCCCCAAAATACTTATCCTATTGTGAGACATAGCTAGCTAAATCATCAATTATACTTTCTTTATATCTGGATGTAAAATATCAATAGGAAAGATGTTTATAATATTGTCTAAATCCACCATTAATATGAAAAAGCTGAAAATTATCCCCAAATATGATCTCTATAAAGTAGAGATCAGTATAAAGTAATTTTTATTAAAAAGTACTTTGAAAGTCTAAAAATTAAATTGAGTCTTATTATTCCACAGCAGGGAAGTTAAATGCTATTACAACATAGAGCCTAGATTGCCTTTAGTCAATTGGCAATTGGCAATCATGAGAGATCTGAATAATTCTGCCCTAAATGGAAGAATTTTTAAAAGACAGACTATGTTACACTGTTAATATGATGAAGTGGATTAAGATAACAGGTCATTCTGACTCATAAAATAATACACACTGACATTTTCTTCTTCTTGAAGACCAGCAAATTATAGACAAGTAATTCTCCTGAACCATGTTCTTTTCTCTCAGCATATCACACTTATTATGAAAGTAAAAGTAATCATCATCATCATTAAATATGTTTGGAACCAACAAGAGCAAAAAGCTCTTAGCTCCTTTTGAAACTCAAGTGAAAAAAAGTACAAAAAACAATCTCAAGCATTAGAGCTCCATGCATTGAGGCATTTCCATGCCACAATAAGAAAATACAAGACAGAGCCCTTATTCTCTGTTTGTGGACAGGGAAGGAGTGAGATATAGTGAAAAGAGTCGAGAGAGAAAGATGTGGCTATAAATCCTATTTTATAATCTCAGGCAAATTATTTGAGCCTTTTGAGCCTCAACTTTCTCATAAGTAAGAGGGGGATGAGAGTCCCTGCTTGCCAAGTTGTTTTAAAGATTGGATAGTTAACACACTAATGTGACTGACACCAAAAGAGCTCAGTAAATGCAAATCCCTCCACCTTGATGTCATTTGAGTATTTTACACGTATTCAATTCAATTTAATTAAAAATACATATGTGCATTGAAGAGGCTAAAAATTCCTCAAAGCAAATGCATTGTGAAGTGTTACTGCTGGTGTGAAGAGTGAGTTTATGTTAGAATAAGAGAGACGGAAACTAGCCTTTCAAATGTGAGCTTTGGTGAAAAGATTTTCAGGGGTCATTTTTATTAAAACCCCCCAATCCATTATAAATGTTGTGATTAAATCTAAAAATAATAACTTGATGCCTTAGTAAGCAGTATATCAATTGAACTTCATTAATTGTAATAATTTAAAAATTAATCATTGAGGAAAAATGATGTCATTCAACAATTGTAATTCATTGAATAGATAAGGTGTTAATATAATTAGGAAGTTAAAAAATAAATATTATGATTAGAAGTTCTCAAAACTGTTTTTAAAATGTCCTTTCAACCTATTATATTTATTTCTGCTCTGATTAGATATAAAGTGAGTAAAGTTTTTATTGCTTTAATATCTGAAACACAAGAAAGTGAGGATTGAAGTAATGTAGAATTTTAAATCGTCTTTTCAAGAACCAATTTTCAAGCATTTAGGAAGAAAGAATATTGTCATTTTTATTACCACAATTTATTCTTTATGCAATAATTTTCTGGTTCAAGTAATGTCTAGATATATCAGTATTCCAAGTCTCTAATGTTTGAATCAGGTATTAGAAACACTTGACAGTAATTCTAACTGTGAGTTTTGAGCATGTAAGAGCTGATTTATAGAATCTAGCCTTCTCAGAGAATGCTCAAACCCACCCAGAAAGAGTGGGTAGTTTGGGGAGGGTAAGAGAAATTCATAATTACAAATTTACCAAATGGATGCATAACCTCTCTTCCCTTAAATGAGATGATGATGGATGAGTAGGGTGGGTTTAAGTCCGAACAATCTTCATCCCCGTCACATGTGTAACATAATTGCAACACTTCTTTTCAGTTTCTGGACTCTCCCAGGGAAAAGTATATAGATTTGTTTGAGTTGGAGATACAGGCTTAATTTTTAAGCACTACTGGTACCGTCAGGTAAAAATGTGAATTTTTAGTACAATAATATCTTGATGAATAAAGTATAAATTAGAAATAATTATGCATTTATTCAGACCTTATACTATGTGTATTTCCCATTGTCCAAAATATCAGAGAATCCTCAACTAGTAGTATATTGTAATTTTCCTCAAAAACAATACATAATTTGAAAAAGTAAATAGGTTGAGGTGCATTGTAAATTTCTATTAGATGTTACCATGGTGATGGTAGGTCAAGGGATAGTAATAAAAATTGTTTATAATAATTGAGCATTATAGTGTGCCAGGCATACTCTTAAGACCATTCTACGTTGTTATCTCATTTAAACCTCATAACAATCTTTGTAATAAGTTCTTTATTATAGCTATTAAAAAAATCAAAAGTTAACTTACCCAAAGCCACCATCACTAACTAAGGATTTAAACTGTTTTCTCCCCTCCAGCAACCAATGTGGACTCTAAAAACAATTGCAGACTGCATACTTGCTGACTTTAAAACCAGCTTTAGAATCTTCAACAATTGTTGAAGCAGTCGTTATTAAATAATAGGGTTTAAATGAGGAGTAATGCATGAGTACATGAATAGGGAATACAACAAACTTGGTTTTTTTTGACTGCCTGGTATGTATTTTCACATTTATTTAATGGATTCCTCCCAGTTACACTGAACCATTATAGGTAAGGAAATTGAAGCTCAGAAAAATTGAATAACTTGCCAAAGGGAGATTTGAGTGTAGGCTTCTCTGTTTTCATGGACTTTACTCTTCCTTTGTCAAACTGCCTGGTTACTTTGGCCATGAGATGTCTGGCACTCTCAGCCCTTCAGAACATGCCGCCTCCTAGGAGTAAAACTTGTTCCTAAAGCAGCACAGAAAGATCTCTCCAGGTCCTTGACTCCTGGGATCATCCTGAAATTCCTTCAGCCAGAGGCTCCTGACCAAATCTTTTAGTACTTTATTTTTTTTTTCAGATATGTAAAACTTTATTTTTATTTATTTATTTTTTATTTAACATCTTTATTGGAGTATAATTGCTTTACAGTGTTGTGTTAGTTTCTACTGTATAACAAAGTGAATCAGTTATACATATACATATGTTCCCATATCTCTTCCCTCTTGCATCTCCCTCCCTCCCACCCTCCCTATCCCACCCCTCCAGGCGGTCACAAAGCACAGAGCTGATCTCCCTGTGCTATGCGGCTGCTTCCCACTAGCTATCTATTTTAAATTTGGTAGTGTATATATGCCAATGCTACTCTGACTCATTTAATAAAACTGGTTATCTGATTCCCCCGATTTCTCCTAGATTCTTGTAGGAAACAATTGGCAGCGATAAGGACACGCTGGTGGCACACTGAGAAAATGCTAGGAAGAGGGAGGTGATTACAGGTCAAGCCATGTGCATTTCAATATTGTCCTGTGGTTGGGTCTGACACAGAGGTTGAGGAACTCAGAGAGGACCTGACGGCTGAGACTGCAGAGATAGACCCACCCTACCAGACTGGAGGAGGCTATTTTGCAGACAACACAAATCCTTTTCCTATTTATGTGTGAGATCAATTATGAAGCCCTGATCGAATTAAACATCTCTCTTTGCGACCATCATATCCTGTACACCTCTTTACACCTCTTAGAATATTATGTTGAAAGTATGTAAATACGTATCACTTTCCCCTACTTTGTGAACCTCACAATACCAACAAGTGTGTGTGTGTGTGCGTGTGTGTGTGTGTGTGTACACCCTCCATATCTGTGGGTTCTGCATCATCCTTGGATTTATCCAATGGCAGATGGAAAATATTCCCCCCCACAAATTCCAGAAAGTTCCCAAAAGCAAAACTTAAATTGGCCTTGCACTGGCAACTATTTACATAGAATTTACATTGTATTTACAACTATTTACATAGCATTTACATTATATTAGGTATTAGAAGTCATCTAGAGATGATTTAAAGTATATAGGAGGATGTGCATAGGTTATATGCAAATACTATACCATTTTATATAACGGACTTGAGCATCCTCGGATTTTGGAATCCAGGGCAGGGGTCCTGGAACCAATCCCCTACAGATACTGAGGGACACACATACGCATACACACACACAGATACACACAAGTATGTCTACACACACATGTATGCATGCACACAGGCTTGTGCAAGCACATACCCCCCTTCATAATAAAAATAATGGAAGATGGAACTGCTTTTCTTAAAATCATAGGTAGTTTCTTAGGTTTGGAAGACATTCTAAAGGTTATCTGGGACAAACACACATACAGTGTTTACTATCTGTGCCAAGCACGGGCAATATCAAATCACTATATTAGTCTTTTCTTTTTCACTTTCAAATGATTTTAATGCTCACACAGATCAGCCTGATTCAGTATGGAAGGGCATGAATACAAGGAGGTGAAGGTCATTAGATGCCACTGGAGGCCTGTCACAAATACATGGTAAAATATTACCATTAGTGATCTGGATATTGGGAAAAAGTGCATGCTTTGCTTTTTTGTGCTTTTCTGTCCTTTCTAAAATCTCTACAATGAACATATATTATTTTTAAATCAGAGAAGAATACGTGTCTCTATCTATATACATATCTTTATGTATATTTAGGGACAGGTGCATTTATCTTGGAGAAACTGGTTATTTATGTCATCATCCACATTGACAGACCCAGCAAATTTAGAATCACTATATTATTCTTAGTATAGAATCACTGGCTTCTGCTCCTTCAAGTCCACTGGAGCAGAGCAGCAAGGAGAACAACTCAAGATGAAGAGACAGAAGTCTCCTAGAGAATGGTTTGGGTGAACAAATCGTCAGTAAAGGAATCATGTGTTTTCTCATTTCTTCTCTTTATTCTATTATCTTTAACATTTCCTTGGTTGCCTACTCTGACCAAGATATTGTTCAAATATGATCACATAGTAGACCTTGACCTCAAGGAATCTAATCTAGCAATCAATTGCAACTTCAAGATAAATAAAAGTAACAATATATAAAATGTATACTCATCCATTTTGCTTTTTATACTATATTGATTTTCCATTTGTATTTACATAAATATTTTTGTGGGAATAGGGGACTAGTGCTTAATGTCTAAGAATTATCCATATTAGATTATACAAGACACAAAAACTGAAGAAACTTAACATCAGTAAAAGAAGAAAGAGACCAGTACCATCATATTTCTGTGAAATGACAGAAGTGTATAAAAAATATTCAGTAGATTTGGGAAAGTGTAATATGTTGACATATGAGAAGAATTTTTGTACAGAATAATATATATAAAGCATACACTTCACCCTAAATGGAATCAGTATGAAATATATTTGCTTTGCACACATATAACTATTAGCTTTAACAATGAAATGCTTAAAATTAAAAAAAAATTATTTGGTAAATTAAATATATATTAAATGTTGCTAAACATACTTCTCTTGCATACTTTATCCTAGAGTATCAGAGCCCATTAATCTTTTTTAACATCTGAGGAGCCTTTGATTATTTTGGTCGAGCCTTAAATTACCAGCTTTAGGAAAGACATTTCAAGTATATACTATTTAGTGCTTTTCAGCCTAAACTTAATGTTTGACTTGCAGGTGGTGTTCATTAATTCATATGTTCTAGCACCAATTTTGGATGACTTTTACTTTACTATACCATGTTCTCCTTAACCCAAGTCTACACTGCCTGGTTCTCTCAAAAGCAAAAACTCAAGTTTAACTTTGTGAAATCAGAGAGCAGTTTGATATCATACTGACCCTACATCCCTCTCCCCCTTCCCCCCTCCTCCTGCTTCGCTACCACACACACACACACACACACACACAAACACACAGACACAAACAAACACACACACACAAACACACAGACTCCTGGAATCATTACCTTAGAGATATGAAGAAAATGAAATTTAGAGACGTTCAGGAAATTTGCCAAAGATTACTGAGATTATTCATTCTTGAGCCAAGATTAAAATCCACTTTTTTTGTCTAGAATCAAATAGAAATATTTACCATAAACATTACTGTAATTTCAGCCTTAAACATTTTGTAGAACAAGGAAAGAATACAGATATAAATAAATGTTTCAAGGTTTAGTTTTGGGTAACAGGAAATGTTTCCTGGTGGAAAAAGATTAGGTTTGGAATCAGACAGATAGGAATCCAAGTCTTAGCTCCACCCCTTACTATCTGCATGACCCAGTGGTGGTTATTTAACTCAAAACGGAAAACAGTAATGGCTATTTCTAACAGTTCTGATGAGAATTAGAAATTTGAGATACTTCATGTAAAGTGAATGCCTAGTGTATTTACATTTGATTTCGTGTTGTTGTTATTATTATCATTATCATCATTCATTCATTTCAGAACCAACTATGCTAATTTGATCAATGTCTAAAGATTGACATTTGCATCACGATTCTAAGTTGTCGTGATTAGATTTCAAATACACTGATGCAGGCCACAGGAGGCAAACTTGCTGAATTCTGGTGATGAAATCTCAAAGGCAAGGCATCCCAAATGTATGCATAATGGTCAGGAGGATTGTGAATCGATGAGAGGTTGGTTGGAGCCAGGAAGATTGTCTGTGACCTCAGACATGTGGAGAAGTTAGGAGAGTGGAAATTGACCAGGCTTCTAAGACTACAGTGAAGTCTAAATACATATAATCTAAACATGTTGTTAATCATCTGATACAATGTAGTTTCATTCTGAATACAGAGAAAGAAAAAGAAAAATCATGATAAAAGAAGATGATCAGAGATGATCTCAAGGAAGAATAAACAGGTTCCCTTAAGGATAATTTAGGGAGTATGTGTTCAGAAGAGACAAGTCATTTAAATGCAACATTATGAGAAAAAAAGCAAAACATCTCCTGCCATAAGTCCCATTTCTTTTAATAAAGATGAGGTAAAGCAGATCATTTGTTTTGACCACACTTAGGGAAAAGACTGCCACCTGGTGAATATTTGAGGCCTTTTAAAATACATTAGTATTAGTTTAAACATCTGGCATGAACTCAAAAATAATAGGCATCCACTTTTTATTATTTTCCTTTAATTTCATTAGATTACAGTTTCGCACACCACCATATTAGCAGAGGTTTTGTAAGGCACCATAAACATCACGAGTTTCCATGAAATTTATCCATTTTTACCTGGTACAAATGCATCTTTTACAGGTCACCTAATTCAGATGAAATATTACCAAGAAAAAGTAAACAAAATTGTATGAACCACCATGATATACTTCTTTGGATTTCTTCTTTACTTAATTGTATAGCAAAATGACAAAAATAATATCTTGGGATCACTATAATGCTGATACATTCCATTCTTTACAAATCTGATCCAAAAAGTCAACAGCCCGGGAAAGTCATTTTTCATTCTATAACTAGTGCTGTAGTCAGAGTCTGTTTTGATTTTCCCTGGGACTTAGCTTTTTCTACTTAGCTTTTTCTGTGTATTTTATCTGAGGCATGAGAGATAAGGAATTAATCCCCAAAGTTTTCTTCTTCTAGTAGCATGTTGCCACTCCACCTATCCTGGTAAATATTTTTGACACACTAAAGTGGAGGTTAAGAAGTCTCTTAGCTGGTTGCTACAGAACTTGTAAATTGCTGAAGTCTTTCATTGTTGTAGCTCAAGATTCAAGTTCACAGCTAAAGAAACTCAATGGAGGAAAGAAAAAAAACCATGATTCTTTCCCGTCACATGTGTATTTCTCAGCCCCCAGTCAAAAATCTAGGTAATGTTTTCCTTATCTGTGGACGGAGGAAAGCCATCATTCCATTCAGAGGACTAAGTGCCTATCACTTTACTTTTGCCGAGAAAGTCCAGCTATGGGGCTGACATGACTTAGCACCTGTCTTTTTTCATTAGTTTCACACTGTCATATCCTCGAATTTTTCCAAGAGTTAGTTCAGTTATTTTTATGCAATCTCAGAAGAGAAGTTTTGTGAAACAAGTTATTTCCGTAGCACTCCTTAGTTTCAGAGCTACGTTTTTATCCTGAAAGACTGTTTTTGTGTCCTTGCCTTTCTTTGATACTTACCAACATAACACATTGTGTGACAGTGATGGATCATACTATTATCCTCATTTGCGTTAACTTCCTAATTCTTTTTCTTCTTTTTTAAAAATTTTTATTTTATATTGGAGTATAGTTGATTAACAGTGTTGTGTTAGTTTCAGGTGTATAGCAAAGTGATTCAGTTATACAAATCTATTCTTTTTCAAATTCTTTTCCCATTTAGGTTATTACAGAATATTGAGTAGAGTTCCCTGTGCTACACAGTGTGTCCTTGTTGGTTATCTATTTTAAATATAGCAGTGTGTACAAGTCAATCCCAAACTCCCAATCTATCCCTCCCCCCTCCTTTTCCCCCCACACCCGGTATTCATTAAGTAAGTTTTCTAAGACTGTGAGTCTGTTTCTGTTTTGTAAATGAGTTCATTTGTATCATTTTTTTTAAGATTCTGCATATAAGCGGTATCATATGATATTTGTCTTTCTCTGTCTGACTTACTTCACTTAATATGATAATCGCCAAGTCCATCCATGTTGCTGCAGATGGCATTATTTCATTCTTCTTAATGAAGCCTTTTTACCTTTAATTTTTCCCTCATGTGATTACTAATATATAAATTTAAAAACTTTAATTAGCCGTGGTTGTTGTATTTTGGGTCTTTAAAAAACAAAATCTTTTTCACCCTGTTATACTGTGATGGTCTTTGTAGTTCATTTTCTTCTCAAACTTATGAATACCAGCCTATTCCTTAGGCAGATTTTACTCTTCACACCAAATAAAATTTTAGTCCTCTTTTCTTCTCCTGACTACATGATACTACACACATTCTAGGTGTTAAGTAACAGTTTGCTGAATAGATGGATGAACATGACAGATTAAAAACCCCCATCATCACTCATGAAAATAAAGCAGGCAGAGAACAATCTGGCAAGATAAAATCAAACATCAAGGAGCTTATAGGCATTAGTGAAGGTAGCACTTCTGATTTAGATCATATTCAGAATGAAAACAAAATTATTAATACCTTCATTATAAACTTTTCTGGGAATATATTGTTTTTGAAGTTGGGCCTCTATTTCACCACGATGCTGTGTTATGATTGTAAGTGAAGTGTTGCGTTCTGAGAAGCCTCACCTCATCTTAAAACGTTAAAGTTCCACGTGGAGCATGCAGACTTCCTTGAAGTAACTGCAGTGTTTCCATAAAAGCCTGCAACTGGTAAAAAAGTATAAAGCACACTACCAATTTTGTAGATATTGAGAGAGAAAGAGAAAGCACGTATATCTGGGTGAGAGAAAGACAATGTATATCTCTGGGTAATGGGATTTAGGGGGAATTTTGCTTTTCCTTTTGTACTTTTGATATTTTAAAAATCTTTAGGCAATAAGGGTATATAGCTTTTGTAATAGGAAAAAGTCAATGCTTGTCTTAAAGATTGTAATGCGGGGCTTCCCTGGTGGCGCAGTGGTTGAGAGTCCGCCTGCCGATGCAGGGGACACGGGTTCGTGCCCCGGTCCGGGAAGATCCCACATGCCACGGAGCGGCTGGGCCCGTGAGCCATGGCCGCTGAGCCTGCACGTCCGGAGCCTGTGCTCCGCAACGGCAGAGGCCACAGCAGTGAGAGGCCTGCGTACCGCAAAAAAAAAAAAAAAAAGATTGGAATGCACCTGCACATCACGACAGGAAAAGGCAGTGAACGAGAAAGAAGTTATTAAATATATGGGCAGGTTAGGCATAAATACAGAGTTGTTACCATTATAGTAATTAATGAAAGGGATATAAAATTTAGGAATCTTATACCCATTCAACAGGCCCATTCTTTTAGGGTTCATAAATGAAATCTAAAATTTTATTTAGTATTCTTAAATTTGATTTCCCATTATTAATAGAAAAAAGCCACAATTATAATAATTGTCTGTGTTTTCATTTTTAATATCAATAAAGTAAAGGGTACTTTCTCCTCCTTACATTTATGAATCACTCCAACTCTGTCAAAGTTCTTTCATCATATTAAGGTGACTTGATCCTGTGGGTAAACAGGCAATGCTGTTATCGCTAAAAGTGAAGCTGGTGAATGATGTGCTGGAGGCCACACTGACAGTGGGTGAGCCAAGGTCACCTGACAGCTCAGCTTTATCTCCTCGGCTCCTTTCAAGGTAACCGATCCAACCTCACACCCACTTCATAATAGCCAGACATTCAGAATACTACCCAGCACAGCCTTACTAACTTGTAGCCTCTAATATCTTCTTAGCCTCAACTGCTGGTTCCATATTTTCCATTTGCATCTCCTCATTCATGGCCTTTGGGATCAGCATGTTTTTCCATTAGGATACACTATCGATGTAATTCTGCTGCATGTCTCACTGCCAGAAAAGCATCCATATGAAATTCTTGTTATATCTTCTCTGTTTAATAGGTGCTGTGACAGAGAAAAGCTCTTAGAGTGAGTTTTCCACTTGAAGTCTAGATGTTTTAAAGAAGTTGTAGTGACAACATGCAATGGAATTTTGCTGGATTGATGAGACCTTGTTCCTATACTTCCACATTCCCCATCTTTTGAGTGTTCTTCAATCAGAGTGGATTAAGATGTGAGGATTCATGTCATTTGTCCCTACATTCCTGCCATACATGCTCCATTCAATGTGGCAGACAAAATCTAGTGCTATATTTCCCATTGTCCTAAGAGTCTCAGGGCACTTGAAAGTTACAGGCAGGCTTGATAATATTTGTTTAAATTTAACATAAGATCTCTTACTCCGTGGAGCCTTGATTGGAACCTCAAATCACAGGACTTGACATAATTATATCAACTTTTATTCATTCATGTAAATCTACATTAATGATGTGCAGCACAGTTTAAACAAATCTGTGAAGAAAAATATAAGACAGAAAAAATGAAGGTTTACCTTGGTGTGATTTTTAACCTCTGAAAGATTTGTTTTATTTCAAAATTATCTCTATAATAATTTAACAGTGTGTGTTCCTTTGTGTGTTTAAAATAAAATCATAAAATCAAAAATTGAGAAAGGAATTCATAAAACATAAGACAAAAATTAATAAAAATAATTCTATTTAATGCTGACTGATAAATCAACAAAGGACAATAAGGCAATTATGCAATCTTCTGAATTTTATGCCTCATCTATATAGTGAAACTAGCACCCTTTATTTTTGTTGGAACTAAATCCTTTTGGAAAAGCAACTTAGCGACGTTTAGCAAAAGCAAAACCAAAGAAAAGGGTATTCATATTTAACCACTCTTTCATGTATTCAAGATGGAGGTGATTAAGTAAATTCCAGTGTATTTTTCATTGAAATATTGCACAATCATCACAATAATATTTTAAAGTTTTAAAATCTACCACAGGATAAATAAATATCAAATAACAACTGAATTCCATATGGATTAAATAAATAGCATTATAATTAATTTAAATATGATGCAAATACTAAATCTCTTTAGCAAGAGTTAGGGGTTTTCATGGGACAAGACTGTCTCAGCTTAAAAATAAAGCAGATATTTAGCTTATACAAAGCCCTATACACATGACTTTCATTCTCAAAGATTGGTGACCTATTTTCATGAATGAATGTCTGGGCTACAAAGAGCAATAATAGGGGAAAGAAAGACTGATAAATTTGTTGAGGTGAAAATAACATTAACAATCTTCATAATAAAAATTTGCATAAAACCTAAAACATGGAAAATATTTGAAGTAAATATGATTGATTAAAAAAAGGTAAATAAATATATTTTTTAAATAACAATGAAGAAAAACAGGTGAGATCTACCACTCAAGGAACATATTATTCCAATCTTTCACAAACATTTCTAATTTTATGAAACTGATACAGCCTTGGCATCAAAATCAGAAGAGGACAGTGTGAGAAAGGAAAAGTATGGTCCATCAAAAATTAAATGCAAAATCTAAAGCAATTATTAGAAAAATCTATTAATGTATTCGCTACTTTGACTGGTAAAGGAGAAGGAAATGTATGATTATCTCACTAGATGCCAAAAAAATAAAGCATTTGATAAAATGTTTATCCTTGAATGTTAAGAAAAAAAAAAAACCAACCAACTAAGCAAACCAAGAATAAAATAGACAAAAAGCTTTCCTTAAGTTGATTGAGTCTTCCCAAAACCTACATCTTATATTATTCTGAATAGTGAAATATTAAAAACATTCACGTTACTTTCAATAACAAAATAAAGATTCTCAATATTGTTCTTCCATACAACACTCTACTGGAGGTTCTATTTTGAATAACCAAAAAAGAAGTAAAAATAAAAGATATAAAGACTAGAAGAAATAAAAAACATATTCAGCTAATTTGTCTACATAAAACCAAAATGTAATCTACATATTATTATAAATAATTAGAAAGTTTATGCAAGTCATGGCATGAAACATTAATCTAGAAAACTGTCCTTCCATTAAATTGGTCAAATACTCTAATCATACTCATGCCTCAGGATCTTTGCACTTGCTGCTCTCTCTTCCAGGAATGCTCTGCCCTTAGATGTAAGCTTAGCTTGCTCTCTCAATTTCCTTAGCCTTCTATTCGAATGTCATCATAGCAGCAAGACTTCCCTGTCACCCTACATAGGGCAGCAGCCTCTCCTTGCCTCTGACACTCTTTATTTCCTCTTACTCCACTGTACTTTTCTCCATGGCCTTTACTGTTTGAGATTTCTTCATTCATTGATTTATGCATCCACTTGTTCGTTCATGTTGTGTCTTTCCCTCCCCTCTCTTTCTAGAATGCAATTAGAGTAAAGGTGAGGATTTTGTCTGTTCTGTTCACTGCTGTATTCCCCAAACTTTGAAGAGTGACTGGAATAAAATGGGTGCCCCAAAGTATTACTGAATAGCTGGAGGCTGGAAGAATAAATATTGACACATACAGACTATCATTAACATGAGAACAGTCAACCTTCAGGGAGTAAATATATGCTGCATGAGAAGAACACTGGGCTTAAGTTTGATCCCTAAGGAAACAGTGTTCAAGGGATGAATAGGAGAAGGGTCCCCAGTGAGTGAGACTGAGAAAAAGCAACCAGAGAAAATGATGATGATACTGATGAAGATAATTATAGTAATTACACTAGATTTTGTTTTGTCAAACATTATGTACTGATACAAAACACTTTCATATTAATTATTATTCTGTATTTCTTTTTGAATCCTTAAAAAAACTCTATGAGGTAAAGACTGTAATAATCTCCATTTTATAGATGAGAAAATTGAAGTTTAGGGGGTTAAATAATGTTTCCAAAGCTACAAACCATTAGTGGGACAGCCAGGATTTGACTCAATATACTACCCAGTTATGGAAGTCAAAGGACTGGTGACTTTCAAAAAAAAGGGACCGTGATAAACACTGTCAAGTGAAACTAAGATTAGAACCTCTGATCAGAATTTGTGCAATTCTTATACAATTAAGTATACACTTGGCCCGTTGAGCTAAGTTCTCTACCAATAAAAGATTTCACTTGGATATCATTTAATAGATTCTCCTTCAATGTAACAGATATAAAGAGAGAGAGAGTTTTAAAAATAAAAGTGATGTCTGTAAACTAAACAATCCGGGAGTCAGTGATAGCAATCCTCTCATTATTTTAGTGATTAACCTAGCCAAAGCTGGTGGTGATTTAAAGTTGCTATTTGTTTGATGTCACCCTAGGAGTCGAAATAGATTTCTCCAGTTCTTTATCCAAGATGCAAATGATATTTAATAGCTATTATTTATGGTATATCTATAGCAGTATACAACAGAGTCCATGCCATTTTAGGAGATACACAGTTTAAATTTTCAGTCATGAAAAGTACACGCTCCAAGCTTTGACATCTACACTGACGAAACTGGCCCACCAGGAAATAATTGTCCTACTTTTCAGATGAATCAAGCACTATAATTGGGGTTGTGTTTATGTGAGGAGAAACAAATCAATCTGGCAAAACTGAACAAGACTGTTTTATGCTTTCTCCTAACAATCTTTGGCTTGTCACATAACACTAGTCCCTTCCTGTTATTTAGTGATTTGTAGATACCACATGCTTTCATGTTGCCCTGCAACATGAAATCTTCACTGCAGCCCTGTGTGTATTAACTTTGAGAAGCCTTCGATATATATTTCTCCAGTTCCTATTCCACAAGGAGAAATATATTGAATGAATGTCCAGATTTCAAAATGGGAAACTGGAAATGTGGAGCAGTTAACTGGCTTTGTCATTCTCACACAACTGAAAATGGTTGAGGCAGGATGGAATGCTCACTCTTGATGCCTGAGCTATTTCCAGGACCTCACAGCTGCCTTACTTACAAGACATATAGTTTATTGATGAAGAATTTAAACCCAGGAGTCAAGCTGCATGGATTTCTGTGTGACCATGGGCAAACGATTGCACTTCTCTAAGGCCTATTCTATTTGTCAAAAGAGGATTACAGTAACACCTAATTCCAAAAATGATTTTGAAGATTAACTAAGATGTGGCATGAGAAGCTCCTAGCACGGGGCATGGCACATATTAAGTGCTTCATACATCTTAGTTGTTACTTGTGGCACTGTAATCAGACTCCAAGCATATTTGTATTAACAGTGTCACTGAGTTGAAATGGTTTTTGCCAGATCCTTGTTCATTTGGTTCAAGTGTGCTTCGTAGTTCTAAAATCAATCTGTTATCCAAGTTATTGCAGAAGTATATTCACTATGTGTGTCCTACACCTATATTCAAATCAATACAAACTATATCTATTTGCTGGTATTTTTAATTCAAAGTAGACTTGAAATAGGCTTACCATAAAAATATATAATCAATGCAATTTAAAATGAATATTAACTTTAAAGAGGTAGAAATAGTTGTTAATGTTACATTATTTATGTTTATATACTGGATGTATCACTGACCAAAGCTTGGGTAAAGTTATTATAAATAGTTTGTATGAGCGCACTTAAAGGAGATAAGAGAATCATCAATTGTATAATCTGCACTCTCATTCTTCCCTTTTCCCACAAACTCCTCTTTTTATTTTATTTTATTTTTTTACAAACTCCTTTTTAAAAATATTAATATTTATCTCTTCTTGTAAAAAGCTAATAACAACACCTTCCCTTTTGCCTGCCTCCATTTAAAGAAAAATATGCCAGGTTAATGACAGTTCAGTTTTACTAAAGGGCATCATAGAAATCATAGGTTTGAGTTGGGTCTTGAAGGTCTGGTAGAATTTGATAAGTGGGAGGGAATAGGCAGAAGTCAACCAGATAACTATGAATGGAAAGTTTGGCACTGAAATGGTTGGGCCATGGGATGCCTGTCAGGGTGGAGTACAATTTAGATTTTAATACCCAGAGTGGGACATGATTATAGAGGTCTTTGTTTATCAAATAAAGTAGTTAAGATATAATTAGGTAATACCAAGCACAGTCTCTGATATAAAGTTAACTAATGTTTAAAGAACCTAAAATAAGGAGCCGTTATGTAAATAACTATGCTACAACTCTCCAACAGGGCAAAATGAGACCTCAGGGGCAACCCTCCGAATTGATACATACAGCATGCATTCAAGTTCAAATATTCAATAGCATCATAATATTTCATGTAGAGATATTCCACAATTTGTTCAACCTTTCTCTTTCGAAAAACATTCAGGTGATACCCAAGTTTCTATCATGACAAACAATGATGATATAAATACATAGTCTCAAGGTGCCTGATTTTCTGTAGGGAGGGTTCCCTAACTAAGACTATGGTGGTTAGAATTTATGTAAGCGCCAGAAACTTTCCAGCAAGGCTGTTATAATTTGCATTCCTCTTGCTTTTGATGAATGTGGATGCATCAGCTCCTTAAATTTGGCAAAATAATTGTAGTTCATTATTATTTTATATTTCCTTTCCCTGTCTATTAATGAGAAAGATCATTCATGTTTCTGACCTTTTTTTTCCTTCCAGTTTTGAGATAAAATTGACATACAGCACCATATACGTTTATAACATTTAGCATAATTATTTGACTTACATAATCGTGAAATGATGATCACAATCCATCATCTCATATAGACACAAAATAAAAGAAGAAAATATTCTTCCTTGTGATGACAGTTCTTAGGATTTGCTCTCTTAACAACTTTCATATATAACATGCCACAGTGACAATTATATTTATCATGTGGTACATTACATCGCTAGTACTTATTTATCTTGTAACTGGAAGGTTGTACCTTTTGACTGCCTTAATCTATTTCCCCCTCCCCCTAACCCCTACCTCTGGTAACAAGAAATCTGATCTCTTTTTCCATAGGTTTGTTGTTGGTTTTTGTTTGTTTGTTTTTAAGTATAATTGACCTACAACCTTATGTTAGTTCTTGGTTCACAACATAGTTACGGATGTTTCTAACATTATAAAATGATGACCATGATAAGTCTACTTACCATCTGTCACCATACAAAGCTATTACATTATTATTGACTGTATTCCCCATGCTGTACATTTCATTCCCGTGATTCATTTATTTTGTAACGTATATTATATTTGTGCCTCTCAATTTCCCTCACCAATTTCACTCACCCTTGACCCTCTTGCCTCTGGCATCCACTTGTTCATACTTTTGGTATCTGTGACTCTGTTTCTGTTTTGTTATGTTTGTTCATTCGTCTTGTTTTGATTTTCTTCTGTGAAAATCTTGGGTCATTCTACTTGAGAACTGTAAAACCAAATAAGTAGTTTTCCATATTCTGTGTTTCCAATCTTGCTTTAAGAGTTCTCCCCAACCCTTGGGCTATACAACTATTTTTTAAAATTCTTTTTCTAAACTTATGTTGCTTTTTGTTTTTACATTTAAATATTTACTCCATCTCAAATTTATTGTTATGAAATGAGATATGCACTAATTTTATTTGTTTGGGGTAGAAAATTGTTTCAATAAATGAACCACTGTTTCCAATTGAATAGAAATTTTACTTTTTCACATATCAAGTTCCCATATAAAATAAGAAGTAATTCTGGGGACTTCCCCGGTGGCACAATGGTTAAGAATCCGCCTGCCAATACAGAGGACATGGGTTCAAGCCCTGGTTGGGGAAGATCCCACATGCCATGGAGCAACTAAGCCTGTGCACCACAACTACTGAGCCTGTGCTCCACAAGAGAAGCCACTGCAATGAGAAGCCCACGCACCAAAACGAAGAGTAGTCCCCGCTCGCTGTAACTAGAGAAAGTCCACGTGCAGCAATGAAGACCCAAAGTAGCCAAAAATAAATAAATTAATTTTTAAAAAAAAAGAAGTAATTCTGGTCAAAATTCTATTCAACTGATCCCATATTTCTTGCTATATTTTCTTGTATCATAGCCTTCATATCATAATTTTTGAAACACTTTGTTATATATTCCTCCATATTAACTAATAAAATAGTTTTATCAAGTTATAAACAAAACAACATAAGTAAAAAAGATTCTGAATAAAATGCACATATTTATTTTGAGACAATCGACATAATTAAGATATTAGGTCTTCTTATTCAGTACATAATATTGTATTTTCCCCATATTTTGGATTTTTGTGCAAGTTCATGTATGAGTGTATATGTATGTGTGTGTATGTTTATGAAAATTTCAAGTTCTAAATAACTGATGTTAAATTAATTTTTAAATATAACTCTAAGTTGAAACTCCCTTATGTTGGTTTGAATTAGAAGGTAGTCTGGGTGATTGAGAGAGGTAAATTTGATATTCATAATCCTGAGTTTCAAAAAATGTAGGTTTCAGTACATTATATACAAACAAATTTAAAAAGCAAGATGAGGGCTTCCCTGGTGGCGCAGTGGTTGGGAGTCCGCCTGCTGATGCAGGGGGCGCGGGTTCGTGCCCCGGTCTGGGAGGATCCCACGTGCCGCGGAGCAGCTGGGCCCGTGAGCCATGGCCGCTGAGCCTGCGCGTCCGGAGCCTGTGCTCCACAACGGGAGAGGCCACAACAGTGAGAGGCCTGTCCCTGAAACTTTGGATTTTCGATGGTGATTGCAGCTTCCTTGGGTACAAAATAAATTTCACTATGGTAAAAAAAAAAAAAAAAAAAAAAAAAGAAAAGTGTAAAAAGCAAGATGAAACAAGATTTTAACAAATTTTTATTGAAGTACTTGAAAAAAATTCTCATAACTTTTCACTTACTGTGCTATCAACTGGAGTATAAAAATAGTTTTTGAGTCATAGAAATTTCATGTTACAGGGGATACCCTCTTTCATATAACAGAAATATTAAGGGACTTTCACAAGATAATATAACTAATTGAGTACAGCCAGATTAGAATATGGATCTATTTAGTCTTAATAATTTAGGATACATCAAATAATATTGTATAAGTAAATTTCTTTTACTCAGTTTATACAACCCAGTTTAATAAATGCTGAATGCAAGGGAATGAATTCTTTTAAACTGGTTGAATGTCACTCCAGGATGAATTTCTCTTCTAGAAATGTATACTTCGGGATTAATAGTTCAAAAATGTATATGTTAGTCACAAAGAGACATTTCTATATTTGGGTAAGATGTCACATATGCCTCAGACTGGTGCCGAGTGATTTCAAGGTAAAGCATTTGGTTGAATTTGAGAAAAGCTAGCAGTTTATGGGTTAATAGTTAATCACTTGAACTGATTAATGGGTGTTAATTAGCTTATGTGTAGGTCAGTCATTGTGAATGCTATGTGACATGAAAATGATTCAGTTAATAATGTAACTAATGTTATGATAAGGCTGAGAAAAAGACGTTGAACAAATACTCATTCATAAATCTTAGACAGAAGAAAAGCCAGAGCAAACTTCCAGCTACGCAACCTAAGAAACAGGGACATGAATTTGGTTTCCAGATCCTCTTTTAACTGCCTCTTCTACTTAGTTGTAGATTACTGGATCAACTGTATAATTCAATCAGTTGGAATTTGTTAAACGGTGGAGTGTGTTGTTTGTTTACGAGTAATGTGAGTATACATTTTCATGCATGTATGTTTGCCTGGGTGTAGTGTTTTTATGTCTGTAGAGTTTACTTCAGCTAAAATAAGTCAAGCATAGTGTGATTTTTATCTACAGGGTTATCCTCATGATCTTTATATCCATCCTTAAATATGCCAAATGGCAAATTTGAAAAATTTGGAAAAATACAATATTTCTATCAAAACCATTTTTAGGTAATAGCTACCAAGCACTTCTAGTGACCTATTTATTTATTTTAATGCTAGAAAAATATGCTTTTCACTTGTAACGTTGGCACCACAAAAGGAAAGAGGGAGAGTTGCATATTGAAGATATTGGATAAAGCAAAGCACAGGATGGAGACAGAAAATAGACTGGTGAATGAAGCACGAAAAAGAGGGAGCAAGCCCATTCTCTGCATTTTCTAAATGTTTCTGAGATCAAATGCCTTATATTTTAGACTTCTTTAAATTTCTGAGTATTTAGTAGATAGCAAAGTGGCTACTCAACGGATAAATTTCTCAGCTGAGGGAGCTCAGCAAACAGCAGTCTCTCAGCTTGCTGCCCTCTTCCTGTCTTCAATATCACCATCTTCCAAGGCAAGAGGTCGTGTGGGTGGCACTCTCATCTTTCCAATGAAGTCAGTAAGAAGTGGCCTTTTATCAATTGTTATTCATAGCCAGCTAACAGACCGAAGAGAGGGGAAAGTTCATTGGCCCTTATTTGATTTAGGACTTCTCTGAAAGTCCCCTTTCAGGGCAAGATTTTGCAAATGTGCCATTAGCACATGGCCATTCTGTAATGGAACTTTGAATTGTTTAGTTCTGTTGACCAGCTTTCCCTCCCAGAAAAGTAGACATTAAAGAAAATGAAATCTGAACTGGAAGGTATCTCAGGGCATCTGGACTAGACCTCTCTTATTTTCTGATATCTTTGCTTCAAACTGTTCTATTCCATGCTTGTTCTCTCTCACACCCCCAGCACCGCTTGATGGGTCACATGCACAGCCTCTCCTTTTCCATTCTACAACCCTAGTTCAGACTGCACTCGTTACCAGGCTCCGTTATCTGCCTCTACCCATCTACCTCTTAATTCAAGAATCAAAATATGCTAGCGGGATGTTAATACTTCGGAATTACTCCATCACTCTCCTGGTTCAATTCTTCCATGACTCCACCAATGTCTACAAAATAAGGCGATTCAAAACCTTCCCTCATCTTGCCCTGATCTACACTGATGCATTTTATGATTATTTATCTCTATATGATTTATCCCATACTCTAAAGAAAGTATTTGCTATGAATCCATCTTTCTTATTTTCTTCTTGTTGTCATTTTTCCTGTAACTTTTCTACATTGCTAGTTCCAACCAATCTTAAGTTTAAATTCCTCCTAAAATCCTTTTCTAATTCTACCAAGTAAAAATAATGTCTTCTCTAAATTCATTTCCCTTTTGCTTTATTCATACTCTCCTTAGGGAATTTACTAATTTTTTATGCTAAAACCGTTTGCATAGTATTATACTGTGTGTGTGTGTACACGGATGTGTGGGTTTGTGTACACACGCACCATAGTTTTAGGACTAAGGAGAATAATTATGATTATCCTCAGAGAAGTATAAAAGGCCTTAGAAAAATTCAGTACCCAACCCTGATAATAAATAATGAATAATCCAATTCAAAATGATTGCTTAAAAAGTTGAATGGTGTAAATAAATAGATGGATAGATAGATTGATAGATAAATAACTGGGAATACCAAGTATAATTTGTGGTGGGCATGAAAATTGTTATCACTGCTTAAGAAAATTGTTTGACCCAGAAATTCCATTGCTAGATACAAGACCAACAGACATGGACAAAAATGTGCATAAGAGCAATATTCTGAATAGCCACAGACTGGAAACCACACAAATATCATCAAAAATAGAATGGTAAATAAATTGTGCTATATTCATAAATCAGAATATTATGCAGAATTGAAGTAACAAAAACGATTGCTACTAACAATATGAATATATTTCAAAGAGCTAATGTGGAATGGAGAAAGCTAGACATAAAAAGTACATACTTTAATTTGTTTATATAAAGTTAAAAAATATGTGAAAGTAATCTGTGGTGACAGCAGTTAGATTTGTGATTACAAAATGGAATGACTGGGAGGTGACAAGAGGGAGGTCCCTGGGGTGCAGGCACTCTTCTAGATTTATATTTTATAAATTTATTTTATTTTTGGCTGCATTGGGTCTACGTTGCTGCGCGTGGGCTTTCTCTAGTTGCAGCAAGCGGGGACTACCCTTTGTTGCGGTGCATGGGCTTCTTCTCATTGCGGTGGCTTCTCTTGTTGTGGAGCACCGGCTCTAGGCACGCAGGCTTCAGTAGTTGTGGCATGCGGGCTCAGTAGTTGTGGTGCACGGGCTTAGTTGCTCTGGGGCATATGGGATCTTCCTGGACCAGGGCTCAAACCCGTGTCCCCTGCATTGTCATGCAGATTCTTAACCACTGTGCCACCAGGGAAGCCCTCATCTAGATTTTTGTCTGTGTCTTGTCACACAGGTGTGTTCACGTTTTAATAAAGGTTTCAAGATGTACACTGATCTCTGTGCATTTTACTGTATGTATGTATGCTATACCTCAATAACAAGTTCAAAATGAATAATTATTGCAATGAATCAAAATATATTGAATAAAATAAAGGAAGAATCCATGGGTTCATTAGTAATACTCAATAATTAAGAGGAGAAGAGAGAAAAATTGTACATACAGAAGAATGCCAATTACTAAACTTAGAAGTGATGGAAGAATAAGAAAACCCCCAGTTTTCAGACTCCATGTAATACTTGATTCAGATGTGTAATTAGCACTCAATAACAGGCAATTGTTTAAGTGTTTTTGTTTTATTGTTATTTTTCAATGCAATGCTTACTTACCCTCTGGGACCTGGATAAACAATCACCTGTGCATGCTGGGCTGACCTGTCAGAGTCCCAGCAGTCTACTGTCTGTTAAGTATATATAGTTTATGTGTTTATTTGAATATAACTGGTGAAAGTGATGGGTTTTTTTAAAAAGCAGTAGTGATTTGGGGTTTTTCTGAGTTTTGTTTTGCTATTTCATTCCATTCTTGACCAAAGCTTCCTTTAAGTCATTTATTTGGAAAATTGTCACACTAACGTAAAGGAAGGGATGGGGGAAATACATAAATTGTCTTCTAAAAAATTAAATAAAATACTGAATATGTTAAAAATATGTATATATATATATATATATATATATATATATATATATATATATACATAGTGTGTGTGTCTTATGAAATAAATGGATATTCAAAATGGCCAGATGAATTAAAAGCATTTGAGTTTAATTATTCTCATATAAAGATAACACCTCTACTTAAAAGTAGTGCTACTGAAGTTTCATATGACTTTCGTTTTTCTCTACATAGTTGTTTTCTTTTGATCCTTTTGTGGTTTTAATCATATTTGACCAGCAGCATATTTTAATGTGACGTGTCATCACTTTGTCTGCCATGCCTGTTTAACTTGTCCTTATGTAGCATTTATTTTCATAGAGGCCTCTATGACTTTGCACCATCAGGAAGAAATACTAAACCAAAAATTGTAAAGCAGCAGGGTGTAGTGCAGTACGTACAGGCCTGGGTGTCAGACAGATGGACCTAGGTTCAAATAGCAGGATTCCCACTTACTCACCAAGAGACCATGTCTATAAAATGTGAATAATGAATAGTGAGGGTGGATGTGCTTTAGGCCTACTAAATAGTGCCTATTAAATTATTTTTGTCATTACCATTCCTAGAGTATAACCCAAAGGAAATTGTTCATAAGAGCATTGGTGACCTGATTCATTGGGAAGCATTTCTTTCTTATTTTTTTTCTTTTTTAACAGCTTTATTGTGATATAATTCACAGACCATAACATTCACCCACTTAAAGTATACTATTCAGTGATTTTTAGTATATTCACAGGGTTGTGCAACCATAACTACAATATTAGAACATTTTTATCACCCTCAAAAGAAACTTTGTGTCCTAGCAGTCACCTCCCATCCCTTCCATTAACCCCAAGCCTAGGCAATCACTACTTTCTCCATATACAGATTTGCCCATTTTGGATATTTTATAAAAATGGAATCATACAATATGTGATCTTTCGTGACTGGCTTCTTTCACTTAGCATAATGTTTTCAAGGTTCTTCCACAGGAAGCATTTATTTCTAATAACAGCGATGTTAGAATGGGGCCCCTCTTGTCATCTGGAAAATATACCATAAAGGAATGGATGAAAACGGAAAGCAGAGGGGCTAGCACTCTTGCGTTCCTCTGCCACCTGTAATCGCAGGGTGGATCTTAGGACTGCAGAAGATAAAACACAAACAAACAAGCAAAAAACCTGACTGAAGAATTTAAAACCTTCTATTGCAGAGGAAGATCTTGGGTTTAAAACAAATCATTAACTATTTTGTAGCGTCTTTCTTATTATTTATGGAGCCCATATCACTGGGAAAGAAAAGCAAAGATTGTCAGCCAGAAAATAAGTTGGGAGCAAGAAAGTCTTTTATCAAAGAGTTTCCATAGGCACTGAGTTTAAGGTATCATGAAATGTCACAATTCGGATTGAACAAAGAATAATGTGTCATTCTATTGCAGAGCTAGTTTTTGTTTAATTTTCTATTGTCTTTTTAGGGGAAAAAAGCCCTAACTCTTCTGCAAAAAAACCAAAAACCTGGCAAAAAGACTTATGAATCTTGTTCAACATTGCTATAGCGCGTTGTTTAAATTCACAGGCTTGAGCAAATGCGTTACTACTCACGAACTCTGCTTTCTTTTTTCTAGGTGCCTCCCATACTCCTTGATAAGCAGTTCTCTGAATTCACTCCGGACATTACACCCATCATTTTGGCAGCCCATACAAATAATTATGAGATAATAAAACTTTTGGTTCAGAAAGGCGTCTCGGTGCCCAGACCCCACGAGGTCCGCTGCAACTGTGTCGAATGCGTGTCCAGCTCGGATGTGGACAGTCTCCGCCACTCCCGCTCCAGACTCAACATCTACAAGGCCCTGGCCAGCCCCTCTCTCATCGCCCTGTCCAGTGAAGACCCTTTTCTCACAGCCTTTCAGTTAAGTTGGGAGCTCCAGGAACTGAGTAAGGTGGAAAATGAATTCAAGTCAGAGTATGAGGAGCTGTCACGACAGTGCAAACAATTTGCTAAGGACCTGCTGGATCAGACAAGAAGTTCCCGCGAGCTGGAAATCATTCTTAATTACCGCGATGACAACAGTCTCCTAGAAGAACAAAGTGGAAATGATCTCGCGAGACTCAAATTGGCCATTAAGTACCGTCAGAAAGAGGTGAGTTTTGCCAGACTTTATCCATCAAAATGCCACAGAATTTAAATGGCAGTGAGGGAAACTGGTACTCCAAAATTAGGTTGGGGGTTTAAAGCATTTTCTGTTTAACTGTAAGTGGATGTTATTTATTGTTTGCCAGATTACTGATGATGAAACACATTGAAGAGGGGCGGTAAGTAGGTTAATAATTAGTGATGGTTTTTGACATCTGTGTTAAAATGTACACAGTTAATGATGTGTGATGGTAAAACTAATGAATTTTAGAATCTTTGCACTAAGAGTTCTGGTTCTGCCATTTCTAAGTTTTGCTACTTTAGAGGGTCACACAGATCTCTTTTGAGTTTCGGTTTTCTCATCTGCTTAAGGGACTTTATATTTGATTTTATATATATATATTTCTTTATACATATAAAATATTTTACAGATTTGTAGGAAGTGTAAAATGAGTGGATGTGTGTGAAGGCTCTTAGTAAATTATAAGGTATGATCCTAATAAAATACATTATTAGAAGTTATTAACAAAGGAAAGCCTTTAGTCCAACAGCAGATGAAAATACTAAAACTTCCTTCATGTCTGGCTTAGTTTCTTGATTTGTCGGGAATGAGAAGTTAAGAAGTCAATTGCAAATTGCAGAAGAGTAATAAATTTTTCATTAGACTTCCATGGATTTGAACATTAAATAAGGAAAATTCAGATCTATTACACTTATCACCTAGTGTAATTGTTGTTTCCATCACTGATTTTGAGTAAGTTCTCAAAAATCTATTTACTTCTACCTCCAGAAAATATTGTTTTCTTTTCATTGGTGAATTATAGTAATTGTTCTAGAACAAAGGTGGGAAAAAACTATGTATGTAATATAAGATGAAAAAGAAAGAGAAAAAGAAACTTCTGAAAAAAATGTATTCATATTTTTTTAACTTGGCCCTAAATATTCTACATTAGCACTGACTGCTTTATCTGTTGCTACTTACTAAATACTTAAGATCGAAGTTACCTGAATTTGCTTCTTTGAGTTTTTCCTGTAGTTCTTTTGCCACTTGTCATGGGAGCCTAAAAGTAATTAACAATCTTTTCCCTGAACAACAAAAGAAACAGCTTCTTTCCTGTGCATTCCCACTGATTCTAAAATCACATGTACTAGTATCAACTCATTTTTTTAGCGTATTGTGTTTAGGACTCAGGGCTCTTTTTTTTTTTTAAGGGACTAGAATAATTTTAATATGCAACTAGAAGAAATTGATGAAAAATTTCACATGATTAAAGATTGTAAAATACTAAATATGAAACTTACAAATACACCAGACAGATTTAATTGATATTTATAGGACATTCCATCCAAAAAGCAGCAGATTACACTTTCTTCTCAAGTGCACATGGAACTTTCTCCAGGATAGATCACATCTTGGGTCACAAATCAAGCCTCAGTAAATTTAAGAAAATTGAAATCATATCAAGCATCTTTTCTGACCACAACGCTATGAGATTAGAAATGAATTACAGGGGAAAAAAATGTAAAAAACACAAACATATGGAGGCTAAACAATATGTTACTAAATAACCAAGAGATCACTGAAGAAATCAAAGAGGAAATCAAAACATACCTAGAGACAAATGACAATGAAAACACGACAATCCAAAACCTATGGGATGCAGCAAAAGCAGTTCTAAGAGGGAAGTTTATAGCTATACAAGCCTACCTCAAGAAACAAGAAAAACTTCAAATAAACAATCTAACCTTACACCTGAAGGAACTAGAGAAAGAAGAACAGACAAAACCCAAAGTTAGCAGAAGGAAAGAAATCATAAAGATTAGAGAAGAAATAAGTGAAATACAAACAAAGAAAACAATAGCAAAGATCAATAAAACTAAAACCTGGTTCTTTGAGAAGATAAACAAAATTGATAAACTATTAGCCAGACTCATCAAGAAAAAGAGGGATAGGACTCAAATCAATAAAGTTAGAAATGAAAAAGGAGAAGTTACAACGGACACCGCAGAAATACGAAGCATCCTAAGAGACTACTACAAGCAACTCTATGCCAATAAAATGGACAACCTGGAAGAAATGGACAAATTCTTAGAGAGGTATAACCTTCCAAGACTGAGCCAGGAAGAAATAGAAAATATGAACAGACCAATCACAAGTAATGAAATTGAAACTGTGATTAAAAATCTTCCAACAAACAAAAGCCCAGGACCAGATGGCTTCTAAATGTTTGATGGAATTTGTTGAATTCCATCAAACATTTAGAGAAGAGCTAACACCCATCCTTCTCAAACTCTTCCAAAAAATTGCAGAGGAAGGAACACTCCCAAACTCATTCTATGAGGCCACCATCACCCTGATACCAAAACCAGACAAAGATACTACAAAAAAAGAAAATTACAGACCAATATCACTGATGAATATAGATGCAAAAATCCTCAACAAAATACTAGCCAACAGAATCCAACAACACATTAAAAGGATCATACACAAAGAAAAAAAAAAAAAAGAAAGAAAGAAACTTACAAGTAATTGCATGCATTAGAACTGATAAAAACTTTCCATCTAAGTGTGCATACTGTAGCCACACCTTCTTTCAGGTAAATTTCTGGCCATCTAAGAACTATTGGAAAGATGTCTTTTTGTTGGTATCCAGTAACTCATCTCTGTATCATTGAAATAAAATATCATATGAAACACATGAAGCCTGTGAAATGGATATAATCCTCTTTTCTGCTCCTAATCAGGTATGTGATGTTAGACCAATTATCCTTTAAGTTTTTGTTTTCTCACCTTTAAAATAGGAAAATACTGCCTACTTCATAGCTCAGTAGTTAAGATGAAGCATGACAACACAAGTCCAGATCTAGGCATACTTCCTGGCATATTTGTCCACTGAAGAGGAGCTATCTATTATATTTAGTTATTACTGTTATTATCATTGTTTTTGCTTATCCCCTCATGGACCCTCAGTATAAAAAGCTAAGTGCATTTGCTATGAAGCAAATGCGGCTTCATTATTAAATGTTTTAATATTTGTACTGAATATTTATCTAGCCGTCATGGGTTGAATTGCACTTTTGAATTGGTAGTTTGGGATTGACACATACACACTGCTAAAAATAAATTAATTAATAGGAAAATTTTTAAGTTTATCCTCTTACAGTCTATTGTTATAATCACTATGCTAAACTGTTTATATTAAAAAGACATTCTCATCAAAAATGTATAATGTATAAACTTTATCTCAGACCCTAGGGCTGTCCATGCTCTAATTCTTCCATTATCAGCTTTAAAAGTAACTTAGATTATATACTACACACTTGATTTTAATTTGTCCTTCTGCCTTGTTTTTTTTTTGGTGGTACACGGGCCTCTCACTGTTGTGGCCTCTCCCGTCGCGGAGCACAGGCTCTGGATGCGCAGGCTCAGCGGCCATGGCTCACGGGCCCAGCCTCTCCGCGGCATGTGGGATCTTCCCAGACTGGGGCATGAACCCGTGTCCCCACTCTCAACCACTGCGCCACCAGGGAAGCCCTGCCTTGCATTTTTAAAATATATTTTAGGTGGTTGATTATGTATGGCCTTTGAACCTGACTGCTACATGCTACACCTCAAAATCAGGAACTGTTATCATAGCAGAGCTCATCAAAAATGCCAGACATATGGTAGGGTTTTGATACATGAGGCTACACTGAGTGACGTAAGTAATTAAGAGACTTGTAAAAGGGATAAAAAACAGCATTTCTTTAGCTTACTTTCCTCTTCCTCTGTTCTCCGGAGCTCACTCATTGACCAGTTTCTGGGCCCTGCCTCTGTCCTCCAAGCAAGTGCCCACACCGGCTGTTGCTAGGCAAAGGCAAAAGATGATCAAGGCTCCCCAAGGCCTCAGCCCAGCCCCCTCCTGGGGACCAAACATTTCAGCACCTGCCACTGGATAATGGATGAAGCAAATGCCTGTTCAGGACTTGTCAGCCCGGCTGACGGAACTATGACAGGTCATTAGGCATTTAATTTAACACTAGGATTTTAGAGCTTGGAATTCAATCCCATGAGTTTCTTTACAGCTAATTAATGACATGCAACCACTTTTCCTAATTCATATCTGAAAATGATTGTTTCTGTTTCTTCCACAATTAAATATGAAATTGTATATGTCCACAACATTGTATAACTTCAACCTTTTAAACTGCACTGATTAGAGTGTCATAAATGTATATCTTTCAAAACATAAAATAGCAATTTTTAACTTTAAGTTAGATATAAAACATAGCTTGTATTTGATACTGCTTTAATAAATACAAAAAGGAAACGATTCAGGAATTTATTTTTAAAGAGGTATATTCTTCTGTTCACCTAATAAAAATGCGTTGCGTCAGCAGGATAAACAACTCTTTCCAATGTAGCCTTCATTTGCCGCAGACATAAACTAAAAACATTAGGTTAGTTTGGGATTGACATGTATACACTACTATATTTAAAATAGATAACCAACAAGGACCTACTGTATAGCAAAGGGAGCTCTGCTCAATACTCTGTAATAACCTAAATGGGAAAAGAATTTGAAAAGAATAGATGTATGTATATGTATAACTGAATCACTTTGCTGTACACCTGAAATAGCACAACATTGTAAATCAACTATAGACCAATGTAATATAAAATTTTTTAAAAACATTAGGTTAATGATAGTATCTTTGAAAATTTTCATAGTGAATTAGAAACCTTCTCTTGGTCCTCCAGTGAATTACTTTTTTGTATAAAACTGGTGCTTCTGACTCCATGATGATTGACAAACAAGGGTAGCAATAACATCAGCTCTTTTTCACTATTCAGGTCTGATCATTTCATTTGTCAGTGATGAAGAACAATTTCTTTTGCTCCTTTTGCAAAAAATTCACATTTTGGGGGGACCATGCATCTTGCAGAATCTTCGTTCCAAGACCAGGGATCGAACCCGTGCCCCCTGCAGTGGAAGCGTGGAGTCCTAACCACTGGACCTCTAGGGGGTTTCCCCAAATTCACATTTAAATTTGAGGGTTATTTTCATTTGGGTCATTATTTAATGTTTCATATCTTCTCTGTCACTCATCATGAAACAAAATTAAGAATCACCACTTTTTGAAATTATGGATTTAACAGCTTATCCCAACCTACATATTTCCTGGAAAATACAAAAACCCAATAGGTTGTCTTTTAGAACTTTATGGAACAGAAACATAACTGTTCTCAAGAAAACCTAATGGTTTGAGATACAATATAAAGTCTTGCTCAAGATCCCTTATAAATTATGGGAAGAGGGAGCTTTTAAACTTCTCTTACCCTCACTGTCCTTCGACCATATGAGCCATATTCACATTTTTTCTCAATAAAGGTTAGTTGTTCTTTGTCTCAATTCTTGGAAACAGAAACATACAGTAAAACCCTCTAGGTTGTATGATGCCTGTGCTATAATTTGGTGATTCGTGATTCTGAAGCTGAATTCGAAAGCTGAGTGTTTACAGATTGCTTCTAGGTAATATAGAACTGGGAAAGCAATCCCATAAGGTCATATTTTTATTCTTTGGGTCACACTCTGTTTCCTTTTCCCCTTCAGCTTTAGGGAGTACTCAGTGGCATGCCCTCTGCTGCCACAGAAAAATACGAAAATACTAAGACCTGTTTCCTTTATGGTTTTTACTTTCATCTGCCCCGTTGCAAGCTCCCTGCGTGTTGTAAGAAGGCCTGCTTTTCCTCATTCCAAAACACGACTTCAGTTTTAAATGTGGGGCACTATTGCTGTTTTTCTCCATGGCATTCTCTGGGCTCAGTTATTTTCCCCAGGTGGCTCTGAAACATTCTCCTCTAATATCAGGGCATGGGGGGAGCTGGAAATCTTGTTGGCAGCTGCTATTAAGTAAACATATGAGGAACCTAGTGGATGGGCTTAGGGAGCTCTAGCCAAGAGCTGCTCCTTCTCTCTCCAAGTGCAAGTCCACATGAGCTTGCAGGGTGTCTGTTCTACGCCAGAAACAGTGGACAGCAAAATGAGAAGACAGCAAGCCCTAGGCCAGGTTTGGATTTCTTCCAGAAGTGTCCTAGAGGCTAGAATTTTATTCTTGCTTAGGTAATACAGTGAAGTTCGTGTGTGTGCATGTGTGTGTACTGCAGTACTTAATCAAGCAGAAAATGCTGACTATAAGCTAAAAATACCTTTGTAGCTAGATTCCACTAACGTTTTACATGCTACCTTCCTCATTTATGATGTTTTCATTTTCTTTCCTCCTTCTCTCCCTGTCCTCCTTCCTTATTAGCCCCTTCACTCACTTATTTAAGAGAGCCTTTAGGGCTTCCCTGGTGGCGTAGTGGTTGGGAGTCCGTCTGCTGATGCAGGGGACACGGGTTCGTGCCCCGGTCCGGGAAGATCCCACATGCCGTGGAGCGGCTGGGCCCGTGAGCCATGGCCGCCGAGCCTGCGCGTCCGGAGCCTGTGCTCCGCAACGGGAGAGCACACAGCAGTGTGAGGCCCGCGTACCGCAAAAAAAAAAAAAAAAAAGAGAGCCTTTACTATTTTCTACTTGCTGGTGATGCTGAAATCAAAGACAAATGCCTTACCCTCAAACAACTACCAGATTATTAGGGATGGAAGTCAACACAACTGTCATAGTGTGGGCTACAGAGGCTGTGGCAGGGCTGCCTTCCTGGAGCCCAGGAAAATGCCTCCTAATTTGGTCTGAAGGTTTTAGGGGAGACTTCCTGAAGAAGAAAGCGTCTTAATTGGGTTTCCATGGAAAACCAGGAGTCATCCAGGCAGAGAAGTTACAAAAAGTCATTACGGGAAGAAACACCATGTACAGATGCAGGGAGGCAAAAAAGAGGATGGAGGATGGAGAATCCCTTCATTATTATTTTTTTAAATTAAGGTCCATCTGATTCATTTTTAAAAATTGTAGTATAGTTGATTTACAATGTTGTGTTAGTTTCAGGGGTACAGCAGAGTGATTCTGTTATACATATATATTCTTTTATATATGTATTCTTTATATATTCTTTTTCAGATTCTTTTCCATTATAGGTTATTACAAGATATTAAATATAGTTTCCTGTGCTATACGGTAGGTTCTTGTTGTTTATTTTATATATAGTTGTGTGAATCTGCTAATCCCAGACTCCTGATTGATACCTTCCCCCATCCCCTTTAGTAACCATAAATTTGTCTTTTATGTCTGTGGGTCTGTTTCTATTTTGTAAATAAGTTCATTTGTGTCACGTTTTTTGGTTCCACACTAAGTGATATCACGTGATATTTGTCTTTCTCGGTCTGGCTTACTTCAGCCGGTATGATCATCGCTAGGTCCATCCATGTTGCTGCAAATGGCATGATTTCATTCTTTTTTATGGCTGAGTAGTATTCCACTGTATATATGTACCACATCTTCTTATCCATTCCTCTGTCAATGGGCATTTAGGTTGCTTCCATGTCCTGGCTATTGTAAATACTGCTGCTATGCACATTGGGGTGCATGTATCTTTTCAAATTATAGTTTTGTCTGATATATGCCCAGGAGTGTGATTGCTGAATCATATGGTAGCTCTATTTTTAGTTTTTTGAGGAACCTCCGTACTGTTCCCCATAGTGGCTACACCAATTTGCATTCCCACCAACAGTGCAAGAGGGTTCCCTTCTCTCCACACCCTCTCCAGCATTTATTGTTTGTGGATTTGCTGATGATGGCCATTCTGACTGGTGTGAGGTGATACCTCATTATAGTTTTGATTTGCATTTCTCCAATAATTTGCGATGTTGAGCATCTTTTCATGTGCCTCTTGGTCATCTGTATGTCTTCTTTGGAGAAAATATCTATTTAGGTCTTCTGCCCGTTTTTGATTGGGTTGGGGTTTTTTTGTTTTTTTTGACATTGACCTGTTACGAGCTGTTTGTATATTTTGGAAATAAGCCCTTGTTGGTCACATTGTTTGGAAATATTTTCTCCCATTCTGTAGATTGTCTTTTTGCTTTGTTTATGGTTTCCTTTGCTGTACAAAAGCTTTTAAGTTTAATTAGATCCCATTTGTTTACTTTTGCTTTTATTTCCATTACTCTAGGAGATGCATCCAAAAAAATATTGCTGTGATTTATGACAAGGAGTGTTCTGCCTATGTTTTCCTCTAGGAGTTGTAAAGAATCCCTTCATTCCTTCTGCCCTCATTCCCACCCTGTGGCCCCTGCTTCGGCCTTTCACTCTGCCTGGCACTCATGGATGGCTTCTGTATCAGGTCTCAGTTCATATTATCACCTTCCCAGCAAACATCCAGAATACCCACATAATCACTATCCTCTTCCTTCACCCTTTATTCCCAGGCATTCCCTTTACATCATAATGTTGTTACTATGGCCTTTATCACAGCCTGAAAATATTCTGTTTATTTGTGTGTTTAATTGTTTTTATCTGTCTTTCTTCACCTATATCTGTTATCTTGTCTGACTTCATTGTCAGTGAAAGTCTAGTGCTTGGAATAGTGCTTAGGACACAGGAGTGCTAAATAAATGATCATAAATTGGAGGAGTGGCAGGAGCTGAGATGAGAGAAAATGCCAAAGAATAGGTTGTAAAGGGATCAGCAATCCTAAGGCTCATGGGTTTCCTAGAATCTGTGAAATTTAATCATGGTTTAAATATACAAATCCATATAATCTCTATTATTTTCTCAAACTGCTGTTTCCCAGAGATGAACTCATTATCTCCCCCTTTAAGCCTGGCTCCTCTTCTGTCGTCTCTGTTCGAGTATAAGGCCTTCCCAGTTACTCATGCTAGAAATCTGATTCTCATGATGATTTTATATGCATCACCTCCCAAAGTTTGATGTGGTAGATTAAAGATGGCTTCAACTGAGAGATGCCATCTAATTACCCTTCTCCGCGATCAGAACCTGCCTTGGCTACCTGCCTGAACCAATAGAATGCAAGAGAAGTGACTTTCTGTAACATCCAAGGCTTGGTTGTAAGAAGCCTTGCAGCTTCCACTTATGCTGTCTGGCAGCCCTGAGGTGCCGTGTGAGAATTCTGACTGTCCTAAAAAGGCCATCACATCGGAGAGGCCGTGAGAACACACTCTTGCTGATTGTCGCACCTGAGCCCAGCCTTCCAACCCTTCACTCCAGTGACAAGACTTACAAGAGAAGTGAACTTGGACCTTCTTTACACTCCCACACCAGGCCATCCTCTAGCTGGATACTGCTGAGTAACTTCTATTGATGCCATGTGAAACAGAAGAATCAACCAGCTGAGTCCTGCCCAAATTCCTGTTCCACTGTTATGGACTGAATGTTGTGTCCCCCTAAAATTCATCTGTTGACACCTAACCCCCAATAGACTGGTGTGGGTGATACCTCATTATAGTTTTGATTTGCATTTCTCCAATAATTTGCGATGTTGAGCATCTTTTCATGTGCCTCTTGGTCATCTGTATGTCTTCTTTGGAGAAAATATCTATTTAGGTCTTCTGCCCGTTTTTGATTGGGTTGGGGTTTTCAATAATTTGCGATGTTGAGCATCTTTTCATGTGCCTCTTGGTCATCTGTATGTCTTCTTTGGAGAAAATATCTATTTAGGTCTTCTGCCCGTTTTTGATTGGGTTGGGGTTTTTTTGTTTTTTTTGACATTGACCTGTTACGAGCTGTTTGTATATTTTGGAAATAAGCCCTTGTTGGTCACATTGTTTGGAAATATTTTCTCCCATTCTGTAGATTGTCTTTTTGCTTTGTTTATGGTTTCCTTTGCTGTACAAAAGCTTTTAAGTTTAATTAGATCCCATTTGTTTACTTTTGCTTTTATTTCCATTACTCTAGGAGATGCATCCAAAAAAATATTGCTGTGATTTATGACAAGGAGTGTTCTGCCTATGTTTTCCTCTAGGAGTTGTAAAGAATCCCTTCATTCCTTCTGCCCTCATTCCCACCCTGTGGCCCCTGCTTCGGCCTTTCACTCTGCCTGGCACTCATGGATGGCTTCTGTATCAGGTCTCAGTTCATATTATCACCTTCCCAGCAAACATCCAGAATACCCACATAATCACTATCCTCTTCCTTCACCCTTTATTCCCAGGCATTCCCTTTACATCATAATGTTGTTACTATGGCCTTTATCACAGCCTGAAAATATTCTGTTTATTTGTGTGTTTAATTGTTTTTATCTGTCTTTCTTCACCTATATCTGTTATCTTGTCTGACTTCATTGTCAGTGAAAGTCTAGTGCTTGGAATAGTGCTTAGGACACAGGAGTGCTAAATAAATGATCATAAATTGGAGGAGTGGCAGGAGCTGAGATGAGAGAAAATGCCAAAGAATAGGTTGTAAAGGGATCAGCAATCCTAAGGCTCATGGGTTTCCTAGAATCTGTGAAATTTAATCATGGTTTAAATATACAAATCCATATAATCTCTATTATTTTCTCAAACTGCTGTTTCCCAGAGATGAACTCATTATCTCCCCCTTTAAGCCTGGCTCCTCTTCTGTCGTCTCTGTTCGAGTATAAGGCCTTCCCAGTTACTCATGCTAGAAATCTGATTCTCATGATGATTTTATATGCATCACCTCCCAAAGTTTGATGTGGTAGATTAAAGATGGCTTCAACTGAGAGATGCCATCTAATTACCCTTCTCCGCGATCAGAACCTGCCTTGGCTACCTGCCTGAACCAATAGAATGCAAGAGAAGTGACTTTCTGTAACATCCAAGGCTTGGTTGTAAGAAGCCTTGCAGCTTCCACTTATGCTGTCTGGCAGCCCTGAGGTGCCGTGTGAGAATTCTGACTGTCCTAAAAAGGCCATCACATCGGAGAGGCCGTGAGAACACACTCTTGCTGATTGTCGCACCTGAGCCCAGCCTTCCAACCCTTCACTCCAGTGACAAGACTTACAAGAGAAGTGAACTTGGACCTTCTTTACACTCCCACACCAGGCCATCCTCTAGCTGGATACTGCTGAGTAACTTCTATTGATGCCATGTGAAACAGAAGAATCAACCAGCTGAGTCCTGCCCAAATTCCTGTTCCACTGTTATGGACTGAATGTTGTGTCCCCCTAAAATTCATCTGTTGACACCTAACCCCCAATATGATGATATTTGGAAGTGGGGCCTTTGGCAGGTGATTAGGTCAGGAGGATGGAGCCCTCACGAATAAGATCAGTGCCCTTATACAAGAGACCCCAGAGACATCTCTAATCCTCTTACTACCATGTGAGGACACAGCAAGAAGACAGGCCCTCACCAGACACCAAATCTGTAGCACCTTGATCTTAGACTTTCTGGCCTCCAGAACTGTGAGAAGTAAATGTTTCTTGTTTAAGCCACCCAGTCTATAGTACTTTGTTAGAACAGCCTGAACTGACTAAGGCATGCACAAAATTGTGAAATATTAAATATACATTGTAGTTTTGAACCAGTAAGTTTTGGAGCGTAGATCATTGAGGTTCTTGTAAACCACCAGAGCCAGCCCATCTTATTGCCCATTATATTCCCTAATATTTCCCAAATTATTTCCTCCCTTCCAGCCTTACTCCTCCTGCCCTCTTTAATGAAGGCTTAGACTAGTGTGTCTCACCCAGTTTCCCTGCATCCATGGCTCCGATCTCATTCTATCCAAAAACACACCACACTTCTGAATTTTTAATATGTAAACATTCCCCACAGTAAAATTTTTAATTTTTTAAGTATATTCATATTGTGGTATAACCATCACCATCATCCATCTCCAAAACTTTTTCACCTTCCCAAACTGAAACTCTTTACCCATTAAACAGTAAGTCCACATTCACCCCTCTCCCCTGCACCTGGCAACAACCATCCTGCTTTCTGTCTCTATGAGTTTGACTAACCTAGGTTTCTTATATAAGTGGAATCATATACTCTCTGTCCTTTTGTGTCTGGCTTATTTCACTTGCATAGTATCTTCAAGTTTACCCATGTTGTGCATGTATCAAAGTTTCATCTCTGCATGTATTTCACTGTATGTATATGCGCTGTATATACATTTTATGAATAATATTTCACTGTATGTATATACCACATTCTGTTTATCTATTAATCTATTGATGGACATTTGGGCAGTTTCCACCTCTTGGCTACTGTGAATAATGCTGCTCTATTATGTTATTTTAAAACTGTAACCTGGTTTCCGATCCCTTACTTTGTAGATCCCATAAAGTAAAACCCAGTCTCCTCAACAGGATAGATGATATCTGGGCGCTGACTTCCTGCCCAGACTCATCTCTCACCCCTTCCTGACTTTTGCTGTATGCTCAGCAATTCCAGATTGCTGTTATTTCCTCTCCTGTGCTGTGATCTGTGAACGTTACCTCTGTAAACTTTCTTGTTATTTTATTACCTTGAAATACAACCATTACCTCTGGCTAGATCCTACTCCCTGTTCAAGATGTTAAGCCTTGGCTTCAGAAAGGTCCCACATTTGCTCTCTCAGGCTGGGTTTGCACTCCCTCTTCTATGTCTGGAGCATGCAAATTTAACACTTTATAATTTCCTTTTTACATTTCTTTCCCCTTCATAATACTGTGAGCTCCTGAAGCCAAGAACTGTGCTTTTTTTTTTTTTTTTTTTTTTTTTTTTTTTTTTTTTTTTTTTTTTTTTTTTTTTTTGCTATAGTCAGCATCTGTGATGGCACCGGCATGTGGTATATGAGCTCAACAAATGTTTTTTTCTGCCAGTCGATGCATTTTTATAATACCTTGTTAGTAGTCCTTCTAAAGGATTTTTTGTGTCACAATAACTTGATCATTGGTGAGAAGAAAGTAACAAAGCTTTGTGTGTAATTTCTGTTGATTGCCCCCCTATGTTAAGGACACTGGTAAATTCTACAAGGAGAGACAAAACCAGTAGACAGCTCCCTTGGGAGTGGGGAAGGCGAGATACTACTTAAATAATATTTAGGCAAACATACCAAAAATACAATTGTTTTGTATGAGTTTTCTTTGAATTATTTTAAGTAAAGAATGAATTTTTAATAAAATAAAATGCTTTTAATAATACTGATAAATTTCCATCTTTATTCCTTATACAGATTGACTTTTATCTGTTCAAACAAGCATTGTTGAAAATATTACACACACAGCATTGATTGTGTGATTACAGTTTAGGTGCCAGGAAGTTGTAACAGCTGTTAACATATAACTGAGATATTGTTGTATTGAACCTTTTCATTTTCTGTCCTTCCTGTGTGCCTTCTCATCTTTCTCCATTCTGTTTTTGCTTTTACTGTTTTATCATTTCTTCATGGACCACCAGTTGCTAATACAACTCTGGCTGTGGCTCTTTGGCTCCAGAGGCAGAGTTTTGAGTTTTGCAGCTTTTTTCTGTTAAGGAAAAATAATCAATATCCCAGGACACATAAGCAGCCTTGGCTTTGAGATAAGGCCAGTAATCTAGCTTCTGTGTGGTGACTGTGTGTCTTGGGTGTCTGAAAATCTTGGCAACCCATTTCGGAAAGGGCAATGAGTGAATATGCAAGAAAGTCTGTTATCCAAGTGTACTGGAGAATGGAGAGATATAAAAATAATGCTAATAACATTCCATATAGTTGAATTTTAAGTGGTAACGTTTTTTTTTGTTTAAAATATCATCAGTTCATGTGAGAATCATTGGCTGAAAATGTACAATGTTATGTATTATCTCTTTTTTAAACAAAATTCACCGAACATAACCTTTTCTTTATAATTCAGAGCTTTGGAATGAACCTCAGTTACTGTACTCTATGATCTAGTTGTAAGTTTAGGATTTTTAAAAATGCTGATATGGGGCTTCCCTGGTGGCGCAGTGGTTGAGAGTCCACCTGCCAGTGCAGGGGACACGGGTTCATGCCCCGGTCCGGGGGGATCCCACATGCCACAGAGCGGCTGGGCCCGTGAGCCATGGCCGCTGAGCCTGTGCGTCCGGAGCCTGTGCTCCACAATGGGAGAGGCCGCAATAGTGAGAGGCCCACATACCGTAAAAAAAAAAAAAAAAAAAAAAAAAATGCTGATATGAATAGCTATTTAGGCCTATATAAAAGTATAGCAGAAATCTACATAGTTTTGAAGTCTCTCTCCTCAGGATCAGACTTCCAGCTATCAGTTCTGGAGAGTGCTGATTCAGTTGCTTTTTTATATTTATTTATTTTAATCAATTTCATACTAAGCAACCCAATAACCACTCCAGGTAGAAAGAAGTGTTGGAAAACATAGTCATAACTGTCTCAGGGCTTGAGGACACCTCCATAAATATGATGCTTAAGATTTAATGCCTTAATACTGTGACATTATTCAACTTCTTTGAGAAGAAGAAAATAACAGCGTTACTGCTCAGCTTGTCAAGCCCGAAACCAAGAACAGAATCAGCTTTCTCTCTACCAGGAATGGCTCGTATCCGGAACCCTCTTTCCTCCTAAGATCCGTGGTAGATACTTGCATTGTGTTTTAGTGCTGCTTTAAGAATTGCAATATATACCTTTATTAGTTTTCTCTTGCTGCTTTATTAGTTTTCTCTTGCTGCTTGTATAGTAGCTCAAAACACCACAGATGTCTTATGTACAGTTCTATATGTCAAATCTGACACAGGTCTCATGGGCTAATACTGAGTATTGGCAAAGCCTCATTCATTCTGGAAGCTCCGGTTGAGACTCAGGTTCCTTGCCGTTTCCAGCTTCTAGAGGCTTCCACATTCCTTGGCTCGTGGCCGTCTTTTTCTATCTCTAAGGTCAGCAATAGCAAAAGGTTTAGTCCTCCCCATGAGCATCACTCTGGCCTCCTCTTCTACCTCCATTTTTCGTCTTTTAAAGACCCTCTGACTACATTGGGATCCCTGGATAATCCCGGATAATTTCCCAATTTTAAGGTTAGCTGATTAGCAATCTTAATAACCATCTGCCACCTAATTCGGCCTTGCCATGGAACATAACATATCTACAAGTTCTGGGACTTAGGATGTGGACATCTTTGGGGGGCCATTCTTACATCTACTACAATGCCTTTAGTTTTTCACCATCTATTTAGAGTTCATATTGTATAATTTCAGAACAGGCTCATTTACCCCATACAACTGACCTTTGTGCTCTAGTTACATAAACATCCCATACATTACAAACCTCACAAGACAGTGTTTTAATTTTTGCCTTAAATATTGGCATGTACATTGTTTAAATCATGAGAAAAAAATTTGTTTTTTTATCTATTTGCCTTTTATGTTTTTCATTCCTTCCTGACGATCTGAGTTTTCCTGTAGAATCATTTCCTTTCAACTAGAAGAATTCTCTTTAGCGTATTTACCAACTGATATTCCTGGTTTTCTTTTATGTGAAAATGTCTTTGTTTCTCCTTCATCCCTGAAGAAGGTTTCTGCCGATTATAGACTTCCGCACTGACAGTGTGTCTCCTTCAGGCTTTTTATTGGCCTCCATAATTTCTGATGAAAAGGCAGCAATAATTTTAATTGCCGTTTCCCTCTATGTAATGCACCTCTGTTTTCAGGCAACTTTTAAGATTGCCTTATTATTCTTTACTTTTTAGAAATTTGAATATTATGTACCCTAGCATGGTTTTCTTCATTTTTATCCTGTTTGAGGTTTTCTGAGCTTCTTAAATCTGTAAAATGATTTCCTTCACCAATTTGGGGAAAATGTAGGCTGTTATCTTCAAATATCCTTTTGTTGACTCATCCTCTTTCTCTTATTCTTCTGAGGCTTCAACGATACCTTTTGATATTGTTCCACAGATTCTTGAGGTTGTATTCATTTCTTTCATTTTTTTTTCTTTTTGTTCTTCAGATGGGATAATTTCTATTGATCTTTCATCACATTGACTTACTCTTTCCTCTGTCATCTCCAGATTACTGTAATGTCCATTCAGTAATGTTTTTAAATTTTAGATATCTTATTTTTCAGCTCTAGGCTTTCCACTTGGCTTTCATATAGCTTCTCTTTCTCTGCTGAGATTCATGTTTTTATTTATTTTGACCATATATTTCTTTGCCTTCTGGAGCAGAGTAATAATAGGTGCTCTAAAGCCCTTGTCTGCTAGTTTGCCATGGGAATCATCCAGGGGTCAGCCTTCACTGATTGTCTTTTCTCTTGAGAATGGGTCACTTTTCCTTGGTTATTTTTATATGGAGAAATCTTGCACTGTATCCTGGATATTGTGAAAGTTGTATTGTGGAGACTCTAGATTCTGTTATGATCATTTAACTGGTTTTTTTTTTTTTAATTTAGAAACCAATTTCCTTAAATCTTATGTCAGTTCTTCGTCCAGCCACTTTAGTGAGGCAGTCTGCAGTCCGCCCTACACATGCATAGCTCAGGGTTCTACACGGAATTTAGGAATCCTAATCCCTGGTTCTCTCCTTTCTGGAATTTGCTCTTCAATTTCCATCAGTTCTGGTTGCCCTACACACTGTCATCTATTTCTTCAGGCTAGAATAATTCAGATTTGTTCAAAGTCTTTGCCACTCCATATTATACCACAGTGGTGATAAATATATGAGAGATAGATAGATAGATAGGTAGATGATAGACGATAGATAGATAGATAGACCCACTTCACTTTCCTGGTCCTTTCTTCCAAGTTTTGACTCTTCCAGAATCTGTATTTTTTTTTTCATTTTTCAGAACTGTAGGCTAGTTTTTCATGGTATTTTATAAAAGTTATAGTTCATTTTCAAGAGGATTGGTCTACGTATTAGTCTGCGAGGGCTGCCATAACAATGTACTACAGATGGTAAAAACAACTTAATTTTCTCACAAACTCTGGAGGCTAGAAGTCTGAGATCAAACTGTCAACAAAACTGGGGTGTTTTTGAGACCTCTCTCCTTGGCTTGTAGATGACTGTCTTCTCCCTCTGTCTTCACATGGTCTCCCCTCTTACCTCATTTAACTTTATTACTTCTTTAAAAACACTATCTCCAAACAGTCATACTTTGAGTTACTGCAGTTTAGGATTTTAACATATGAATCTTAAGCATCTTGAACACAGGTTAGCTCACAGCAGTATATAAGGAAAATTTTCAGCCCTACCAGAACTTAAACTCACCCATGGCTATTAGGGCTATTGGACAAGATACATGTTTCCTCTGAATTCTAATTTACTCTCAGACTCCTGTTCAGTATATGTTCCAGGCCCCCATTACTAATAAACTCGTGTTGGCATGCAAGATAAAATATATTTTCCATCCCTCCTCCAACATACTCACAACATCTACAATGTCAACTATAATGTTAATTTCTAAAATTAAGTCTTTATTGCTACCTAAGTGCAATCTACACTAACTCATAAATATCAATATAACAAACATGAGTGTTTTCTCTCCATTATGCCTCATGTCCAATAACCAACTTTTGTTGAATTTTTCTTCATGATATCTCTCGGATCTGTCCCTGCCTCTGAACTGAAGCATCAGACATGGAATTTCATTGCTCACTGTTCTCTATCTAAAACTTTCCAGTGGCTCCCAAATTTCACTCTGAATATAGCCAAAATCTTTACAGTGCTCTCTGAGTTTGAAAACCAAGTTCTTACTATTTTATTAACTATATCACATACTTAATTATGTGTCACTTTGTTTGTTTGTTTTGCTGCCTATTTCCTCCGACAGAAAGAAAACTACACCAAGACAGTTTTTCATTTGTGCTCATTGCAAAATCTTAGAGTTTAGAATACAACCTAGATTCTGATAGATGGCTAAACATATTTGTTGAATTAATCTGAATGAATGTATTATTTGCTTTCCCATTATTCTTTCTCTTATTGAAATGATGTTACTGGAAAACACTAACTCATAAAAAAAGAATACCAACAAAATACAAGATGTTCACCATATTTTTTAAGACCACTAATCATATGTTTAGAACCCTTTCTTTAAGCCTTTGTGAGTTTTTATATTAGTGACACTGTTTTATATTTCAGTATGATGGGAAACATCTTAAATCTGAACTATTTTACCATCTTTTAACATAATAGCAATGAACCAATAGTATTTAAAATATATATTTAAATACTTTGTGAAACAGAAGCAGTACTCTGTTCTAAAACTATTTTCTGACACTTTCATCTATTAGCTGTTCATTTTTTGTGAAAGACTCCAGTATAAACTATCTTAAATCTCTAAATTGTGGTAATTCACTGATGAGGAGGAAATTCTATTAACAATTTTGAAAATTGTTCTGGAACCTATGTCCCTCTCTTATAGCTCCCTGAAAAACATGGTGAATATGAAATATTGTCATAGAAATAAGCTTTTATCTACTGAGCAGCCTAGTTCTGATTTTTTCCCACCTATATGTATTATTTTACCATTACCATACATCACCATGTCAGAGTTAACGTGTACATCTGTGTATAAACATATATTCTGTCTATTCAGTCTATATTTTACCATTCTCTCTTACTGTAGTCTTCTATATGAACCTAAAAATAATTTTTAAAAAAACCCACAAAACTTAGATGTACCCAAGAGAAACAGCTATGAAGAAAATGAACTCACAGAGGACAATTTAAAAATAATTTTTTTCCAGCTTCCTAGTTTAAAAATAGCATGCTTGTTGAGATGTGTAACAATTAAAAATAACTCTTAAGTAGAGAGACTGTGTTTTTTTAAGATCTGTTTATCTGACTTTTCATGTCAAAAATATTTAAGAATCCAAGTTTGTATTTCACCAGTAATGTCTTTAAAGCCCTCAGGGTAAACCCCACACACACGTCCCACCACATACACAGAGTATTAACTGCTTCCTGGATATGCTAGATAGATTCAGAGTTCACATCAATCACTTTTTAAATACGCTATATAGGTTCAGAGTTCAACTTTATTTTGAAAAAGAATAAATCAGTTTTGAAGTTTTCTTATATAAAACTTGGCTAGAAACTCAAAGCCAGTGAACTGTAAGCATGGTTCACGAACCATCCCTTGTAGGCAAGTGTATGGTAAAGAAATCCTTGCTTGAAGAATGCTGGTATGAAGTGGAAGTGTACATTTAAATGAATAGCTTGAAGAGAATGGATTTGTAATTTTAGGATTCAAAGTTTAATTGAAAATTTAGTTGAAATTGAGTAACTTAGAGGCTTTGCTAGGAATTTTTAGTAGTAACATAGAAATGTATCTCTGCACTCCTTAGGAAAACTGCTAATATAATCAAATACATTCACCAATTTAACATTTTTCCAGTTCTTTTTCTCCTATATCAGGAAGTACCCACTCTTTAATGAACTTGTTCAGCTTCCTACTTGTAATTCTTATATTTTTTTAATATGTAAAATCTCCGTAGACCTTTAGGGTAAAGCGAAAGCCCAAGCAATTACCTCATCTAGGGGACTATACAAGAAGTCACAGCAAGCACAGAAGGTACTTTCTCTTGGAAAAAAAATTAAAAATTTTTTTTAATAGTATTTGTTCTCTGCTTTTGATTTGCAGCATATTCTTCTTAATCTTAAAAATACACACAAACACATAAAAACAATGTTTAATTCCAGCAAAGGTTTATCAAGTCTAGAAGCTCTTAAGAACATGCCATGAGCCTATATGTAAAAAATGAATAGGAAGCCTAGGGCTTGACCTTGGCTCCTGAGAAGGATTGGGACACCGAGGCACATTCCCACAGTTCCTCTGAGTCATTTGCTGTGTCGTTCATAGGTTGGCAAGGATAGTTCCTAGTCAGCAATTCAATTCCGGCCACAGTCAAACCTCCATATACAGTTATAGGAGAAGAAAGATAGACAGTTTCTCATATTTGCCAATTCTGAATAATTACCAAGATCACATTTCAATCAGCAGATTTCTCAGGAGTTCTGTGTGTCAAAACTGCCTTTGATGTTATGATCCAGTGAATAATTATTTATTATAAGGTCAAATGCAATGCCTGGAGTAAGTAACACATGATCCAATTTAGTAAACCCACTTCTCTCCTTGCAGAGTTGCAAGTGAATACAGAAATACTTGCAAATTGCTTTGAGCTGTGTAATGCCTCAATGCAGGCATGTGCATAGGTAAGGGAAGACAAGAGAAAGGAAAGAAGTAATAATATTTTTGCACCTGGTACTATGATAAGCACTTCTTAGACTCTGTTTCATTTTATTCTTCAAAAAACATGGCCGCTATTTGTATAATCTTCATTTTAAAGACAGGTCTTTCTGGTTATGGAGCCTACACACTTAATATAGTAGCACATTATTATTATCTATGAAACGAAAGATTTCTGTATTCATTTGCTCCTTATTCAACCCTAGTTAAAAGGATTTACCTTGTTGGTTTCCTTATAGGTCTATATATTGGCACAGGTGATATGCATGTCTGTCCTGCAAATGGCATGTCTCTCTCAGCTTTGACGTCAGGTGGCTCATACTATACCATCCAGCCATATTCAGGTGTAGGTCCCAGGAAAATGGTGGACAAATCTGAAAGTTAAGCATAGACAAGAGCTTTCACGTTCAGGCCGTGAGACTCCTGTAAATTCGTTAGGACACTGAGAACTATTTTAGGGGAGGAGAGATAAGAATCACATTGCTTTCATTCATGTATTTATGCATGTATACATGTAGTTATTTATCATCCACTAAACAAACATTATTGGTGCACCTACACAGGCCAGGCATTGTTAGGCATCGGAAATGCAGAGGTGAGTATGACAAGTATAGTTCTGGCCCTTATATACCCAGTAGTCTAGTGGAAGAGAATAATATAAAAAAGAATTACCCAAATAAGTGTATGAGGGCAGTCTTTGAAAAGTATAACGAAGGAGCATATTGGCAGGTATACAACCACGCCAGCAGGCAGTCTGAACTAGTCTAGATGTTCCAGACAGACTGAATGAGAAATGGGAGATAAAGAGGTACAGGCGTGGGGTGGGCAGGGGTTGGGGGTATGGATAGCATTGCGGACCAAGCAAGCATCATCTGGAACAGTTCTGTGGGGATGGAGACACCAGAGGGACCGGAGCACAGACAACCATAGGGCGAGCGGTTTGCAAAACCCTGTGGAGTGGTGGGGCAGCAACCAGAACAGCCATATCCTCATTAAGAACGTGTTTTCGTCTTAAAAGCGGCAAGAGGTTTTTAAAAGGCTTTAAGCAGGGAAGTGGCATGATTAAATGTGTGATTTGAAAAGATCTCTTTAGGTGCCGTGTTTAGAATAGAGTGGGGAAAATAACTGAAGTGTTTCAGATAAGACATGACGGTAGCTTGGGCTAAGTGGTAAGAGGAGAGAGTGAGAAATAGACACGTAGGGAAGACAATCGTACTTCTCAGTGATTGCTTGAATCCTTGGAGCTAGGGAAAAGGATGCATAGGGATGAACCCGGACGCTTCCTATATAAGTGTTGAAATTAAAGTGAGGGATGCGCAGATTCTTATTAAATGTGGTCACTGCTTGGTTACTGCATTCATCTTCTCATCTTCCTGAGCACATCTCTCGTTTAGCAGAGAAAATTACCCCTTTTACCCTTAGGATCAATAAGTGATTCCTCTCCTTGACCTTCTAGGATTTCTGCCCTGTCTGGAAAGTTTGCGAAAAGCTAAACTACAAAACAAAGCACCCAAGGATTTTTTTTCCTTCTGTCTGGCTTCTCTTCTTTTATTCCCCCTGATTCTACACATGCGAAACCACCACATCTCATCCCACACAACATGACTCTTCTCCCTCAGTCCTTTAACTTTGAGAAATTCTTTTAGTTCCATTTAGAAAACATCAAGTAAGATTTAAGAGGCTAGGCAGTGGAAATACTCATTTCTCTTTGGAGGGATTACTTTTTTCCTTTCAAGGTTATTAGTTATCTAGAGCATGAGAAATGCAACAATCCCAGGGACTCAGAAGATTAAGAAAAAGAAATGAAAAGCCCTCTTGACCGCAAAGCCGGTACTTTGGAACCGAACACTTAGTTTTATTTCATTCAATTTTTAGAACTTGCTTAAACCAGTATTATTGACTTGATATCTTTCATTGTCTACATAAAAGAATGCAAAATGGCAGAAGGTGATGGTAGATCACTACCATCTCACTGCCGCTATCCAAAGTCTATAACTACTGAGCTGCGATTATAGATCTGCAACTTTGACTTCATTCGGGGGTTGGCTTGAATCCTGAGCTACTGCCCCTCACCCTGCATTCCAGTCAGCACCACGCCTGAGAGGGAACTACCTTTGCCTCTGCCGTTAACTAGTTTTGTGGCTCTGGAAAATTCATCTGACCTCCCTGGACCTCAGTTTCCTGGTTGTAAAGCCAAGAGGTGAGGCTTGATGATTTTTGAAGTACCTTCCACTTAACTTTCTAAGAAAGACAAATCTTGGTATGTCTGACACAGAGTGTGTGTATCTGAACCGGTGTATTTGCTTTTTATCCAACTTTTTCAATCTTGTGCCTCATAAATGTTGCAAAACAAACCTCACATATTTCTTTCTACGTTGAGAAATAAAAGCAGATAAAAAATAAGCCAGGCATTCACAGTTATAAGATCCCGGACATTTGAGATGTCTGTTAATTTGCCCCCATCTTATCCATTTTGGCATGTCAGCCATCTCTAGACTTACCTCCTCCAGGGCCCTTAGGGTCTCCAAATGTCCCTTTGGCAGGACCTCTTCCAGGCCAACCCAGTGAGGAAGTGCTCCCAAATCAAAACTGAGCAGCCCACCCATGCTCGTAAAGATAATCTTAGCAAGGAGGAAAGTAATCTGATTTCCTGATGAAAAATGTTACATTTCAAAGATGGCACTGACCGATAGGCTGGACTACCCCAGTGTTATTTACATGTTCAAATAGGAACAACTGACACCAGTGGATTGCTTATTGATCAGGCGCCCATGAGAAATGAGTGGGAGCCGTCAGGCCATCTCATTGCCTAGGCATCTCATATTGCCTAGGGTTTGTCTGCCTCCAAAGTATATCCTCAGAACAGAGGTCTGTGCCTGGGTGCTCCACTCTGAAATCTAACTGAGCCGCATTATTCAATCTCTGTTTAGCACCGCAAGGAACAGACGCTATACAGAGGAGAGAGGAGTGCACATCCTCTGCACCACATAGCACTGGGGGGATGCGGGAGGAGATGTGCAGAAATCATTAAATACAGTTGACTACCTGCTTGTCGCCCTTTGGAGAGAAGGTCTGTCAGGGAAATAGGTACAGTCACTCTCTTCTAGAATAGACTTTTTATTAAGAGCTGCTGAAACAAGAAAATTACTGCTCTCTGCATTCGGTACTCAGTGATCCTCTTAGAGTTGTTGTTTGTTTTTTAATTTCAAAAGCTGTCTGTTAGTCTATAATTTGAAAAAACTAGACCTCTGTTGTCGGTACGTAGCCACCAGCTACATGAGGCAGTTAAGCACTTGAAATGTAGTTTGTCCAAACTGAAGTAGGATCCAAGTGTCAAATACATCCCAGATTTCACGCCCTATAAAGAAGGCTACTCATCAGCTGAAGATTCTTCTAACAGGAGAAGGGACAAATAACATGACCGATAAGCAGAATGTATACATCGAATAGTATATTTTGCTAGGAAATAATCATCTGGTATTTATGTTGCTAAGCGTATCCTTCTCTTTGATGCGAAAACAAATAATTTTCACACCAAAGCTATCAAATTAATTCTATTATAGTTGAAAAATAAGAAAATTTTATAAACTGCTTTTTTCTTGGTGTTAGGGGTAGTACTTATCTTCTCAAAATCTGAAAAACAGAAATAAGAAGCTCCTTCTAAAACTCAAACCAGTAGCCAAAAAAGAAACGTTTTGTGCATTTTTTGATTAACTTTATTCTTCAAGCACTGCCTATTAAAATACAGTCACAATCAACACCTAGGCACAAGTCTTATGCATGAGCCGGGGATCAGTGTCTTATCTCAATGTTTACATAAACCAGGAGAGTAGAAATCTCATAATTCAGCAAGAGTCAGAAATCGGTAATTAGTCTGTAACAGAATTAAAGTAAGTAGTTCCTTTTCCATATATCATGATCATGTTTATTTACTGAGAAAATAATTTTATTCCCAATTCTTAGGACAGAGCAGAAGAGCCAGTTACATACTATGCTATAGACCTTTGACTTCCTTTAGAAGGAAGGTTGTATTGCTTGCCCTTTTTTCTTTAGCCTTCAGCCATATGTTTAGACTCAGCCTCTCCTTCCATGCTGCATAGCAGCATGAAAGCCGTAAAATAACCTAGACACAATTTTGAAAGCAGTGGATAAAGTCAGTCTTTCTACTGTTGCCATTCATATATTTACTCATTCATTCTGAAACTATGTCTCAAGAATCATCTTGGTACCAGAAAGTCTGCAAAGCATTATAGATACAAAAATAAATAGCATCAAGTTGTTATGGAGGTATACAGAGATAAACATACCAATTTCTATTGGATGTAAAGAGTTAACTATAATATTATGTATTATAGTTGATGCTGATATAAAAATATATATAGAAATCCCACCACTCTGAAGGGTGATCCTGGACCGCTTTCTCAGAATGAATCCTGGCCAGAGAAGAAAACGACAGGGTGGTGATTGCAGTGGTTGAAGGAGGATGTTGCGTTTGGGACAGAGGATTTCCGGAGCTTGAGTATCTATGTGAAAGGAGGAAAAGTGAATGATGGAAGAGGATGTAATTTTTCACTCTTTAGTTGCTTCACATACAAAGTTTTGCCTTTGTCACTTATATAGTAATTCTACAGTGATTATTATCAGTAATATTATTGTTAAATATTAATTCCATACTCTTCACAAGGATAAGCCTATCTGTTTTGGGGGGTTTTTATTTATTTATTTACTTTTTGTATTTGACATCTCTCTAATGTAATTGGCAGATCCTTGTGATGTTCTGAATTCCTTTCAAATCTGGGTATTGGGCAGTGTCTGGACACTGACATTTAGTACCAGAAGATGTTATCACCTCTTAGATAATGAGTGAATGTTCCAGATCTCCAACTCAAAAATATTCTCGATCTTTAAACATCTAGCCACCTTTTGAGGCCAAGACTGCAGTGACACTGTGGAAAACGGTCTCAAAAGAGACTCCCCTTGATTCCCTGCCCAGTGTTTTCTGCCTCCACAGTGTCCTGGGGTGGAAAATTTTGCCTTGGACTTCGCTCCAGTTGGAGGAGGACATTTCCTTCTCTGGGCAGACTCGTAAACTGTACAGACACAACAGAAGATTATCATGCTGAAGATGAAAGAGTGAGACTATGTCTATCCCAAGAAATTAGGTCATAAAAGTTTTTCTAGCACTTTGCTAAATAAGAAACCTATCTTCAGTGTACTGAGAAGGCCGAGATTACTTGGATGCCATTTATTTATATGGAGAGAGAAAAATGAAGTTTCTTTGTCACTTTTGGGGACTTTAACTTCCAACTAACTAAATAAATGATGTACTGAAAATTAGGTCTTCTTATTTAAATATTATGTTTTGTAGACCCTTACTCACTGTTCTCAAATTCTGGAAATAGGTATGAAAATATTGCCTTCTTGAATTCCTATTGTGATTTTGAATTCTTTTGGGATTAGGGAATGAGGTGCCTACAGAGATGCCCAGAATATGTATCGTGGTCTTACTGAATTTAGTAAAAGGAAAAAGAATTCAAACCGTCTTCAGCTTTTAACAATATTTTAGGTAAAGTAAAATTATCCTGACAGAAATGTAAGTAAACATTTTGACTACCTTCCTCATATGCATGATGCACCAGAAATTGCATTATAAATGTTTGGAGGTGGTTAAATAGTTACTCAGAGTTGGCAATAATATGTCTAGATGACATGAAGCAGATAGGTTCTGCTTGCTATCAAATGGACTTTCCACCTCTAGGGAAGAATTTAGCAAGAAATTCTTGAGCATTTGTAAACCTCCTCATAGCTTTCATTTCTTTTGACTGAAAGTCTAGGTACCAAAAAAAAAAAAAAAAATGACTCTACTTCCCAAAGCAATCTATAGATTCAATGCAATCCCTATCAAACTACCACTGGCATTTTTCACAGAACTAGAACAAAAAATTTCACAATTTGTATGGAAACACAAAAGACCCCGAATAGCCAAAGCAATCTTGAGAACAAAAAATGGAGCTGGAGGAATCAGGCTGCCTGACTTCAGACTATACTACAAAGCTACAGTAATCAAGACAGTATGGTACTGGCACAAAAACAGAAAGATAGATCAATGGAATAGGATAGAAAGCCCAGAGATAAACCCACGCACATATGGACACCTTATCTTTGATAAAGGTGGCAGGAACGTACAGTGGAGAAAGGACAGCCTCTTCAATAAGTGGCGCTGGGAAAACTGGACAGGTACATGTAAAAGAATGAGATTAGATTAGATCACTCCCTAACACCATACACAAAAATAAGCTCAAAATGGATTAAAGACCTAAAGGCCAGAAACTATCAAACTCTTAGAGGAAAACATAGGCAGAACACTCTATGACATAAATCACAGCAAGATCCTTCTTGACCCATCTCCTAGAGTAATGGAGATAAAAACAAAAATAAACAAATGGGACCTAATGAAACTTCAAAGCTTTTGCACAGCAAAGGAAACCATAAACAAGACCAAAAGACAGCCCTCAGAATGGGAGAAAATATTTGCAAATGAATCAACTGACAAAGGATTAATCTCTAAAATTTACAGGCAGCTCATGCAGCTCAATAACAAAAAAATAAACAACCCAATCCAAAAATGGGCAGAAGACCTAAATAGACATTTCTCCAAAGAAGATATACAGACTGCCAACAAACACATGAAAGAATGCTCAACATCATTAATCATTAGAGAAATGCAAATCAAAACTACAATGAGATATCATCTCACACCAGTCAGAATGGCCATCATCAAAAAATCTAGAAACAATAAATGCTGGAGAGGGTGTGGAGAAAAGGGAACACTCTTGCACTGCTGGTGGGAATGTGAATTGGTTCAGCCACTATGGAGAACAGTATGGAGGTTCCTTAAAAAACTACAAATAGAACTACCATATGACCCAGCAATCCCACTACTAGGTATATACCCTGAGGAAACCAGAATTCAGAAAGAGTCATGTACCAAAATGTTCATTGCAGCTCTATTTACAATAGCCCGGAGATGGAAACAACCTAAGTGCCCGTCGTCGGATGAATGGATAAAGAAGATGTGGCACATATATACAATGGAATATTACTCAGCCATAAAAAGAAACGAAATTGAGCTATTTGTAATGAGGTGGATAGATCTAGAGTCTGTCATACAGAGTGAAGTAAGTCAGAAAGAGAAGGACAAATACCGTATGCTAACACATATATATGGAATTTAAGAAAAAAAAATGTTATGAAGAACCTAGGGGTAAAACAGGAATAAAGACAGAGACCTACTGGAGAACAGACTTGAGGATATGGGGAGGGGGAAGGGTGAGGTGTGTTAGGGCGAGAGAGAGACATGGACATATATATACTAACAAACGTAAGGTAGATAGCCAGTGGGAAGCAGCCGCATGGCACAGGGAAACCGGCTCGGTTCTTTGTGGCTGTCTGGAGGGGTGGGATAGGGAGGGTGGGAGGGAGGGAGACAAAGAGGGAAGAGATATGGGAACATATATATATGTATAACTGACTCACTCTGTTATAAAGCAGAAACTAACACACCATTGTAAAGCAATTATACCCCAATAAAGATGTTAAAAAAAAAAAAAAAAAAAAAAAAAACAAGAAGAGGCATTCTGTGTAATTATCATTATCTTTATTTTTGCTGTGATTGTAACTCTATTTACTAACAAGTTTGGAAGCTTCTCCTTTGTTTGAACCAAGAAATCTAATCCCTACTGTAGGATAGAGAGGGCGCCAGCATTGAAGGTTGAAGACATGCTGACTGCTTGCTCTTCCTCTCCAGGGTCAGTTAGATCAGAAGACTCAGACCAAAGACACGTTGTGGGAGGAACCCAGGCCAGAAAGGCAAGGTTCCTTCAGTTCCGGGACCTAAATTTCTGTCATTCACTATCTTTTATTATTTCTTAAATGCAAATGAAAGATTAAGGTGAATGCAATTCGCTGTCAATTTGTATGAATTCTTTTCATCTCATAATCAGGCCCTTTCTAGTTAAGTATAGCTATGAATATATAAATAAAAATAGAACTAGAGGGACAGTCTTGGTTCTGCTGCTAGGAAATGCAATTTTGGGCATCCCAGGTTAGCAGGAGGACAAGAGTTGTTGGATGACCATCGTAGGCCCACTTGAATCGCATTGTGGTAGCATGGGTGGTGGGATGGGGCAGTGGGGGAAGGTTGGAATGGATACTGGTGCAGGCGTAGGAAATGTTCACATCTTGTCATATTTAAAGATAACTACTGAAAATCTTTTAGAGGCAATCCCTAATTTACAAACAGATTGTATTACAGAAGCTTAACAACTTGATGAAACGAAGTTTGGGGATATAATTACCTTGCGGAACAGAATGATAGTGGGTATGGAGAATTCCAAGTCAAAATACATAATTTGCTTTAACCTATCCATAGATGTTGTCTGATATATGTTCAGGACATAGGAGAATAAAACTTTAAATCTACTTTTAAAGTGTTTCAATTCTCTGTGAGTAGTGAACAGTAGATATCCTCCATATAGAGACTAAAAATGATTTTTAAAAATTTGTAGTTTGTACGTATGCATTTTTTTTTTTTTTTTCCGGTACGCGGGCCTCTCACTGTTGTGGCCTCTCCCGTTACGGAGCACAGGCTCCGGACGCGCAGGCTCAGCGGCCATGGCTCACGGGCTCAGCCGCTCCGCGGCATGTGGGATCTTCCCGGACTGGGGCTCGAACCCGTGTCCCCTGCATTGGCAGGCGGACTCTCAACTGCTGCGCCACCAGGGAGGCCCCCGTATGCATTTTTAACATCAGTGTTTTTTTTGCATAGAAGTCCAGCATTGCTACCTCTTCCCAATGTTTGGACGTCACCAATGGTTTTGTAGTCAAGGAAATGAGTTTCTTGAGGTTGGTTTATCTTTTTTTTCTTACATTTTTCATCAGACACATCAGAGGTGCATGCTTCTGATTGCACAAAAGAGCAGGGTAGAGAAAAGAATCTCATTATTATCTTTTTGAAAACACTGTTAAGAGGATCACAGAGTCCTGAAGACCATGTTCGCCACTTCAAGTTCTCGTCCCTCTTTCACTGATTCTCATGGAATTGAACTACATTTCTCTGAAATATATTTCCTTGGAAACTTCTTGAAATACTCTGCCTCTGGACTCCTTGTAAAGATGTATTTTCCAAGAACAACTTGATTTTCAATAGATTTTCTAAGAACTGACCTCTAACCTAGACTGAGGCAGCCTTCTCATCCTATACTCAAGCAACACCATGGATTTCCTAGGAAGCTGCCTGGACTAATTAACATTACATTCAGAAGAAAGAGAGGCAGCTAATGTTGTATTTTCTGGAAATAAGCACAAGAATATAAAGTGCCCTTCTTATTGTTGAGGTGAATAATGTCAACCAGGCTTTTCCGTGGAACTTACAGGAGCGGTTAGTGCCTAATTAAATGGATTCATAAGCCCTGAGCTATGTTCAGCAGTTAATTCAATTGAGTAAACATCCATTGACATCTCAGGGCCAGGCACTGGTGAGAAGGATCAAGTGATGAAAAATGGCAGACCCTTTTCAAATAGCTCACTCCAACCCATGACTAAAATGCAGGAAATAAGAAGTGCAGTTGTAGGTGTATGTTCAAGGAACAATGTCAGTACCGAGAAAAAGAACAGTTGACTCTAAGAGTCATCAGATGAATAGAAGCTGAGTTGGAAGACTCAGGAATTTACTCTGAGAAAATAGGAGATGGATGATTCCAGGCAAAAGTATCAGCACATGCAGCCCTACAACAGTAAGAAAGGTCCAGACAATGTCAGAGCACTCTGAAAGGTTTGTGTGCCTGCAGTATAAATATGCAAGGGTGGAGGAAAGGAGTCTTACGGTAAAGGAGCTCAGGGCCTGGTATGCCTTACATAAACTGGGGACTTTTTCCTGGAGACTATGAAATGACAGTACAGACTTTTAGTTGAGAAAGAGACACAGTTAAATTTGCATTTTGCAAGGCCCTTCATCTCAGCGGTATGGTACATAGGTTAGTTAGAGAAAGAACTCAGAGGCTAATAGGCTTTGGCAGAAAGTAGACCTTTTTTTTTTCCTCCTAGTTTAAGCCTGAAATAATGATATCTGATGTTATGATAATATCTCATGGTAGTGGAATTGAAATTAAAATGAGACGAATCCAAGAGAGAGAAGCCAACTTGGTAAGATTGGTAACAGACTGGAGGTAGATCATTCTGAATGTGCTTTCTGGCACCAGCAAAATAGGGGCAGCCATTTTTGAACAACTTTATTGAGGTAACATTGACACACAATAAATTGCACGTATTTAAAGTGAATACTGTGTTAAGTTTTTTATAATATGTGTACACCTGTGAAAACATCACCGCAATTAAAATAGTAAACGTGTCTGTCACCCCCATAAGTTTCCTTTTGCCCTTCTGTGATCTTTCTCTGCACACCCCCTCACCCCTTCTCAGGCAATTGCTGATCTGCTTTCTGTCACTGGAATCATACAGCATATTCTCTTTTGGCCTCCAGCTTCCTTCATTCAGCATAATTATTTTGAGATTCAACCATGTGTGAACATCAATAGTCCCTTCCTTCTCATTGCTGAATAATCCTCCATAGCATGGATATACCATGTTTTTATCTTCCAGTTTTATTGAGATATAATTGGCATACAGCACTGTACACATTTAAGGTGCATAGCATAATAATTTGACTTACGTACATCATGAAATGATGATCACAATATGTTTAGCAAGCATCCATCATCTCCTATTAATATCAAATTAGAGATAGAAAAAAGATTTTTGTGATGAGAACTCTTAGGATTTACTCTCTTAACAATATTCATATATAACATGCAGCCATGTGAATTATATTTATCATGTTGTACGTTACATCCTGGATATACCACATTTTGTTTATCCATTCCCTGGTGGATGGAAATTTGAATTATTCTTGTTTTTAGCTATTAAAAACAAAGCTACTATGACACTTGTATGCGACTATTTGTATGGCTATATGCCTTCTTTTCTTTTGGAGAAATGCCTGGAATTGGAATAAGCCCATCATATGGTAAGTGTAAGTTTATTTTTCTTTTAAATCCTGCAAACTGTTTTCCAAAGTTGTTGACCATTTACATTTTTTAAATTATTTGTTTGTTTGTTTATTTATTTTTGGCTGCGTTGGGTCTTCGTTGCTGCACGCAGGCTTTCCTCTAGTTGTGGTGAGCGGGGGCTACTCTTCATTGCGGTGCGTGGGTTTCTCATTGCGGTGGCTTCTCTTGTTGCAGAGCATGGGCTCTAGGCTCGCAGGCTTCAGGAGTTGTGGCATGCCAGCTCAGTAATTGTGGCTCACGGGCTTCGTGGCTCCACAGCAGGTGGGATCTTCCCCGACCAGGGCTCGAACCCATGTCCCCTGCATTGGCAGGCGGATTCTTAACCACTGTGCCACCAGGGAAGTCCAACCATTTACATTTTGATGGCTGATGTATGAGAGTTCCATTTTCTCCAAATTCTTATCCACACATATCATGGTTAGTCTATTTTTAAAATTTTCTCAGAAATAGACTGTGATTGTGTGAATGGTCTTGAAATTATGTGAAAAGGGATAGAAAAGGGGAAAGAAGAGTGACTGTATCCTTTCACCTCAAAAGAGCAGCTAGTATTCATTCCTGTAGTGCCTCTTTTTTCTCTTGGATACTTGTCCTCATGGCAGATAATAGAGCAGAGTTTGGTCCTCAGTAGGCTTCCCTGCAGGAGACTAAGAGGGGACCATGCTTTCTGATCTGCCACTTTTCTTGCAGTAACTGTCGTCAGAGACTGGAAAACCAGCCCATTGACAGCTGGCCAGGACCAGGAACAGGCTGTCCTCTGTTTTCCATCTACCATTCTCACCTATTACTCACCTACATGATTCAACAGTCAAATGGTGGTTCCTTCAAAAGAGAATGGACTTGAGGACACGGGGAGGGGAAGGGTAAGCTGGGACAAAGTGAGAGAGTGGCATGGACATATATCCACTACCAAACGTAAAATAGATAGCTAGTGGGAAGCAGCTGCATGGCACAGGGAGATCAGCTCGGTGCTTTGTGACCACCTACAGGGGTGGGATAGGGAGGGTGGATGCAAGAGGGAGGGGATATGGGGATATATGTATATGTATGGCTGATTCACTTTGTTATAAAGCAGAAACTAACACAACAATGTAAAGCAATTATACTCCAATAAAGATGTTAAAAAAAAAGCTGTATAATTGTCTGCCTCCACATCTCTCTTCGTTTTTAAGAAAGCATCTAGGTAGCCGCTTAGAAATGACTGGCAGTATTTCATCTCTTTTCCATGATAGTTTAAAACAATTCTTCATGCGCACCCTGAGGAGGGTTACTGGTGAAGAGACGTGGAATTTCTACCAACTGCTGCCCTTTGTAATTTTCAAAGAACTAACAATATCTATTGACTTTGCCTTCCCACTACCCAAATCTCATTTTGTTTGTTTGCCAAGTTCAATAGTTTAATGTATTCAATGTTGGGTTTTTCACCTCCCACCATATTTCCTTTGTCTCTGCATTTTCTGCTTCCCGTTATTGCCCACTCATCATCCCAGCTCAGTTGCCAAACCAATTTTGAATTTAGGCCCAGAAATGATTTAAGAAGTTTAATCCTGCCCCCGCCTCACCAGCTCTGTCAAATGGAGTTTAGTTGTCATCTTCCCTTCTGGATATGTAGACATCAGAAGTGGTGCCCTAGTAAAATGCTTTGAGTTATTCCTTGAATTCCAATCTGCAAATCTGAATTTCACATGCCTGTCCAAGGAAAATAATCATGTGATTTGGTGACTGGATAGGAGATTCTTTGACTTGACAGAGCCAGGGGAATTGTAGGCCAATATCCTGTGGAGGAAAGAACCTAAAGTTTATCAATCAGTCTTCTTGACTAATCTCAGGCTTCTTAGCCAATGTCATCTCAGATATGATTAAATCTTCATTAACTTTTTAATGACACTGATAAAAACTCAATTAGTCAACTAGCTATTTTATTGGATTCCCTATGCCTAAATTATTATTATCTTCTCAGTGTAAGTTTCTTATAGAAATCTTTTTAAACTAATCTCCCGTCTTGTAACATTATATTCATTAAAATTAGGTTATAAAATATGTAAATATATTAAAGTTGCCATAAGTGCAATACTCTGTGATTCAATGAAAGTGAATACATATTATGTATTTGTGTATAAGACTATAAGTGATTGTACAGTTGTCTCTCGGTATTGCCAGCCTCGGCCTCCACTGAGCATCAAGGACTTCGACTTGAGAAATTGCCTCAATAAACATTTTTATCTGTATCCTGATATACGGCCACAGTATCCCTTTATACTACATCTCCAGCATATTCACCATTGAATGTCACATTCTAGAACAAGGGATTGCTCATCTGAACTTGCTTATCTCCTCCATCCTCAAGTTTTTAACGTGATATTCTCTAAATCTGAATTAAAACACATCCACCTACCAAGCTGTGCCTGTCAAAATTCTACTTGTTATCTCAGGCTTAACTAGAAAATTCTGCTTCCTTTCCTCAATCTTCCCTGATTATTTCACATTGGGCATAATTTCTCCTACACATTCTACCTCTTTTCTAACAAGTCACGTAATGCTCTGTATTTAAGTTACCCAGTCACATTATCAGTCTGCAACAGATTTTGAGATCCTAGAAGACAGATATATCTGGTTCTTACAGATCTCGGTCCTCTCCCCACTTATCTAGCCAATGCCCCACTCATAGATGATGCACAATACTATTGGCTTAATCAAACTAAGGAGCACCAGATGAAAATGATGCTTTGAATAACAAAGAAGGTGAGTGATTAGTTATGCAGTATGACCATGCTCAAGGAGACTGGAGAATTGTTTTAATTAGGAACACAACTAGAGCTATCTCTAGGAAACAGAGAAAGGCCCAGACAGTTAAAGGCCATTGGCAGCTATGAAGGGAGTTAAGGGCAGAAGTAGAAAAAAAAAAGGGTTTTCAGTTATGGACAAAGTAACTCCCTGAAGCTCTTCTGCCTACAAATCATTCTTAAACCTTGTTATCCACATTACAAAATGAGTTGTCAAAAAACATTCTTGGGCAGAGGAAATAAAACCCCAAAGGAAATAGATGACTTTTGAAATTCTAAGGAGTAAATAGTAAGACCCAGGGGAAACTGGCATGTATATGAATCTGCAGTCCTTTTTAAGCCCTTACCTAAATCACTTTAATTCATTCAACTCTCTTTATAATCGTCCAACAGCCAATAGAAACTCCCATGTAACTATCTGACTTAGTCAAGATGCAATAAGGTGCCAGGTTGGTTGTTTCCAGAATCTAGATTTTGCTCATTTAGAGAATATGGCCACAGTCTGAACCTTGGATACAAAATTTTAAACTAGAAAAATATATTGAAAAACTAAAACGATGAAGAAAAAACAAATAGGAAATCTAATCCAATTATCAGAGCTCCATTAATTTTTGAATTCTCTTCATCTTATTTTGTCCATATCCAATTAATATTTTAATTCCTCGCCATGTAGCAGGGAGGTTTCTCGGTTGTTTGGGTTTGTTTTTTGTTTGTTTGTTTGTTTGTTTTCACTTTTCAGCTTTATCTCCTTTCTCTTCATCATTTTTTATTTGTTTTCTTTAGGTTTGGGGTGTTTTAGTACTTTGAGTAGTTGTTTTTAAATCATTGGTACTGGAATTCACTTTATTTGTAAAAATGAGATTAGATTCAGTAATCTTCACAGTTTCTTCAATATTTAAAACTCCATGACTAACAGTTTCATAAATAATCATGAGATTAGGTTTTTAAAAATGTTTTAAAGGTTATTGAAAGAGAGGAAATCTTTCTTTTTTTAGAGTGTCCTTTCTAGTTTCATGGCACAAATGTGAATTTGAATGTTTATAATGTTTTAATATGAATTTTAATGTGATGTCAGGAGTTGTTTAGGAATCGGCCAACAACTGCAGAGAGAGAAGGGGCTGTAACGTGGTGTGTTTCAAAGAAACCCCACCTCCCGCAGTCCTGGGATGGTATAGAAGATGGTGGGTCCCGTGACTCACTGTGCAGTAGAAAGATGGGTCAGAGGAGGCACGACCTCTAGGCTCCCAGCAGGCAATGTGAGGGCCCACCTGAAGAGGGCTTTGCTGGAATGGACCAATGGCAAGTGTCACAGAGATAGGGTGGCCCCCTCTGAGGGGGTCTTTCAAAGGGGGTTGGCATACAGCTGAGTAGTCTGTAAATAATCCAACGAAACCGAGAGACAAGGAGGCGGGGAGAAAGAAAGACAGACAGGAAGAGAAGGGACAAAGAAAAAACAAAGTACAAAGAAGGAAGCATCTAGGAAGGAAGCAAAGAACAGGAGGAAAGAAGGAAGGAAGGGACACGAGAGAAATGAAGTGTTTTAATCTACTTTAACAGTTAAACACTGTGAAAATTTTTGTAATGTAAAATTTTAATTTTTTTAATCTTTAACTTGGTAACTGTTTTTTTCATGGAAATATTTATTAATGAATGGGCTACAATTTGGAGAATGCTGCCGTAGACATGCAGCAAACAGGTGTAGAAGAAAGATGTAGAACCATTGTGCGAATATTTAGATCTATAGTGATTCTTAGGAATACATTTGTGGTTGTTTCAATCCTAAGATTAGAACAAATTTGTAGCCAAATAATATCTACATTGGGGGAAACTTGTGTATTAAACACACCCACTCCCCCACTCCTGCTCTTATAGTATCCTGCCTCTATTCTTTACCTGTACGTAAACCTCACTGTGTCTGTGTTTGGTAAAAAATTGTGCACACTGTTCGTTTACTAAGCACAGATATATACTTTCCAATAATTAAACAAAAAGATCTTTTAAGAAAAAGCGTTAGTAAAAATTAAGGCTAACCGAGTGCTTGGCAATGGCAGGTGTTCTATGAAGATTAAATGATTTGCTTCTTCTAGGTAATTTAGCACGGTCTATATTTGTGTATTAGGCAACGGAAATATTTTTCCAAGCAAACCTCAAGTGCTCCCAATAAAGTTATTTGCTCAATTGCCTTGGGGTGTCTCATGCTCTAATGAGATTTGGGCTGAGAAGGGCAGAGTATGTTAGTCCTAGAATTCACCCAGACCGTGTTGAACAAAGTACATACCTTTCTTTTACTTTTTGCTGCATGTGTCAGATGTGTTGTTCACGCTTAGTCCCTTATAGTGTTTCTTCAGTCTGTGAGAATTACTGAGATTATAGTAACTGTTCATTATATCTTGCATTTTTCATAGGTTTCATTAATTCCCTTCTATTATGATCTTTGTGCTAAATTCTAATGAAGAAAACTGTAGAACATATTTTATATGAGAAAATAGCAAAAAGATGGTAGACTATGCTTTGTGTATAAAATGCTGACGTGAAGGATTATGTGTGTGTGTTGGGCGGGGGTGAGGGGAACTAACTGAGAGAACAGAACTTGTTAATGACCTGTATCACTCTTTC
>NW_006771814.1:894691-920274 GCF_000442215.2 Lipotes vexillifer
CTCTTTCCCACTACTCTACAGATAGATCAGCAAAAGCTCTATTGTGACTTTCAAACTCTTGACTCTGACCAAAATAATAGGCAAGGAATGTGTCAAGAAAAGCTCTTCTTTGGATTATAAAATTTAACTTTACTAACTATGGAGCTTGAAGCTCACTTTCATAAATTACTTACAAAATAGTGAGGAGAGCCCCATCATCCCAGTCGTGAAGAAATGCAGTTTTATCTTGTTTTAGCTGTACTTGCTGAACCTATTATTATATATTTAATTCCATTTATACATGGGGTTTTGCCCACTATATCTTTTGATGAACACAATATCTAAGACAAAATGAAGGCAAACAGTTGCATGAGAACTCATTTGACATCCAGCCCATATGATTGCACACCTCAACTACTGAACTGCTCTTTTAATCAATCACCTGTCTCTCCTTTCACTTTCAAGCAGCTTTTTGTATATGATCATCAAGCCACTTTCTGTGTACCCATCAGAAAAGAGTAAGGGTCAAGTAAGGGTCTCCTAAAGGAGATCCATAAAGTCTAAGACTGAAGAAGAAATATTGGGGCAGGGAGAGTCCCATGAAAGGTCCAGGTGTTCAGTTTGCTTCTTGGGTGGGTCTATTTTTGATGCCAACAGAACTTTCTTGAGTCCCTCAACAAGGGACTAAAGCTTCTACTACAGTCCAAAGTGTCCATAGGGCATCCCTTAAACACACTCTACACTTTGTCACCTGCATGCCTTGCCTTCCCCTCTCTTCTCTGCTTATACAAATCTCCCCTTTCAGAGCACAGACCCACTGGGAAGCATTTTTGGACCTTTCCATCTGGAAGAGAAAACTCCCTCTGAATTTATATAATGCGTAGCTGTCAGTGTCAATGAGAACGATCATGTACAGAAAAAAAAGAATCTTGGACCAGATAGCCATACATTTCATCATTTACTAGATATGTAATCTTCCTGAATAAATTTATAGCCCTCATATAAGCCCCCCCATCTTCGTCCTTAAAATAGAGTAAGATCTATGCTACATCTCAAACATGTTGGCAGGATAAAAATGTTGTCATGTTTGTGAAATGTTTTGTATGTGGTAATTGATTATACTTAGGTCAGGTATTTGCTTTATTTCCACCAAATTCAGCTATGATGATTTACATCCTGGTAATGTAATATGCTTTCAGTTATGATTTTCTTATTGCCTCAACCCTACTAAAAATATATTTACTTTTTCTGCTGTGATTATTATAGAAAATATTAAAAATACACCAAGTATAAAAATGGGAAAAAAAGTATAATGTCTTAACCAGGAAATAACCACTAAACCAAGAAATAACCACTAGTACCATTTTTTACCTTATGTCATATACCTATATATATATATATATATATATATATCACAATTCTTATATATGCACATATATGTGTATATCTTTGTACACAGCTCTGTTCAGTTATCAATACATCCTATGGATATTCTTAGTCCTCAACTCTATCTTTGCTTCCTAAGGTACCGCCATAGTATTTTGACCCCTGTTGTGTCTGGCTAAGCACTCAGCACTTTGCCGTGGGTATAAAATTTTCAACAAATGAGCTTTGTTCACAGAATGGCTTAAAGCACTTTATGACGGTGTAAACATAAAATTATTTTGTGTTTGAACAGAACTTGTGACTTGAACGATAACACTGTGTTCCTGTTGATGAGCTGGAGCCCCAGCGTGTAACCCTGACTCTCACTTTTCCTTTCCTTTCCCTGTAGTTTGTTGCTCAGCCCAACTGTCAACAGCTGCTGGCATCTCGCTGGTACGATGAGTTTCCCGGCTGGAGGAGAAGACACTGGGCCGTGAAGATGGTGACGTGCTTCATAATAGGACTTCTTTTTCCCGTCTTCTCTGTGTGCTACCTTATAGCTCCCAAAAGCCCCCTTGGACTGTTCATCCGAAAGCCATTTATCAAGTTCATCTGCCACACAGCATCCTATTTGACTTTTTTGTTCCTGCTGCTGCTTGCCTCTCAGCACATCGACAGGTCAGACTTGAACAGGCAAGGTCCACCACCAACCATCGTCGAGTGGATGATATTACCATGGGTCCTGGGTAAATGTGATACTATAGAAAATATAATCCAAACGTGTTACTGCCATGGAAGTTTGTTGCTCAGAAGAGAATATTCATTACAGTTGGGGACATAGGAATGTTTAAAACAGGTTCTGACCATTGTAGCTCTCAGTCTTAATCCTCAAAGCTAAATAAATACTTCACAAACTGCGGTGGACCTGCCCCCAAATGCAGCCTACAAAACGTAACTTTAGGTTTTAGAATTCCAGATTTTCATGACTTCAGGTCCTGTGAATGATTCTCTGGGTTTTGGGGTTTTTGTTTTTTTTTTTTTTAGTATGTTTGTCTTCTGAAGCCTTTCAACATGTCTCATTAGCCATATGTAAATAATCTTTTTAATTTTCTTAACAGGTACACCTTCTAAAAGTACAAATTACTCTGCAGAATTAGTGCTTCTGTACATAAAATAACTAACCATTTTTTAAAATCAATTCATTTAAGTTTATCTTTGAAACTATATAGTAAAGCAAAATAATAGGAAATTAAACAGTAGGACATCCTCCATCTCTCTCTGTTCTTTTCATAGAAAAAAATTTTGTTTTAGATCTTCAGCAAATCATGGTAAAAGGTAGAAAACCTCAAAGTAGCTGGTAAAAACCTTCTCCTTTCCTCTTGTTATTGAAGTCATAGTTAAAATTGAAATTTTAAGTATTCTTCCTTCTATCCTACTGTGGTTTGCTGAGAAATCACATTTTCTCAATTTAGCTCATCATTTTAAACCTCTCTGGTATTATATCCATCTCAGCACTTACTAATTAGAAAATATGTGACAAATTTAATGATTCACAATCTCAGAAGATCAGTTTGGATTAACTGTCAAAACGGCTGGAGAGACTGTAAAATGAGGAAAAGGCAGGGAAAAAAAAACTGAATCTGAGATAGATACACTTTTTAAAGATTACAAATACTGTTAAGTACTGACAGTAAGAAAAGTGCTTAGGAACAAGATTTGATGTTTTACAAATATTTCTAATAATAAAAAAAAACCTTCTCAAGTGAACGTTAAAATAAAATACATTCTCAATCTGAAGTAAAGTGTGATCTTGGGATGGTTTATATAGTCTGTAAATGTCTTTTTTAATAAAACAATTATGACACAGCAATTGATATTAAGTATAAAATTATCCGACCTGTATCCATTTAAATTAAATATCTCATAGTAGGAATCTGTTTTTTATTGAGTTTTCTTCATAGAAAATTTCTTGGGAACAATTCATAAGGAAGCTTTTGGAAGTCAAATTTCCCATTGTGTGTAACTTACATTGAATATCTAAAAATCCTGGTGGCCCAAGTGAAACAGAACATTTCACTTAGAAAAATGGTATAGATATAATGCAGCATAAGTAGATATAATATTTCTAGTCTTTTCTTTATACAGTCAATGAAAATGTAGGGTACTTTCTATGGATTAAGGGCAGTACAGGGCAATAGTGAAACAAAAATTAAAAAAAGAAGAAAGAAAGAAAAAATGAAGAAAGAAAATGAAAGAAAAAGAAAGAAAGAAAGAAAGAAAGAAAGAAAGAAAGAAAGAAAGAAAGGAAAAGAAAGGAAGGAAGGAAGGAAAGAAAGAAAAAGAAAAGAAAAGATCTCTTCTCCTTATGAAGGTTAAATTTTACTGGAAGAAATGGATAATAAACAAACAATGAGATATGTGATATAATATCAGAAGTGGTAAATAATATGAAAATTAGAAGCTCCAAACTTTGAATAATTCATAGAAGTAAAACAGTCATTGGCTGCCTCCTACATGCAAAACTTGTAACATAATTTTCCATGAAAATTGGCTAGAAGAAACCATATCCAAATTTCAGCTGAATGGTTAAATAAGGTATAAATTTAATTATGAGAACTATAGTTCCAGCCAAAAGAAGGAGCTGCTAAAGGCAACCTTTTCTGAAGATATCCTGAAGAGGGAGTTCATTTATATGGGAATTTTTAGGATGAAAAGAGATGTTCTAGAATTTAAAAAATACCCATGAATGATCATCTTGCTTAAATAACAGAGCATGAGAAAAAGAATGTTTCTATATCAAATAGATCTGTCAAAACAGATTATTCATCAAGCCTGGTGAATTCTGAGTGCCTCGTATCTAAGACTGAGTTCTAAGTGCTTTGCTAGAGTCATGATTATAACGGGTATTCTCCATGTTATTTGGCTGTAGAAGAAAAATGGATTTGAATACATGTCCAAGTTCTACCACTGAGAGACTATTAAATTATGGGTGGACACAATCTCTCAGGATTTTCTGTGTTTTCATCAATAAGATGAAAGATTCAGAGTGATAACTTCTTTAGTCCCACTGTTCCTGTTATCCTGTCCTGGGGACCTATCATTATCGGCGCAGAGAAAATTGATCTTTTCGTTGGTGGGGAGAGGGGGTGGGTGGAGGGAAGAGGGCTCAAGACAACAGGGTAGGAGTCCTTTAACCTTTTACCAGAAGTGTGATAGACGCAAAAAAAGCATGGTCTCATTTGATGACTATATCAATAAACCTTCTATATTGCCTCACTCAGTCCTGCTGTTTGGTAAAGTGAGCGACTGTACATTTCATGGTCCCTGCATTGTAAGGCTCTAGGTTTATAATAGCAAGACTTCACGACTTACGGAGAAGTGTGTGGCTTGTGTTTCCCTCATCATGTTAATTTTCCCAGTGACTGAATGAAGTTCTGCACATGGGTTTTTCTCAAGTCTTCTTGAACCGACTTAGGTTTTCAACTCATGTCACCTCTGTGAGCTGCTTGTTCTGTAAAGAAATATTTTTTCATTTTACTAAACTTCCTTTCCTTCCATTTTCAGATTTTTCCCAGACCTATGATACTGTAGTTTAAGCGAAATGATTACTTTGATACCTCTCATTTTGTTTATCCCGGCAAAAAGACTTTTGCTTTACTTGTTTTATATATTTATATCATAAACTGTCAACTTTTTTGAATAGAAAATTTTTCTAACTTTAAAGCTTATCCTCTCAAATCAATCCCTTTATCTGAAGAAGTATGGGTTTTGCTTGGGAATTTCCATGTTACAAACTTTGCTGTGTTTCAGCAATAAGAATTTATACAACATTACAGATCCAGATACCTTGTGATTTAGTACAGTGGAGAATAATGTTTCTGTGTTTTCACTGTCTTTCCTGTTGAAGTTCAACATCTTTTTGACTATATAAATTGAAGTCTATTGAGTTTGATATCTTTAGAAGAGAATCTACAGTGGTCCTTATATCCTTTCCCTGTGGTGTCATTGATAAATTGTAGCTCATCTCTTGCAAAGCTTTTCGAATTATTTTTCCTTCAGATTGAAGGTTATCAACGCTTCTTTTCTCCCATCAAATAACCTCTAGGGATCTTCTTACCTATGTTTGCTGTCAGGATGAACTTTAGCATAGAAGCAAAGAAATTTAAAAGCCTGATACAGGGATAAAAATTATGATTCTGGTCATCTTGAGAGATACAGTTTTAAGCAACAGAGAAAACTAATCACAGATAATTCCATTAGAACTCTGTCAGTAGACAGGTAGATTCTAGACAGATAGATACCAGTATATTTCTCAGATTGTCAAATTACCCATTTGAACTGGAGTAAAAAGTAAAACAACAGTTTCATCCTGCATGCATATGGCCTGATAACAGAGCTATGCTTTTCAATTGTTTAGAGAGAAAGTATCACCGGGAAGACTGTGATGGATTAAAAGAAGCCTGGGGTCAGATTAGAGACATGGCTACTTCTGTATTCTGTTGTGTCATGACCCCAAGGCTCTTAATTTATGAAGGGTTTGATTTTAACAATATAATACTAAGGATATGAAATGAATATAATATTCATATGAGAAACTCATTTTTATATAGAATTTAAATGCAAACTAAATATAGCATGTTATATGTAGAATGCGTTTTATGAGAATTCATCTAAATTATAGCAGAAGTTTTAACTCCAGTAGATGTCATTTGTTTCTGCAGATAATGTGGAGTAAAATGTGAAAAAAAAAAACTTTTTTGAATGCTAATTTTTAAAGCTGTCCCAAAACTAGATTGGATTTTTCCACAGAATCCATTATAACTCAACTGTAACAATTAAATTTGTGTCATAGCTTATTCTCCTGCAAAAAAAAAAAAGTGTGCATATATATGAAACATCCAGATGTAGACTTATGTTATTACTTAGCAAAAAGAATGTGAAATTGATAACATTTTCCACAAAAGAAGTAGAATGTTAATGAAAGCTATCATATTAATAAAGCAGGAAATACCTTGTTCCCAATGAGAATACTGCCGAATGGCTGCTGAAGTGACTATATGCCATAATTATATAGCATATAAATCTGTGCATGATGAGAATGGTGAACTGAGGGAAAGATATATCAGATGAAGAGATATGAGCTCTGTTAAAAGTAGCTTCTAGGGCTTCCCTGGTGGCGCAGTGGCTGGGAATCCGCCTGCTAATGCAGGGGACTCGGGTTCGTGCCCCGATCCGGGAAGACCCCACATGCCGCAGCGCGGCTGGGCCCGTGAGCCGTGGCCGCTGAGCCTGCGCGTCCGGAGCCTGTGCTCTGCAACGGGAGAGGCCACAACAGTGAGAGGCTCCCGCACCCCCAAAAAAAAAAAAAAAAAAAGCTTCTAGTGAATTTCTAGGCATAAATTAAGAATTGCTCATAAGATCCAGATTCTATGTCTTGCCTATAATACATACTTATTTAACAATTTTTCTGCAACAAAATTGGCCTCTCATTTTCATAACTTATTTTATATTTTTATCTTTTAAAGGGTTGATATTAGCAAATCTGAAAATTTCAACAAGTCCTGCCAAATGGAAAATGAAAAATGGTGATCACATTCACATCTAGATAAAGACTCAGGGACAAACAATCCTATATATATTCTTTCTTTCCTATGACCATTTCTTCATCTTTTGTCTAAAATGCATTAAGACCACATGGCTTCAGGTACTCGTACTTTCAGCCTCACCCTTCAATTATATCCGTCTTCCCCTGAAATTAAGAATCATAAGAAACAAGTCTATAGATTTCCCCACTCTCTCCCTTGGCAAGGTGTTCTAACCACCTCAGCAAACTAGCTGCAGACACATAGAGACAACTCAAACACAGCTGCAGAACATCCGTTTATTAATTTAAAGGGATATTTTAATTTTCCAGAAAACCAGATAATCATTGCAGCATGACATAGAATTCTCACTTTCCTGTTTATTTGTGAGGAAGAAATTTTAAAGTCATCTTTACCAAGATTTATCAAGACTAACACAGTAAAATCTCAAACAACAAAATATTCATATAGTTGTAAATTGTTCAGTGTGCACATACAAATGACTTCTTTTTCTATTTTTTAATACCTTTTATTGGAGTACAGTTGATTTACAATGTTGTATTAGTTTCAGGTGTACAGCAAAGTGAATCAGTTATACGTATACATATACCCACTCTTTTTTAGATTCTTTTCCCATATAAGCCATCACAGAGTATTGACTTCTTTAGTGGAGAGAAAATTAAGTCTTTTAGGTCATACATGCGATACAAATTTGGTGAACCAACAAGGGAAATCTACAGGCCTTGGGAGAATGTTTGACGACCGTGGTTCTGATGGCTCAAGGGAAGAGGAGAAAAGATAGGAAAAGAGGAGTACATAGGAAATGAGGGAGGGTCAGAGTAAAAGATTGGTAAGCTGGAAGTGGTTTCTGTTAGTTCAGAGTAACAATAATGGTAATAGTAGTGATAGTGGTAATAACAATAGAAACTAAGAAATTCGGCACTGTGCTAAGTGATTCAAATGTGTGTTTTTATTTGAACTTCATAGTCAACTCCACTTTACTCATAATAAATGATGTTAGTATCTCATTTAATAGAGAGGAAATAGGCTTAGAAAACTGAGATCACTTTCCTAGGTTCAAGGAGCTAACAAATGGTAGATACTAGATTCAAACTCCAGTTAGTCTAACTCCAGAGCTAGAGCCTTTATCCTCCATAAAAACTGCCCTTGGAGTGTGAGAAATGGAATTTAAAGGGGCAAAAACAGCCCAAGAACTCAAGTTTCCATCCACAGACTTCTTTCCTATTTTCTCTGCCTCTGTTTACCAACTTAAGTCTTTACATAGGTCAAATTTGAGTGGACCACGTTTCTAATTTATTAAAGACGCAACACTCTTTGAGATACACACTTGATATAATTTCCTATTGAAGGTGATGCTTGTTAATATAGCAAACTTACTGTTGCCATCAGCGTCACATCAGCAGGACCCTCCATCTTCATCTCCACCACCCGTCTCTGTTCTAAAACACATGCATTATAAGTGGTTCCCTGACAGAAGCAATTTCTATTCTAAGAAAGAAAGAATAAAGTCCTTTGCCATGACCTTGAGATGCTTCCTTTTTAGTTTCCACGTTCACTTGCTAAGACCTAAAGCTAAATTTCCTTGCTTCCAGGGATATCATTAATTTTTAAATCTTGTGTATTGGTGTGTATATGTATGTGTGTGTGTAGCGGGTCTTCAGGAAATGTAAAGACATAATTGTATTTCTTTTGCACATAATTGTTTTAAAAATAGAAGCTTATAGTAGGTGGAAAGTGGTAATCTTCATAGTGAAAAATTAATAATCACTCATTCAAAAATATTTATTAAGCAACTACTGCCACTCATTGAAAAGGTGACTTGAGAAAAGACCTGAGGAATATTTATTCATTGTTTTTCCACCTACAGAAATATATAATGCCTTAGTTCTCATGGAAATTTTTAAACAGAAATCCTATAAAAAGTCTAATACTGCATTGACAGAAACATTTTACTTGATTTTTAAGTTACTACATTTATGTCGTAAGCAATCAGATGAGCTAGAATTCTAAAGTTCTACATTTTTTACATCTTAATCGAAAACTAGCATCGTATCGTTCCTTGGCACAGTTTCAAAACGTGTACTTCCTTAATTGTACATTCCTAATTTTCCTCTAAATGTTAAACTGATGCTATCAAAACTGTAGTAATTTAAGGGTTTTTAGATGTCTTCAAACTAAGCATATTTGACTATTCACTGTCCCTTTAAGTCAGTGTTTCTTGAAGTGTGGTGTGCTGACTATAATCATAATCACTGTGAACTTTTTATGAAAAATTTGATTTTGAATTCTCCCCTTGGTTGACTGATTCAGAAATTTCAGAGGTCTTTAAACACTAAAGATTAAGAAACAATTCTAGAAACCAAATTTTTTGCAGGTTTCGTATTTCGTTCCGATTTCAGCTTTATTGAGGAATTCAGACTCATTAGAATCTAAACATGAAATGGTTTAACCTCTTCCAATCACTCTTCCCAGCCACCCTGCACCAAATATCCTTTCCCTTCACTATCTGTCTAGTAGATATCATCAATTTCCTGAAATTTTGAGTTATTAAAAAGTAGTCCCAGTTCAGTTTAAAACACGAAGCTTACCATCAGTTTAAAGCTCTCCTCTTCCCCACAAAGGCCTGACACGTGTTATCAAAGGACCCGGAAATATTCATTTTTTGCTCATCCTTCAACCCCAACACTGGAATGGAAGGGAGGGACATAGACTTTTTCTGTTCTCCCCATTGCTTGGTTTCTGCAGGCAAGAAGGATGTTAGGAAAAGTTAAGTCTTCTTTACCTCCTTGGTACCCTGGTCACAGCTCTTCCCTTGTTGCTTGTCTGCATCTGTGGCTTATACTGAGTGGCCTATGTGACAGGTCTTGACGCTCTGACTCTCCTGATGGGTCCATGAGTCTTCTTTAGAGGGTCCTGTGTACCTGCACACTACATAGTTCTCTGAATCTGACTTTCAGCTCTGCCTGACATCTTCCAGTCTGGGAACTCTCATAACCAGCAGTTGGCCCCTTTATGGGTCCTGTGACCCTAGCAAGGGCAGGAGAACAAGATGGCTAAAGCCTGGCTTCCTCCTGTGATAAGCACTCGCTCCCCCAAGGGATCACAAAACGTTACTACCTCAGATGGCAAGGGGTCAGGCTGCTGCCAGCTGCCCAGCTGCCAAGACCCACTGTTTGTCTGTTTTCCCTGAAGTGCAAGCCAAGTGAGAGATGAGCAGGCCAAGTGCTTGGGAAGACGCCACAGCAGGCGTTAAGAGCCAGCTTCTCCTTGCAGAAACCCCCCCATCTTTATGAGGCATTTTCGTGGAGTCTCGTACACTTGACCTAGGGAGGTGGCGGTGCTGGTGAGGTCTCTAGCACCCGAATTGCAGTGCCCTGAGCTCACAGCTCTCTGGCCCCCTTTTCCCAGCATTCTCTCTGTATAACCCATGGGTTAGTAGAGTGTGGCAGGAGGCTGGTAGCAGATATGGTCCTCAAGCCTCTTAGGAATCCCCAGCAGGAAGGGCTACAGTTTTCTGGACGCTCTCTTCAGAAACTGGATACTTGAGGCTCTTTATCTTTGTTTGGGTTTTCAGAATAACACTGAGGGTTTCCCTGGTGGCGCAGTGGTTGAGAGTCCGCCTGCCGGTGCAGGGGACGCGGGTTCGTGCCCCGGTCCGGGAAGATCCCACGTGCCACGGAGCGGCTGGGCCCGTGAGCCATGGCCGCTGGGCCTGCGCGTCCGGAGGCTGTGCTCCGCGGCGGGAGAGGCCACAGCAGTGAGAGGCCCGCGTACCGCAAAAAAAAAAAAAGAATAACACTGAGACCATAGCAGCTGCCCCTTAACTTAGTGCCTCTTATGGGTCTGGCATAATGTGAGTCTCTACTGAGTAAAATAACTGCAATTAGATTTCTTTTTGAACAAAAGCAGAATTTTGACAAGAAACTACCTTTTTGTTTCCTGACTTGGGGAGGGAATAAAACCCTCCAGCGAAGAAGAATTCTTTTTTGTTGCCTTTATCTTCATTGATTTGGTGCCACAGCATGGATTTCAGTGCTCTGTCAAGGGACTTCCAAGGCCAGATCCCTCGACTAGCTCTGGGGCTGCTGTAAAAAGCCCTCAGAGGTGTCGCAGGTGAAAAGCTGACTTGCTCTTTGCTTGGGGTTATTTACTCTTCGTGTAAATACTGACAGCAAGAAAGGAGAGGCAAGAGGTCTGTGTGCAGAACTACACATTTCTCACGTGAAATCGAGGCTGCTAAATGCAGCATCGGAGGTCTGCCTGCTCCATCCGCTCCGCACAGCCAGCTTCACATGATGGGATATAACAGAATACTCAGATAGCCCTGGTGAAAACTGTTATGGGAAAGGTAGAAAAAAATAGCCAAAACTTCCAGGCATCCACAAATATTTTTAAAAGGAAGTTCTCTGACTCATTTGCCCTGCGATCTTTCCGTGGTTGGTCCCTGCAGTCTTACATCAATGCTTGTAATTAGACTTCCACCACCACACTGAGAAATCATGTCATCTGTTTATAAACAGCAGAGAATAACTTTGAAACAGCACAAACATTTTCTGACAGAAGCTCCCTCAAGCTTTGTTTGCTTTAGTCGTTTTTTAGTTACCATGAATAGTTTACTATCTGGATGCATTTTTCAGCCAGTTAATAGCACCTTCTAGTTTTTCTAAAGGCTCGTTTCTTCTAAAATTTCAGTGAATATTGCCAGAATAGAGGAAACTTGGTATTTCGTGCTCATAACAAATAGAAATCAATGTCATCAAACAAGTATGTGGTGATACAGGAAGTGATCCAAACAGCTGTGGGAAGTGATCCTACAATCTGGTGCTTTGAAAACAAAAGATCCCAAACCCCATTAGCCAACCAGCACTGACTGACAGTCTCATTTACAGTTCAGGTTGAAAAAACAGTGGGCTCAGTCCTCAATTTCATCAGGATCTCTGTTTTTTCCATACAGTTGTGCCTTTCCAAAGTCAGAAGTAATATAATTTTTGTATAATTCAGAAAGTTAGAGTTTATGTCTATTTGACTCCAGAGGAACTGTAATATATCCGAATTGTGAGTTGTTTTGACTCTTCTTCAGAAACCTTAGAGGTCATCTATTGAAGTGTCATGTCCTTGAACCTGTCTAATAGGAACAGAGTCTGCTCAGATATTAAGGGGCTCCAGGTTAAAATGGTGCTTTCTACTGAGCTCCTAAGGGCTTCTTCATACCTCCTTCCCCTCTAAAGCAGTTAGTTTTGGTGTCTTTACTCTTTTACATAATTACCCACAAAATATTTGAAGCTCCGTATTTTGGTGACTGTTAATAATCCCATTTGGCTTTCCAGTTGGGTAGAAGCAAAAAAAAGAGATACAATTTCTCTATAAAGGGCAATAAAATATAAACCCTCTTGTTGGTTAGTAGGTATTTTTAAATATATTTCATTTTAAAATACATACAAAATTTGAAAACACCAGAATCACAAATTCATAAAGTTGGAACGACCTTTAGAGGTCCAGTGGAACGTCTCCACTCATTGCTAGAATTTCTCTGGAGTATGACTGATCAAAGACATTCCAGGCTCTGCATTGGAATCGTACCCCCAAATGGTGATCCATTCCAGTTTTGGGACAACTCTGCCAGAGAATCCCCCTTACATTGGGCAAGAAAGAAGGTTCCGTTCTATAACTTTCATATCGTAGATCCAATTTCTGCTTTCTGGGGCAGACCAAAGCTGGTATGTGCCCTCTGGTACAGAAGAGTTTTTAATCTCTCATGTCAGCTATTGTGATGACTGATTTTCATAGAATATTGATAATTCAAACAGGAAGAATCAGCGTCTGGCTTATTTATACCATTAAGGTAGAATTACACTTCTTGTATGATTCTATCTAGAGAATTCTGTGATAATCCAAACCTTTCTTTTTTTGAAGTGAGATAAATGAAACCTAGAAGGACGAGACTCAGTATACTGGCTAAGATTACAAAGCTGATTACTAGTTGAGCTGAGCCTGGCACTTCACTCACCTGACATTATCACTATGCCTTCTGATGAAAGTGAACTGGAACGCACTTGTTCAATCAACGATTGCAATGCTCACATCGCCTCATCTCTGGGAACTGGCAAAGTTTCAAGCAAAACAAACAAAACAAAAAAGCTCCATTGTGAAGTCTCAGGAGTAAGAAAATATTGTCTAAGAGCACTGCCTAAGGAGACTGGTATCCTGTTCTGGTTTCTCCACTCACTAGCTTTAGTCACACGGCCTTTTGGGGCCTTAGATTTCTTATGTAGGTTGTGGTTGCGTGCTGGATTCTGAGACTGTACCCAGGCTCAGTAGGAAAAAGCACCACGAATGTGCGAGAGGAGAGTATTTCCATGAGTACCGAGCATCCTTCCTCATTGGATAATATAAATTGTTAGTTTCCCACAAGCTATAAAATCAGTGCGTGTATCGCATCTTATTCAGATCTTATATATTCCTTTCTTGAATAAGGAGTCAGTGATCCTTATCACCTCCTCAAATATGCCCAATTTTATCTGAGTTCTCAAGAGAGATTTATTTATGAAAGAAACTTCAAAGGGGAAGCTGGATATAAACAACAAATCTAGAATAAAGCTGTGGTCTACAGCAGACTTTAAAATGCACTCTATATTTAATTCAACTGAAATCAGTCCTCATCTGGGTTCTTAATTTAAATGTGACAAAATTTTAAAATAAAACTTTATTAATAATATTAAATAACTATTGCTAGTTTTCACTAAATAATTATGGACTAATGTACTTTTATTTCTTCCAAAGTTTTATTGTGCAAATTTTCAAACACATCTATCAGCAATATATCACAATTGATACTTTATTATATTTCTTTATTTTTAATCTAACCCTATTTCCATTGTCCAACATCAATCTCTCATAATTTTTGCTGCCTTAACATTAAGTTGTACCACTACTTTTTAATTTTTTTTTCTAGGCCACAGGTATATAAAATGTTGACAAACACATACAATCATATAGCATCACCACAATCAAGATACAGGACAAACTGTGGCCCAGTAGGCCAAATCTGGTCCTTTGACAGTTTTTATAAATAGTTTCATTATAACAAAGCCACACTCATTATTAATTGCAAAGCCTAAATTATTTATTTTCTGGCCCTTTACAAAATAAGTGTGATGGTAGTTTAGATTTTTATAGATGTCCTTTATCAAATCAAGACATTTTCCTTCTAGTCATACTTTGCTGAAAGTTTTTGTCATGAATGGATGTTGAATTTGGTTAAATGAATTTATTGCATCTATTGAAAAGATTTATTGCATTTAATGAAAAGATTTTTTTCCCAAAATATCTGTTGATGTGACAAATTACATTGATTGATTCTTAAATTTTCAAACAATCTTGCATTTCTGGGAAAAATAGCATCTGGTCATGACTTATTATTAAGTTTATATATTACGATATTTAATTTACTAATATTTGTTGAGGATTTTATGCATATTCAAAGGGTTATTAGTGTGTAGTTTTCTTTGTATTATTTTTGTATGACTTTTTATCAGAATAATACATACTTTTTAAACATTTTTTCTTGTAATTTTGTAAGTGTTTGATTAGCACTAAATGTTTGGTAGAATCACCATGAAGGAACTGGACCTGAATTTTTCTTTGCTGGAAGGTTTTTAACTATGAATTCATTTTCTTTAATGAATATAGGACAGTTCAGGTTATTCTGTGTCCTCTTATGTGAGTTAGGAAGGTTATGTCTTTCAGGGAAAATGTCCAATTCATTTAAGTTGTGAAATTTATGAGTATCAAGTTCATTTTATCACTTATCCTTATGAAGTCTGTAAGATCTGTATTTATGTCCCTTCTTTCATTTCTGATATGGATCATTTATAGCTTCTCTCTTTTTTTTCTTGACCATTCTAGCTAGAGTTTTATCAATTTTAGTGACCATTTCAGAGAACTAGATTCTGTTTTCATTGACTTTTCTCAAGTTTTATATTTTAAAATTTATTGACTTCTGCTTTAAATTTTTCTTTCTTCTTTTTGTTTTGGGTTTAATTTGCTCTTCTTTTCAGTGTCACAGTTGAAGCTGAGATCACTGATTTGAGACCTTTATGGTTTTCTAATTAAGCATTCTACTCTAAGTATTGTGTTAACTGCATCACAGAACTTTTAGTTGTATTTTCACTTGTAATCATTTCAATATATTATCTAATTATTCTGTTAATTTCTCTTTGACCAAAAGTTATCAGAAGCATATTATTTAATTGCAAAATATTTGGGGATTTTGAGGTACATTTTATAATTGATTTTTTGTTTGCTATGTTGTCATGGTAAACATTTAAACATTTCAACATGTATAAATATATTGAAGTTATATAGTCTATCTTAGTGAATGTTCCATGTGCACTTGAAAAAAATGCCTTCTGCTATTTTTTTTAACATCTTTATTGGAGTATAATTGCTTTACAATGGTGTGTTAGTTTCTGCTTTATAACAAAGTGAATCAGTTATACATATACATATGTTCCCATATCTCTTCCCTCTTGCATCTCCCTCCCTCCCACCCTCCCTATCCCACCCCTCTAGGTGGTCACAAAGCACCGAGCTGATCTCCCTGTGCTATGCGGCTGCTTCCCACTAGCTATCTATTTTACGTTTGGTAGTGTAGATATGTCCATGCCACTCTCTCACTTCGTCCCAGCTTACCCTCCCCCCTCCCCATATCCTCCAGTCCATTCTCTAGTAGGTCTGTGTCGTTATTCCCATCTTACCCCTAGGTTCTTCATGACCTTTTTTTTTTTTTCTTAGATTCCATATATATGTGTTATCTTCTGCTATTTTCAGACTGTTGAGAGTGTTGTTCAGAACTTCTATATTCTTACTAAACTTCTGCCTACTGATTCATTTACTTATAGAGAGGAAAAGTAACGTCTCTAACTATAATTGTACCTTTCTCTATTTATATTTAAATTCTATGGCATCTTGCACTATCAGGTTATTTTGTTAGCTGCACTCATATTTAGGACTGTTCTGTCTTCAGAGTGATTTGACCTTTTTATCCTTATGTTATATCCCTGTACATACCCAGTAACACTTCTTCTGAAATATATCTAGTCTTACATTAATATAACCATCTAAGTTTTTTTCAATTAGTATTTCATGGTAACATTGTTATTCATTTATGTTTAACCTATTGATGAATTGTCATATAGTTATGTTTTGCATCTTTATTCTATGTGAACATCTCTGTCTTTTAATTAGTGTGTTTAGACCTTACCTTTCATTCAACGTAATTTTTGATATTGACAGAATTAAAATCTACCCTATTGTTTTTCCTATTTGCCCCATCTATTGCTGTATTTTTCCATTTTTTTTTCCTGCCTGTTCTTGGATCATTTATTATAACTCCATGTTTATTTACATTTGTGGCTATTTATGCATTTAAAAATATTTTGAGAGAAAGCCCTAGGATTTACAACATAAAATTTAATTTATCACAGTCTAACTTCAAATAATATTTTGCTTTACATGTAGTATAAGAACCTTATGATAGGGCTTCCCTGGTGGCGCAGTGGTTGAGAGTCCGCCTGCCGATGCAGGGGATGCGGGTTCGTGCCCCGGTCCGGGAAGATCCCACATGCCGCGGAGCGGCTGGGCCCGTGAGCCATGGCCGCTGAGCCTGCGCGTCCGGAGCCTGTGCTCCGCAACGGGAGAGGCCACAACAGTGAGAGGCCCGCATACCGCAAAAAAAAAAAAAAAGAACCTTATGATAGTATGTTTCTAATTCCTCTTCCTCATCTTCTGTGCTAATGTTGTCACATGTTTTACCTTTACATATGTTATACATGTTATAAACCACAATACATTTTTGCTATATGCTATTTTTGCTTTATGCAGTCAATGATCTGTTAGAGCAATTTGAAATAAGAAAAAAATATTTTATATTTATTTTCATTTTAACAGTTCCTGAATAGAGATTTTTATTTCTTTTTATAAACCTAAATTTCTGTTTAATATCATATACGTTCTGCCTAAAAAATATCCCTTTAGCATTTCTTGTAGCATAGGTCTCTGTCTGAAGTTTTGATTGTCTGAAAAAAGTTTTTCATTACCCTTCATTTATTAGAGATATTTGTGCTGTGTATAGAATTCTGGATTGACTCTTTTTCTTTTCAGCACTTTAATAATGTCAGTCTGTCCTGTGTGGTTTCAGATAATCAGTTTGATATCAGTCCTATATTTCTTCCTTTGTATGCAACGTGTCTTTTATTTCCACCCACCCCCTCCCTGTGATGTCTTCAATAATTTTCCTTTACCTTTTTCTGAACAGTTTGAGTATGATGTAACATGGTGTTCATGTGCTCATATGCGTGTATTTTGTGAGGGTATTTATTCTGCCTATGCAGAAGGCTAGACAGAAGTGTACAGCATTTATGCTTGAAAATGGACATACCTCTTCTGCTAGAACATTAGTGCAGAAATTTGACACAATATAATCCGGAGCTGAGCTGGGTTTGGGTTTCATTGTTGCTACAATCAGTTTCAGCCTACCATACACTTCTGCTTAGAGTGGTGTTATGGGCTACAAGTCTTTGTCCCCCCCAAAAGTCACACACTGAAATCCTAACTCACAATGTGATGGTTTTTGGAGGTGGAGCCTTTGGGAGGCAATTGGGTCATGAGTGTGGAGCCCTTAAGAATGGGATTAGTGCCCTTATAAGAACAGACCGGAGAGCTAGCTCGCTTTCTTTCTGCCAAGTGAGGATCCACAGAGAGGTCAGCAGTCTGCAACATGAACGAGGGCCCTCACCAGAGCCTGACCCTGATACCCTGATCTTAGACTTGTAGCCTCCGGATCTATGAAAAGTAAATTTCTGTTGTTTATAAAACAACTCATCTATGATGCTTTGTTACAGCAGCCTGAACAGACAAAGACAAGTGGGGAAGAGGATTATTATCAGAATTCCTGCTCCACCCACAGCTTTTGGCCTTCCTTGAGCACCTCTGCCTCTGAGGGACTTTCTATCCATATGTTTGCCACTCCTCCAGTGGTTGTCAGCTTCTGCTTCTTACTCGGTGTTTGTCAGCCTGGTGATGTGAGGCAGGAAGCTTGTCTGTTGTCCAGGTCTAGGGTCAGACTTGGGTAAAACTACACCTGGGCATCAGGGGTGGAGCTTCTCAGTGATCCAAATCTTCCTTTTCAAGGCAGTAAAACTGTGCAGGTCACGAGCCGAAGAGAGTTTCCTGCCCTTCCTCCTGTGGTAGGAAGCCTCTAAGGATATAAGTATAAACTCTAGGCCCTGGACTGTTTTCTGCTTCTCCCATAGGGCTAATATGTTCTGCTTCATAGGGGAAAGAAGCTTGGGTAGGGCTTTGTGCCTTCCCCCCAGAACCAGCCTCTTGAGCAGTGGTGAGGTCTATGGAGATGAGCTTACTAGTGAGTGGACGCCCCCCTGTGTCTGTGTCCCAGGGGTTCTGTCCTCTCACACTAGCTCACACGTAGCCTTTAGAAGTTTGTTTAAGAAGGTTTTCTGAAATTGTCCTTCTCTCTTGTATGAGCCAGTGTTTCTTTTTTTTCTTTTTTTTTTATTGCGGTACGCGGGCCTGTCACTGCTGTGGCCTCTCCCGCTGCGGAGCACAGGCTCCAGACGCGCAGGCTCAGCCGCCATGGCTCACGGGCCCAGCCGCTCGGCGGCACGTGGGATCTTCCCGGACCGGGGCACGAACCCGCGTGCCCTGCATCGGCAGACGAACTCCCAACCACTGCGCCACCAGGGAAGCCCAATGCCAGTGTTTCTTACCGTGCACTCTGCCACAGGGGAGCTAACGCTCACCTCGTCACTCTCTTTACAGGAACCTGTTTTTCTTTGAAGTATAGGCTCCTTGGTTTCTCACCTCTCTGATGGATTCATGAAAAGTCATAATTCTATAGTTATATGACTTTTTCTTGCTTTTAGTGTAGGACTGATATGAAACTCTGTGCTACCCACATTCGATGTTTCAGACTATCATTACCTTAAAAGTCTTGTTGTTTTCTTGCTTTGATATAGCTTTAAAATCATATTTATCCTTTTAATATTTTCTGATTCTAGATATTTTGATATCTTTCTTTCTCATCATTAGGCTGTAAAAATAGATTTATAAAAATTTAATAAGATTATGGAAATAGAATAATGATATACAGTGATATTTTTAAGTGCTTTCTAATATTTGAAAATAAAATATTTCCTATTAAAAACATGACCATAATAAAGGAAAGTGATTTTTATTTTCTCTGGATATAGCTTTAAAGCTACTGCTAGATATAAGGTCTTTTATTGAAGTATGAATGTTATAATCGTCTTCTGTCCAGAACTGAAATCAGATCTCTGAAGGTGTTAATTGCTTACAAAAACACCACAAAGTACCCTGCTTAAAGGCATTAAGCCAGTTATGTTCACTAGATACACTGTTCTTTCATAAATCTTTGAGTCATTTTGATTTGGGAGGAAAAATATCTTCAAGTATCTGTTTACAAATAAACGTTATGATATTTTCCAGAGAAAGATATATAGGTATAGAGGAATTATAGTTTGATTCAAAATTGCACAACCTTATCAATTTATCAAATGGATAAAAGAAAGTGAAGCTGCCCCAAGAGAATTCTCTACAAATTAGCTAAATGTCCTGAAAGTTTTAAAATCTGACTGGGACTCAATTATTACTACCTATAAAAATAGGTGTTGCATTTAGAGTAACTATGTAGTCTCTTGAAGCTCCAAGATTCTCTAATTCCTAATTATAGATCTCTGTTTTTAGTGATTTGATTGAAAAACCACACTTATGTGAATCTTTCTATAATTGCAGGTTTTATATGGGGAGAAATTAAACAAATGTGGGATGGTGGACTTCAAGATTACATCCACGATTGGTGGAATCTAATGGATTTTGTGATGAACTCCTTATATCTAGCAACAATCTCCTTGAAAATCGTTGCATTTGTAAAGGTAACTATTGTTTATGCTATTGGTAAAACATAAGTTCTGATAAGTATCGATATACCTTTCACTGCTATTATTTTTATTAATAATGTTAACTAGAGCATTATCTGTATGTGGAATTCATCATCTCGTGACTTTATTGAGAGATAGGAATAAAAGACATAGATAATACACAGTTTATAGTCATAAAACAAATTTTAATAGATTTCTAAATAGAAGTTGTCACCCAATTTTCTTGCATCTAAATTGAATGATGCCTCAAAATGATTCACAATAGCTGCTCTCGTTTCTAATCCTTTCCATTTCTAATGAAATTCTACCTCAAACACTGTTCAAATTTCGGCAACCACAATCTATTTTTATCAGTTACAACTAACCGATAAAATTACATAGACAGATCAAAATATTACTCTTTCAAAGCATTGAAATTATTATTTCAGTTTAAACTAATAGAGTTTGATATAATTAGAGCAGAATATAATTTTTTTCTTCTCACCCCATTCAGTATGACAGTGCTGAAATCTCACACACCCATACTCCCCCGCATTTCTTACAACATCAATCTTATCCCAAACCACATAATTTACATAAAATGTTTTTGTTCTGCAGTGACAATTGGGATTATTTTGTACTTTGGGGGATGTTTTTCAAGCCAAAGTATTATATTATTGCCTCCTCCTTCCTGCCTTTCTTTTTCCCGCTTTGCTTTTCTCTTCCTTTTTAAAAAAATTTGTGTCAAAATGATGAGTGAATTAGTAAAAAATAAACAGTGTTTAATTGAATTGTACATGAATAATTCATGCCATCTAATGAGCTGAGCTAGGAAATGCTAACATGTAAGTGAACTCTTATTCATGTAGTCTTGTTCTAAGTCGACTCCTGCAATTTTCAGCTATAACAGGGTCAAAATTGCCCAAAGTTGTTTCCTGAATTGTTCAACTAAAATGTTTCCAGAGCTCATATAAACATTAAGAAAAAGCATTTTCTACCACTTTCATGGAAAGCAAGCTGTGTTTTAAGAATGGAAACATGATTTGATAATTTTTCCTATCTGCATTAAGGTGAATGGCCTTGAGACCTTCTGAAGATGACAGAAGGTTTTGTGTTAACCAAGGAGGTTTTGCATCTGTGTAGGAGATGGACATCTGTTTTGAAATGCATATCCTTCCAATTCTTCTTTCTTCTGTAATGATCTTTAAGTATATCTATAAAGTTGGTTTGGACATCTCTCTACTAAAAAGTAATACATCTGTTTTTTATGGTCCTGTGCACTTATAAAATTCTAATATTACATGACTATAGCAGTTCTTCTCAAACTTTCAGATGATAAGAATCACTTGGAAAGCTTGCTAAAACAGATTCCTTTTCTCCATTCCCAGGAATCAGGAGTATTAAGGAGGGGCCTAAATTTCCATTTCTTGCAAATTCATCAGGTGATATTGATGTAACTGGTCTAAGGAAGACACTTTGAATAGGCCTGGACTGTAAAATTCTATTCAGCAGCTCAGAGAAGCATGGGATTGATGCCAAAAGGATCCTCTCTTATACAATATTTATACTAAGAAACATAATATTTTTACAGGTCTTATTTATATGGTGTTTACTTATAAAACATATATTTTATATATACATATATATATGTATATATATATATAAAACCTCTGGTATATACTGGGTACAGTTACATGAATTAATGGATACTTGTGGATTTTTGGCCTAATGGTTTTAGACACTGAATTTGAATTTTCTTAAAATGTTGTAAGTTTTTCATCTGTACTGTTCTTTATACTACACGAAGGGAAAATTTATGTTAAAAATTCAACTCACCCACCCCAAGTGATGAAGAAGAAAGGGAAGAGGGGGGAAAAAGGGAGACAGAAAAGTAGACAGAAATTACCTCTGATGACAATATGTAAATACCATGGACTCTTCGGGAAATACATAGTTTGTTTATGTGCTTTGGCCATAGGAGTTCAGTTAGGATTGCAAATATAGATGATGAAATGTTCTTTCTGAACGATTAGCTTGTGTGACCAAAACTTGAATTGTGTGGGTAGTGTTTGAATGGCTGTACTTTATTATTTTTTTAATAAAGTTATTTATTTATGTATTTATTTATTATTTTTGGCTGTGTTGGGTCTTCCTTGTGGTGTGTGGGCTTTCTCTAGTTGTGGTGGCCTCTCTCGTTGTGGAGCACAGGCTCTAGGCACATGGACTTCGGTAGTTGTGGCTCGCAGGCTCTAGAGCACAGGCTCAGTAGTTGTGGCGCACGGGCTTAGTTGCTCTGGGGCATGTGGGATGTTCCCGGACCAGGGCTCGAACCCGTGTCCCCTGCATTGGCAGGCGGATTCTTAACCACTGCGTCACCAGGGAAGCCCTGAATGGCTGCACTTTAGACTTGGGTTTCCTGGGCTCAGTTTTCTTTTATCATTTACTAGTTATGTGAACTTGGGTCTGTTTCTTCAACTCTCTGTGCCTCACCTATAAAATAAGGAGAATAACAATTTCTGCCTTATGTGGTTAGTATGAGAAGTAAATGAGTGCATACATTTGAAGTGCTGGTTGCAGAGTAAGCGTGCATGATTAGTTTTTCTCCTTTCCCTTCTACTGCTGTTTCCTCCTTCATATATTATTGGTCCACTGGGTTTGCCTTTTGTAATGTCTTTATTGTGTCTCTCCGTTTGCTTTTTTTTTTTAGTTGAAAAGGAGTCTGAGCTCTGGATTAGGACTGCCTTTACCACTTGCAATCTGTCTGATTTGGGGCAAGTTATTTAATGTGGGCCTCAACTGTATCATCTGTTAAATGATGATAATAGTCAAAAGAGCACTTACTTTGTGATATGCTGATTTGCCGATTCACCCTTATTCATCTTCTTTTGTTCTATCATTCAATTTTTATGCTAATTTTTAATAACTTACAACTTGCTATTTCAGGAAAAGGTGCTTTATTTGTGTACAGAAATAGACTGCTATAAACAAGGCAAACAGTCATTATGTGAATCAAGCAATAAGAATTTATGGAGTCACACTAAGAAATCAGCTTTCCATCTGTTTGCTGAGAATGCAGAGATGCCTGAGGTATAGCCCCTGCCTCCAAGCAGTTCAGTAAGGAAAGAGAAATGCACATGAAGACCTTACAGTATGATAAAGTCTACAACAGGGGCCTTGCTCGCATCAAGGAAGGAACTAAATTTTGCTGGCAGTGTCCTGAAACTATTTAGAGGACAGAGTGAGTAGGCATCTATCCTGTCCATGAGCATGCATGAGCATTCTAGGGAGAAGAGACAAAACGTGCAAAAGTCTGAGAGGGTAAAGGAGGTCAGATCTCAGAGGGATGATCCAGGGAAATGGGGGCGGGAAGAGCATGAGAAGGACTTTCCAAATTGTGCTACAGAATTTGGACCCTATAAATAAAGAGGAACCATTAATGAGGTTTAAAAAGCAGAGGATGAGTCAAATGATGATGAATGTCTGAAGTAAAGCAGTGGACATAGGAGAAGCTTTAGATTTTAATTAGGAGGTAAGATCCACAAGGTAGTTGATTTGTTATTATGAAAGATGAGGTAGATGGAATCATCCTGATGCTTCTCCCCGGCAAATAGCTCACTTGTCATGGATCAGGCAAGATGACCAAGGAGTTATAACTGGGATCTCGACTGAAATTGCCCAGGTTCTGTCTTCTGCCTGCAGGTGCATAAATGGTAGCAAAAATCTAACCCTCGGTGATTTTGGCCAAGCCATGGATCCAGACCAAAAGAACTGTCAGCCCACAAAGAGGGAAACCCTTCCATCATTGGTCTTCAGGGGGAAAACCTCTTAGAATAGGTCTAGCAGAAGGGCAATTCTTCCTTATTTGGTTCATCTTTTTGCAATTCATCCACCCGGAGGAGATTTTTTTTTTTTTTAACATACAAAAGGGTCGTTCTAGCCAAAACCATGGTCTGGGCTATGATCCATACTTGATATGACTGCTGCCCTTACCACTTCCTACCAGTGTGATGCCTTAATCGATGCCTCAACTTTCTTACCTGTAAAATGACAGGAATAATCAAGTCCCAGAGAATGTTTGTGAAGATTACATTAATAAACACATAGAATAGAGCTTAATATAAGCACTCGGTTTTTAATTTTTATTAAAATGCAACAGCATTATATTGTACAAAGACAGCAGAGAAGTTCATGAGATTTCAGTACTGTCCTCCTTCTGTGCAAGGCTTTGTGGCGCTGCCTTAAATGCCTCAATTCATTAGCATTTCACAGCTCAGAGATTGTAGCTTTTTTTTTTTTTTTTAATTTGCTCTGAATTTTTTGAAGGAGAAGGTTTGTCAATCATTTCCTCTTCTCACCATGTATAAAATGTTAGTTAATTCAGAGCTTTTTGATGCCTGGGCACACTTAGAAAATGTTACTTTATCTTCATTAGGACTGGTTTTCTCCGAAATTTACCCAGTCCTTGTCCCTATGTACAGCTTGTTTCATATTTATCTTCAGCCACTTGGCAGAAATGATTAAATTCCTATGCCTTGACCACTGTGTAATATAAATAATATTTTCAAAAATCACAATGATTAGGAATAAGATCGTTTATTTTAACAGTCTTGCTGGAGTTTTTCATAGCACCATTCGTCTAAATAGTGCTAAGTATTTATCTCACTGATCCCTCTTCTTATCAGTTAGAAAGAAGGCAAATGTTTCTTCCATTTCACAGATGCTATAACTGTAGTGAACTCTCCAAATTATGAACTTTTCTTTTTTTTTTTAACTTTTCTAAACATGCTTTAGTTTTATGACAGAGAGCTTTAGATATTTAAATCCAAGTTATTTAATCTAGTATCAACCACCACAGGAGAAAATCATATGCTTTCCTATTGTCTTTCACTACTTAATTGTCTAACCAACTTATAGAAGGGGAAAGGTTTTCACCTTATAAATCAGACATTAAAACCAGCATACATTTAATTCTGCATGACAAATGTTTTCATTTTGCATTAAATTAATTATTACCCATTTTGATTGATTACTTGACTTTTGTAAGTGTGCATTGGACTATAGAGAATATAAAGATGAACTTTTCCTATATTCAAGGAGCTTATGACCCAATATTATGCTGCAATCCATCGTCCTCGCCTAACACTCCTGCTAAGGGGTTCATGACCTGGTTTCGTCTTTCTTTTAGAGTTATCACTATTCCCAAACCCTCCGTATTCCAACTATATTAAGATACTCACATTTCCGCAAATCATCCATCTTTTCTAACAACCATGCTTTGGAATATGGCTATGATTCTTCACCCTAGAATGCTTTTTGAGCTTCTATCATATATAAAACACTATGCTAGATGTCCAGTACCAAAAATGCGTTAGACAAAGCTCCCTGCATGGAAATCTGACAAGTGATTCAATGGTAAATATTCCTTTTCATAGATCTGCACAGGACCAAGTCTCTTAAAAAGAATCTAAATAGAAATGAAGGCTTAAGACAAAGCCAAACTATGGTAGGTTTATACTAGAAAGCAGATTTTTGAGAGAAATAAGAGGGCAGGAACTGCTGGTCCTCGAAGGGCTATAGGTGTGTACATAGCTCTTGACCTCTGTCTAACATGGAACTACCAGCTTTGGTCAGCAGGACCCTAGTGTCTACACATCTGTGGCCTGAGAGTACTTCTCAAGGG
>NW_006771814.1:920317-954099 GCF_000442215.2 Lipotes vexillifer
ACTTCTCAAGGGGAAGAGTGGCATTACTTATTTAATGTCTGTCTTCTTCACTATATTGTAAGCCTGCATGGCATGAATTATGTCTTGTTTGATTACCACTGTGAACCCTGAAGTTAGCTCCTGACACAGGGTAGGCACTCAACACATATTTCATAACTGAATAATAGCCAAAGAATCAAAATGATTAGAATTTAAATCCATTTTAAACAAAGGGTCCAGTATTCATAGAAAGGCATTTTGATGAGAATGTGAGGGTAATTTGGGGAATTGCCAGCACTAAAGGTTTGAGCCAGAGTAGTAAGTACCTAATTGGGTATAAGTGGCAGGTCAATCTCAAAGGAAAGTCAAGACCTAGATTCCCGAGGCTTCATGTGACAGGTTGGGAAATTGGAATTTCATCCCGAGGACATTGCAGTCGTTGAAGAACATTAAGCAAGATGTGAGATGATCTGACTGACCCTTTTAAAAGATGATTCTAGAGGAAAGTAGGGACAAGGTTCAAGGCAGGGAGAAGGGTTGGGAGGCTATTATAATAATTTCTGTGGGAAACAGAGGAACTTTTCTAACAATGAGAATACACCAATGTAGGGGAGTGAGCAACACATCTAAGATTTCAGTTTTAGAGGCTGCAAGTCTGGAAGACTATCAGATCAACATCAAATGCTGCCTTGGGTGATTTGCTGCCATTCACTGAGACGAGAAAGCATAAACTGAGAAGGAGCTTGAGGATGAAAACATGATGCGTTTCAGTTCTGGCCTGTGAGTTGGAGACACCTGTGAGATTTCTAAGAGGAGAAGTCAAGAGGCAGGAGAATATAAACTATGATTGTAAAGGTGCGATTTCTGGGCTGGAGATGTGGAATCGGGAGTCACCAGCATGTAAATGACAGTTGAAATCACAGGCAACATCCAGGGAGAATAGACAGAATGAGAAGAGAAGGAGTTTGAAAAGCAAAGTCAACGTTTAAGGGGAAAGTGAGGAAGAAGGGCCTGCAAAGGATACTGAGAAGAACCATCACTATGGCTTGAGGCAAACATGCAAAGATGAAACATGAATATAGATTTTGCGAATAGTTTTTAGAAAACAGAGCCAAAGAAAACTTTAAAATTAGAGTTAATCTTTTCATTTCTAACGATAGCTGTGGGAAATACATTTAATCACTGAAGAATTACCGTTTTTCTCTACAAATTCACAGAACAGTATGGTTTGTAAGAATTTTTAGAATTCCTTTTGTAAAATAATGCCTATATTTAAAAACCTAAGCTAAATATACATAGATGTGAATGGTAGAAGAAAAATTAAAAAGTAAAGATAAAAGAGTGTAATCAAGAGATAATTTCTAAAGGTTCATAACTCCATTGATTAACAGGAAACGAGGTTTCTGGGTCAGAGAACAGACCAATTATTTACTTACATGAGAATCTTGGCATTGGTTCCCTGTGCTCCAAGCCTCCAGAGGGCGACTGATGAGAGCCAGATGTGCCCTTCACATCCATGAGTTTGTACCACAGGAGAGGAACTGGGAAATGATGCATCTCAGAGCTTATATAGTGCAGCTGTGCCCCCTGCCCATCTTCCCCCTGGAGAAGAAAAGAGAAAGAACTTAACTTTCTAAAGAAAACAAATTCTCTCTGGGGAGGCAAAGGTCCCTTAGAATTATTATCCTTAGACTGTAAGCAGATGGCTCCAGGGGAGATATCTCTAAATCTCTCAGGAGATCTCTATCTTTAATTTCCAAGACTCATTTGCCATTCAAACGTCCTTTAACCCCAATTCAATATATTTCTCAGCAAGCCCCGGCCATGCATAGATGTGAACATATTCACATAGCATTGTTTCCCAACAATTACCAGAAGTGCTGGACTCTGAAACAGTCTTGGGTAATTATACTGGGGCAGAAACTAGCATCTCTGATTTGTAAAATGGGAAGTGTTCCTCTTATGAATTTGCAAGTTCCAGCTGAGAGCAGTTGCTAAGAAGGGTTCTAAAGTTTAGTAAGTCAAAAGTAGAGCTGGGGTCAGTGACCACGTGATGATGGATTCTACATCCAACTGCTGCAAACTGGCTGTGAGAATTAGAACAAGGAAGAGCATCTCCACCAGATTCAGTAACATCGAGGGACCCTTAGAGCTTGAACAACATGTAATCTCTATTCATTGCCGGCCCCAGCAGCCCCAGACAGACTGTATCACTTTCTCTTCTCTATTCCCACAGCAGTTTGTGTTAATCTCTTAGAGCATTTTTATTATAACTAGCTGTCCCTGTCATCCTCACTGGACTATGCATGAATACTTGATGGGATAAAATGTCTCTTGAGCACCTGTTACACGCAGGACATTGTGTTAAATGTGGTGAGAAATTCCAAGAAAACGATTACATCCTTAAGAATGCTGACTGTTTAGTGTTTTGTACATTTTGAGATATGGTCCTAAGCTATATTAAGTAAGAAAGAGAGAGAGAGACAGAGAGAGAGAAATTTGTAATTAGCCATCAACAGAAGTGCAAATACTCTCTACTAAAATATGTGCGTCTTTCAAGAGAAGTGAAAAAAGGAAGGTGAATGTTATCGTAATCTTTGAAGGAAAAGGTGGCATAATATACCGGAGGAGGGGAGTGGAGAGATTTAGGTGGTGTTTGATACCACGACCTGTCACTCCGATACTCATTATAATGAATAAAAATCTTAAATTAAAAATTTTTTCTGTATCTTCAATCATTAGCTATTTTATGCTGAAGCTATGCATGAGAATGTTCAAGAACGGTTATGAGGATTCAAAAATAGAAAATAATTTCCTTCTAGTTCAAACTTGATTGTTTTAAATTGTCACTCAAGCAGGAGTCTGAGTGTTGAACAAAATCAAGAGCTTGGGATGTATTTTCTCCCCAAGGAGATTTTAAAAATACCATCTATTAGCTTCAAGAGAATTAATTAACATTTGTAAAGGTCTTTGGTATAAAATGCAATGTAAAAAGAATGGAAATATTCTGAGAGACTCATACAGAAGTAAATTTCTTTTCCCTACCGAAGAAGAGAATTTAGCTTGTTCATTTCTTATACAGGTGTAATAATAGATGTTCACAATGTAATATTTCAAAGAGTGTATTTGACCTTTTTTCTTGTAGGGGTACAGATTTACCTCAAGAATACCAGGGATAAATTTCACTGTGCTCTTTATATAGCCCAGTATCAAGATAGTTCAAAGCTGACATTTTAATTAAATCATACTTTTAAAATAATTGCTGGTCAAAGTTTAATGTAGCAAATATTTTTCTCAAATCACATATTTTATCTAATTAGGGAATGTCCAGACAAATATCACACTTTCTACACATGAAATATTAAAAATTAGCAATTCATTGACTGCTAGGATGATTTCCAGTTTAGGTTTTATGTACATTTAGGATATAACAGATACAAAATATTAATCTTCATACCCACATTAGTCATTACTATATCCAAGACAACAGACCACTACTTCCATTCATTTATATGTAATTTGTATCCAGCATGCATTCCTCTAGAATAGGCAAGTGTGTCGAACATAGTAAGCAAAGCCATGGATTTTGTTCAAAATATAGCAGTTTTCCTTTAAAATGTAGTTTTCTTTGTTATAATTATGAAATCGCCACTTTTTCCCAAGATAAAACAGACTATCTTTTCCTATGTAACATTTTCCTTTTCTTTTTTAAAAGTCCCATTGAAAAGATCAAGGACAGATGTAATTCACAGTTTAGCAAATAATACTACAAATGACAAGGACAGATCCGGAAGGTCACTTTGATTGAAGCTCAACAATTATAAATTCTTTTAGGAAATTCTTATTTTTCTGTAGATTAGAATTGCTGCCACCATCATGGAAAACATCGGCTTCCTGCCAGTAGGCTGCCGTGGTGCTGAAGCTGTCTGAAAAATCATCCTGTCCTGAGACTGACATATTTATATGTATGTGTTTGTTTCATATTTTATTTCCCTTTGTCTCTCTTTCCTCCAGTACAGCGCTCTTAATCCACGAGAGTCTTGGGACATGTGGCATCCCACGCTGGTGGCTGAAGCTTTATTTGCTATTGCAAATATATTCAGTTCCCTGCGACTGATCTCACTGTTTACTGCAAATTCTCACCTGGGGCCTCTGCAAATATCTCTGGGAAGAATGCTCCTGGACATTTTGAAGTTTCTATTCATCTACTGCCTTGTGTTGCTAGCATTTGCCAATGGCCTAAATCAATTGTACTTCTATTACGAAGAAACAAAAGGGTTAAGCTGCAAAGGCATACGATGTGAAAAGCAGAATAATGCATTTTCAACGTAAGTCTCGCAGACTTTATTTTTCTATTGGGAACATTGGGCAGAATATAGAGGGTATTACATTTCGAATTTGAACCGTGACAAGTGGTTGCAAAGAAAAATTATGCTTAGTGTGGAAAACAGAAATATCCAGTACATTTATTTTAAGTTTTAGTAAAATGGTCTTTTCTTTTTAAATGACCTCCTATAAAAGACAGTTATGTATACTGTTTTAAAATGTGGACTAGAAAGAAACTTGTGCCTAGTGATAGCTTACAAGCACAGTAAGAGATAGAATATATGGAAAACCAATCATGGAAGAAAATCCAAATGCTTTTCAATCTTTGCTTAGGTGTTTTCCAGATACTAAAGTTCCTTCACATGTCTCTTTTATTCTCGGGTTCCCTACCCAAAAATCTAAGCATGGAGAAATAGTCCAAAATAGAGACCTCAGGCTAACCTAAGCCATGATTATGATGCACACATAGCCCTCTGTGCCCTTACAGCTGGGGAGTATCAGGTCTTGTTTGGTGTCAAGCTCTGGTAATTCTCACAGTCGGGCATGCTGACAGCCCAGGTTCATGGCCATGGTGTTTCATGCTCACACAGTTCTGATAGAAAACCCCTCTACTTGCCTGTGTCCATTTCCTTCCCACTATGATAAACAGTGAATTGGCAGATGAATTAAGAAGTGAGGTGATTTTCCTCTCCACAGTAACCACATGTGAACACATAGTGATTTTATAGATGACTTTGAAAGTCAGCTGGCCATTCATCGGCCCTTCTAGAACTTTATGAAATCTGAGAGAGTACAGTAGTTCCTCCAGTGGGAGGAAATCAATAACGTCCTGTAAACTAAATCACTTTTGGTTAAAATAATCTTGTTGGCTCAATTCTGTATCTGTTTTACCTTTGATCCCAGTATTTAAAACCCCATTTAACTTCATTAACATCTGATTATTTGCACGTAAGTTTTCATCACAGCCTTAGCTGCCTCAAATCCATTCAGAAATCGATTTGATACAAACCATGAATCATAAAGAAAACAAAAAGTCATCCCAGCTTCTCCTTGTCACTTTATCCCTTGCTCCAGCCTCTTTATTCTCCTGGACTTAAGCAGTTCTCCAGCCCGACCAGTTCACCCAGCCTTGTCATCTTCCTCATGCTCTTTTCTCACCTAGTTCAGGAGGGATTCAGTGAAATCCCTTGCAGCAATAGCCTGGTGAGGAATAGCCTTGGATTGTGTCTCAGTTTTGATATCAGAACTTGCCTTTCCCCACTCGCTCGTGATCCTTGACTTGGCAATTTGCTCCTGGCAACGGGGACTAGGGATTCACAGTAGTAGATCCCACCAACCTCCCCCTTCTTAGACTCAAATTCTGCCTCTAACAGAGTTCCTGGATGGTGCCTGTCTGCTGACTGGCCTCCTGGATTTCTGATGGACAGCCATTTGGCATGCTCCATCTTTCACAACTCCCTTGTTACTTTGTACTATGTGCCCTGGTGCAACTACTTGCCAAGACTGCCCTGTTGACATTTGTGGTCACACCCTTCTGATCATGCTTTGTCTTCCAGAGAACTTCCACACGGCCCCTAGAACTGAGTTCCCTCCTCAGGTCTTCCTTAGTTCAGGGAACAGCTCAGGTTCCAAGCCCCAACCCCTTCTCAGACATATGATTCATCTGTAGTTAACAAGGTTCTATCTAACCCCATCCTAATTTATGATCCGTGAGATTCTCAGGAATCCCCTTGCCCTGTTACTGGTTTTGTGGTAAATGCTGACATATTGTGAGCTAATTTTAACATCTGTCTCAAAAGAATATGGCTAGAGAATCTGATGCAAAATATTTAATATAAATTTTATTCTAAAAGCAAGCATGTTGAATTGCTTGGATTATGTATTCTTTTAGTGTATCCTTACCAATGGTTTTCTCTATTACCATGAAAAGCAACAGATAACTGCATATCACTCCAATATTATAGGTCCAAATCACTCAGTGCAAATAAACCAGGTGTTCTACTTGAATTCTCTTCCAGATAACGGAATGTAAACCTGCAAGCAACAAATTATTTTTGTTCAAAGTTACTCAGAAAGAGTAACTGCTAGTACGACTTGTTGCTTGCAGTTACAACTATATCTTCTTCTTTTTATAACTCTGTAACTTCCACAAATTTCAACCTTTTCTTTTTATTACCCCATCTCATGTCTTCCCTATGAAAATTTTTAAAAAAATTAATGTAAAGTACCTAATATAGTGCTTGATAAAAAATGTTATCCACTCCACTTCTTTTTATTAGTAGTAGTATCTAGTGTTTCCTTACCTGTATTTACATGGTTCCTCCCTATAACTCCTTCCAGTCTGGGCACAAATGTATGCTGAAACTCTGAACTCTGTTTCTCATTGGCTGCTACTCCTGTCTCTCTCATTCCTCTCATCCAAGCAACCCTGAAAAGAAGCCTAAACAAGATACCTTGTTGTTGCTCTAGAAAATAGCTGGAGGCTCCACATCACTATCAATGGACATTTATCTCTTTGTATCCTATTTAAACTGTATAATTTGACCCTGTTTAACACCTTCATTTTTAAAATCTTGCCCTCCTTTACTTTTAATATTACTATGTTTTAATACTTTATCTCTTACTTTTCTAATCTTTCTCATGGTTCTCTAATAATTATATTTCAGTGATTGCTTTTAAATAGTGATCTGCCTTAGTAACTATCCTCTGACCCTGTTCCAATATTTCTGTGAAAACTCATCTGATGGATTTGGCCCTATCCAAGATGTCTAAGAGATGACTCCTATATTCAATTTATATCACTAGCATCGGCCTCTCTACCCAAGATCTGTAAGTCCAACTGTCTTTCGAATGCCTCTCCATGCAAATCTCCTAAACATTTAAACCCAATCAGAGAAAACTCATCAGAGTCTCTCTCACAACTTTTTAAATTCCTCCTCCTCCAATCCCTTTCTTAGTCAATGCTGCCACAACCCATTCAGATACTTAAATCAAAAACTTGTGTTTTATACGAGATCCCTCTTTTCCCCTACCTCCTCCACGTGCAGTCTGTCAATAAATGTCTACTACCGCTCTTTATTGTCTCGGGGCCATCTTCCCTTGTTCGCTGACCCTGCCTAAATCTAAGGCTCTCTGCCCCTGGTCCCTGCCTTCCTTGATATGTCTTCCATCCTGTTACCTGAATGATCTTTCTAAGCCCAAATCCTGACACTCCTCTATTTAAAATACCTAAATGGTTTCTCGTTCCTTATTGGATACAGTCAAATTTCTTAGCTTGACATACAGGTCCTTCAATGATCTGCCCCTTGCTTGCTTTTTCAGCTTCATCTTTCTCCGTTCCGCAGTAACACTTTATTCTTCAACATTTTCTAATGGGTTATCAATCCCTAAATATGTCCTATTCTTCTCTCATCCCAGAATGCTCTTGTTCTGCCCTCTCACTTGGCAAAGTTCGATTTTGTGTTCCAAAACTTATCTCAGATGTACCTTTTCCAAGATGCCTTCCTGATCCCTTCCTGACTGTGAGCTCCCAGAGGGAATAGACTGTGATCTGTCTTCTATGTCTCTCTGTGCATTTTCCCACCAGCAAGTGGACACTTCTTCCCGCCCCTTTAATGCTTCCAGGTTGTTTTCTCTTTGACATGGGAAGAACTACATGTTACTAAAAGAAACCAAATATTTAATCACTGAAATTATTCTGCATAGAATTTTAAACCAATAGTCTCTGGGTAAGAGGCTCTCTTATGAATACAGAGGCATGGACCTTGTGATAGATATTTTCTCATTAAGAAAATGCCTTTTATGTTGATTGGAGCTGTATTTCTGATAATTGAAACTGGCCAGCTGAAGTCGTACTTTGTTTTAATATTCTTAATTCCTTATAAACTCAGAATAAAACAGTCAGATCTCTTGTATTAACTTATGTTTCCTCATCGATTTCATCTCAAAGGATAGAGGAAAACACAACTGTGAAATACATGACCTTTTTACCTGTTCTCTTTCTCTAGTTGTAAGTATTTAACTGGGGAATAAGCTCATTTTTAAAAGTAGAAATTGAAAAATAGCCTCAAGAAACAAGAGACATCTTTAGGATGGCAACGCTATAGAAGTTGCCAGGTCTTAGTCTTTAACCAAGATTCTATGCAAAGTGTGATTTAATTAAGGGTGCCATTATCCTGGAAAGCTCTCTGTCCTTATCTTTCCATAGAATTAGGAAAATAGTTGCCACATAACGTTAATCTAAAATGTGATGCAGCTAATGCTAACGGCCCTTCAACCTGTGGGCAATGTTGTTATCAATAATTATGAAAACAGTTTTAGAAACAATGGCTTTGAAATATTAACATATTGATTTTTTAATCCATGTAATAAAAGAATAATTAGCTAAGAAACACCAGTGCCTTGATAACAGGGTCTTGATTCATCTAAAAGTAAATATATTTTGGTTAAGTGGAACTATTCTGAAAATCTTACTTCTGATTCATTCAACTGAAAAAATGAAAGGAAAATAAAAATAAGAATGAAATTCAGAGTTAATCATAAAATGTCATCTTGTTTTGAATTTTATTTTCAAATTTTAATTAAATATGCAAATAAGTGTTTTGCCAAAGGGTCTGCTAATATCCTAGTGATGAATAGTTCTTATTTAGGTAGAAGAAAATCAGAATTATTCAACCATAACAATCCATTTACTCTACATCTCTTTTTTATTTGAACATTTAGAAAAGTAACTGTTATGGGATTTATGTGGCAACATTTTATATAATTTATGATATCACTCATGTAACTTCTACTCTCTCTCTGAACTGCTATTGAGGTCAGGGAAAAACCAGTTGAATTATATTTGTATAGTCACAGTGAGAATATACACTATTTAGAAAGAAAGAATAAAATCATTTCACATTGAATCCAATGACACTGTCATTAATCTTAGAAATTCTCCCTAAAGCTACTGAAAATAAAGAACTCATGGCCTTGGGTCAAATTTACTTTTTTTCTGAGAAAGTTTTCAAAGAATACCTTCTAGTGACCTTTGTCTGAGGCCAATGAATTATACTAAACTTTCCCTGATTTTGTTAGAATCTGATATCTGGTTGTCCTTTAAGAATACATGGTGGGGGCTTCCCTGGTGGCGCAGTGGTTGAGAATCTGCCTGCTAATGCAGGGAACATGGGTTCGAGCCCTGGTCTGGGAGGACCCCACATGCCACGGAGCAACTAGGCCCGTGAGCCACAACTACTGAGCCTGCACGTCTGGAGCCTGTGCTCCGCAATAAGAGAGGACGCAATAGTGAGAGGCCCGCGCACCGCGATGAAGAGTGGCCCCCGCTTGCCACAACTAGAGAAAGCCCTCGCACAGAAACGAAGACACAACACAGCAAAAATAAATAAATTAATTAATAAACTCTTACCCCCAACATCTACAAAAAAAAAAACCATTGGTTGAAAAAAATAAATGCTTTGGTACAGGCACGGCTAATTATTTAAAAAAAAAAAAAAAAAGAAAAGAAAAAGAATATATGGTGAACTCTTCACAAAGTACATCCCTGCCGGCAAGTCAAGGTCTGACTGAGGTTGATCACATTGAAACCTTTATGATAATTTGCCCCATTGTGAGTTGAACAGCCCTAGCAAAATAATTCAGTAAAGAAACCATTACATTTCATATTCTATAATTAAAATTTTATTACACAATTAAAAATATGAAATGGCTTACTTTAAAAAAAAAACCCAATTAATTTAAGAAAAGAAATCCTGAACACCAATTAAGGCATCCTTAGTTAGATTCACCTTGTCATACTGATCAGAAATTCATGGATTGTTTCAAGTAACAGGAGTTTGGTACAAGAATCCAGCCCTTTGATTCTCTGAGCAAGGGTCGATCTTGTCAAGGACAGAGCCTAGAGCAAGACTTGGCTTCGAGAAGAGCAGGAGTTGATGTAGAGCTGGACCATGGGACTTTTTTCCTCTGAGAACCGATATTAACATGACTTAGCTACTCTACGTGTATTCTCTTCAGGGTTTACTTATTATCTGGCTTATTTATTCTCAATTCTCCACTTCTTAGCTTGTGCTGTCTCAAACCTTTGGCTTCTCATAATTCCAGTGATCCTAATTCTACATCATAACTCCTGTCATTTCAGTACTTTTTAACAACTACCTCATTCTCTTGATAGTTTCTAAGGTAAACTTTCACAGAGAGGAATTCCGATAGTTTAAGCTCATCTTTTCACATCAGGCCATACCACTGTCCACTGGCCTCATATGAATTTGCTCTCCTTGGGGCACTTGACCACCGAAATCCCACCTCCTTAGTCATCATGCCACGTATAAGATACTTTTTGCTTGTGTTTTCACAACATAATTTAAATACAGTATTTTTTAAACCATTTCTCAAAGAATATAAGAGTTCCATTGTCTTTTTATTACATTAAGGTGTTATAATGGTCCTACTGAAACAATTCTTCATCTGGGTTCAGACACTGTTCATCTTATTCCATTTTTGGAGTAAGTTAAGTAATGAAGAAAATGTTCCCTGATATATAAACAATAGCAAATCTTATTATCTGAGCATTCTGAGACCTTTTGTCATCATACAGGATTCACTTTGTGCAATTCTAATTGTAAATGTGGAAATCCATAATGATAACATTATTTTTAATCCTTCTATAATCAAAAAGGAAAATCAGGTAAAAGAACTTACATTTTTTAAAGACTAAGCCTGCAGATTTATTATTTATTAACTGTCACTCGGTGCCCTGGGACACAGGTTTGCAAACTTGTTATGAAAAGGACAGGTAGTAAATATTTTAGGCTTTGTGGGCCGTATGTTCTGTGTTGCAACTACTCAGTGCTGCCATTGTAACACAAAAGAAACCATAGACAGTGTATAAATGAATTGGCATGGTTGTGTTTCAATAAAACTTTATGTGCATTGAAATATTAATTTATATAATTTTCACATGTCACAAAACATCACTCTTCTTTAGATTTTTTTTTCCCGACCGTTTGAAAAAGTAAAAACCATTCTTAACTCAAAGGCTATACAAAAACATGCTGCGGGTCCGATTTGTCATCGATGGCCAGGAAACTAAATATAGTTTTCAAAGCTCTTGAGAAAATTAAGTACACATTTGTGCTAGTATAAGGAAGCAATTTTCTTTAATTTTTTTTATTAAGTTTATTTTTAAATTAATCAACTATAACCTCATAGTAATCATGTTCTATCATTCTATCTTATTGTATAGTGGTTCTATTAATGTAGCCATTAATGTCATTTTATCTTTATTCTAGGTTATTTGAGACACTCCAGTCCTTGTTTTGGTCAATATTTGGGCTCATCAACTTATATGTGACCAATGTCAAAGCGCAGCATGAATTCACCGAGTTTGTTGGTGCCACCATGTTTGGGACATACAACATCATCTCTCTGGTTGTCCTACTTAACATGTTAATAGCTATGATGAATAATTCTTACCAACTTATTGCTGTAAGTTGAATAACTTCCCCCCTAGAATGTGTCGTTCCTAGCTATACTCCATCCTATTATCATAGGAAATACAGTCTATAATTGCTATTGATGAGACGAATCAGAATTATAATATAAATGGTTAATTTGATATTTCTAAGCACTATTACCCTACTTGGCTACATACTATTTTAGTTTTTTCATATTACAGATGATTATACTAAATCTATCCTACCAGGCAGTCATTGGCTATGGCAAACAGTAGGTAAGGTATGGATTATGAACAGGCAACTCATCTCTATGCAGTGCCCTTTGGGTTTTGCATTGTCTCTGACCATCTAATCTACAATCTTGATATAAGCAAACTCATGCTAGCTTGGCAAGATACAAGAGCTAGCCCAGAGAGGAGTCAGAGTGAAAAAGCACAGGATTTTCAGTTTCTTAAAGCCCAGAAAAAAGTCAGAGAGGAGTAACCCTGAATGCTGTAGCAGAATATACAGTACCATATGTGTTTATTTGAAACTCTAGAATCCAAACAACTTAGCTTATTTATTCATTCATTCAATAAATTCTTATTAAGTGCTTACTCTGTTGCCAGGTACTGTCCTAAGAACTAGAAATATGGAAATGAACAAGAACGGCGAAGTCCTTTATCCCCTTCATCTTGCTTACTAGTGATCTGTGTCTATGGTCATTAGCAATAGTGACAAAGCAAACCCATACTGGAATGAAATATATTTCTTAAGTCTTTCATATGTATACTTTAGACAAGTAGCTTTTTATAAGAATAATTATAGGCTGCCCATTTACTCCGTAAATAACTGCAATTATATTGCATCTTTGGATCTATTGCTAATCCTCTGGGGTGTTATTATTGTTATTTTGAGAAGCGGCACTCCTAATTTTAATTATACTGTCTTTATGGAAGCAAGACACCTGTCACAGATGAAAAGCTGCATAAAACATAAAAAGAAATGATTTTTATTTACTGATTCCAAGACTAGAGTATTCCCACTAAATATACTTAGGTCCTAGGAGTTGCGGGTGAATATCTGAATTTGTGGAACTTCACTTAAGCATCTCACAAATCTTAAACTTTTTAGATAGTCCATAAATATATATGTATATTTGTTTCAGAAGTTCTGTGCTCCTCTAGTCAACACATTTGCTAAATGTGGATTCTATTTTCCAGACACCCTTCCAAAAATATTAGAAAGCCTCTAATTATCAAGCTATATACAGAGAAACTGTATATACAATTTGGATCCTATAAAACATTAAATGTATCAGTTTCATCAAGAAGAGAACGTTAATCAGGAACCATGTAATATTTTCTTTTTGCTCCTGTGTGGGGTGTGTCTTTCTAGGTGACTTGTAGAAATGAGAACGATCTTCAAATTTCTATTCTTGTTTAGCCCAAACTCTAAAGCTACTTGAGAGGACAGCAGGCACTGAGAACCTGAGACAGGTGTACCCCCAACATCCTGCGTGTGATGCCTCCTTGGAGCATGAACATGCCAAGTATTTGATTTTCACCTGTGCCACAATAGCAGAATTTACCCTGAGGTCTTTCTCTTTTTGTCCTGCTACCCTTAATTCAGAGCTCTAGGATAAAGCATGAAAGAAGAAGAAAATGTAACAGTTGAAAGGCAAACGCGATCATGCAGACCATGTTCAAAGCCTTCTTCTCACTCACTCTTTTGTTCATAGATCAAATATTTATTGTGCACCTAGTATATGCCAGACATACGCTTGATTTTAGGGATACCCAGAATAACGAAGTCCCTGCCCTCGAGAAAAAAGTAATATAGAATGGACAAAAAAAATTCAATAAATAATTTCAATATTGAGAAAAGGAATTGGAGAATGTGATAAAAGCACAGAAAAGAGGACAGTAACATGGGCTGGGGAGAGGAGACAGCTGAGATAGATGAGAGTCGGGCTGGCTCTTAGGAGAGGAAATACCTAAGCTAAGCTTTAAACATTAACTAAGAGTTAGAAGATGGGTAGCAGAGGTGATTATAGTTATCACCAGCCTGGCACTTTTTTTTCTTTCTTTTTTTCCTTTTTTTTGGCGGTATGCGGGCCTCTCACTGTTGTGGCCTCTCCCGTTGCGGAGCACAGGTTCCGGACGTGCAGGCTCAGCGGCCATGGCTCACGGGCCCAGCCGCTCCGCGGCATGTGGGATCTTCCTGGACCGGGGCACGAACCCGTGTCCCCTGCATTGGCAGGCGGACTCTCAACCACTGGGGCACCACCAGGGAAGCCCCAGCCTGGAACTTTTCACCTTCAATTTTTTAACCACTGTAGACGTTGTTATAGACCCTTTCAGAATCCCAAAGGAAGAGTCTGCTTTGTGACAGCAGTAAGAGAGCATACTGAGGTCAGGATAATCCTCAACTTGTGACTCCCTGAGAATGAGAAAGAGCAGAAGCTACTCACAGGCCAACACTTCACCTGCGGGGCTGCCTTTTTATTACCTGAAGCCAATTCTACTCAGTCCCATTCTCCATGGCGGCAGCAAACATCTGCTTTTCTTCATTAATGCAGAAACTATAAGCTTGTTTAGGAAGAAAGATAGGGAAGGAAGTAGAAATGGGAGAGGAGAGACAAGGGGAAGCTGTAGCTTCTGTACGTCCATCTATCGATCGTTTGCTAAGCAAAAATGAAGACCATGCATTTTCTAGATACAGTGACTTCTGTTGAAAGCACGAGCTGTCCAGCGTCTAGACTAAAATCCATATTATTCAGAGTAGAATGTATAAACAACATATGCATTCATCAGCACACAGCAATTTAGGAAGATTAGAATGAAGTATACTCTGATTTCTCCTACTCTAAAACTCGAGTTTTTTTTATAATATTAATGGGTTAAAATGAACTATTTTGAATTTGTATGTACGCCTAGTTTCTACCACCTCCTACTTCCCAGATTTTCTGCTTAAATAAGATTTGTGGCTAATTTAAGAAGAGACTGGCTGCCCCATATCTAATTGCCACAAATGTTCCTAAGTTTTTCCAGGAGATTAACAAAGCAGAATCATTAATAAATAATTAGGGGGATGCCTCAGGCTTGTGGGCAACCCCTAGCCATACTCTCACCTGGTACCATTTGGCCAAGGTTACGTCAGGGTTCAGTGCTGTGTCAGAGACCCTACTGTACGTTTGTTAGAGGAACTTCTCTCTGAGTTTATGCCTGCTGCCTAAAGGTGGACAAGGTTTATTCATATGGAAACACATCAAGTAAGACTTTTACTGGAAACGCCAGAAGTATGAGCCATGGGCACCTACCTAGGCAGGGTTTCAAGGCCTTGGGTAAGACCTAAAGCCCTGCTTGTGGCCAGAATCTAATGAAACTGAGCTAATGTAAGCCTACAGTGCAGTAAATGAAGATTCATCTTCAAGTCATAACTAATCTCTGCAGTCTCTTTAACATGGATTTATTGTAAATGTCTGTTTCCTGCAAGTGGGAAGGATGAAAAGTGACAAGAGAGCTGTGACTCTTTTCCAGGCTAAGCCACTGTCTGAATTTAGGTGACCATCTCTGGGAGTCAGTGTTGTTTTAATTAACGTTCCAAGAGCCACTCAAAGTCAGGTTACAGGCTCTCTGTGAGGTTTATCTCACCTTATTAATTAAGAAACCTGTCAGCACTTGTCATGTTTTCCTGTTCAGGACCATGCAGATATAGAATGGAAATTTGCTCGGACAAAGCTTTGGATGAGTTATTTTGAAGAAGGAGGTACCCTGCCTACTCCTTTCAATGTCATCCCAAGCCCCAAGTCTCTCTGGTACCTGATCAAATGGATATGGACACACCTGTGCAAGAAAAAGATGAGAAGAAAGCCAGAAAGTTTTGGAACAATAGGGGTAAGGACACAGCATGTTGGTATTACTGTTTGTTTGGGGTTTTTTTCAAATGTGTGCTTGAGTATGTTTGTATTCCTCATTGAATACATTTGCATTTTATTCTTTTTGTTCTACTGGGTGCATTCGGTGCACATTTATTGCACAGCTACTGTGTCTAAGAAACTGCCTGCTTAACCATGGTTAATTATGGTTTCACAAACCCATTTCCTCCACCGAGGGCAGTCACTGTTATTTTAATAGGAACCACACTGTACATAGGCCTCTCCAAACCCACCAGTCAAGGCTTGGAGAACTAGTACATTCTCTCTTAGAACCTTGATTTCTAGCTCTATTCAGAATTATAACCTCAGGTTACCTGTGGCATGACTGACTCATTGTTTCTGTCTCTGGATTGTAAGGGAAAGGATCTGTTTCAGATACCTCACAGTCTTAGTGCCTAACCTAGGCCCCCACACAGAGCGGAGAATGCTTGATAACAATTTCTCAATTCAGTGATTGAACAAATATTATAACTTGAAAATGCTGTGCCATATTCAAGTGCAGTGATTTCAGAATATGTTCAATTGTTCAACATTTTGCTTCTAACTCCCAATTATATTAAATGCCAAGAAGCTGTGTTTGTAAAAACTATTAGGACTGTTCAGAGCCATGCCCCTGTTATACGGCAAGATTATACTTCCCTGGGACATTTCTTTTATATTGGAAAGGAAGAGTGCAAGCAACTCCAACAGAAAAGGCATGGATTTAAGGCTTTGTTCCAGCCAAACCACTGACATGTCATTCTTCATTTCTTTCTCACTCAATTTCCTAATTTTCAAAGTTCTCATGTTTTAGAAATTAATATCCTAACATTCATTAGTCACTTGGGCCTTCTCAGAGAAATTGCTTTGGAAGTATTCTAATATGCCTTTATATTAGAATCAAGTAATATCAGTTATTTAATTAAAAATTAATTCATTTTTAATTTTATTTAACTTAGTTTATGACTGCTAGTTATGCCCTTAGTGATTCTTCTTTTTCGTTAATTTCATTGCCCACCAGGCATTATCAGCAGCAGATGGGGCTTTCTCTCCTGAAAGTGGCATTGATTGTCCCTGTCATCTCTGTAACAATTCTAATTCTAAAGAGAAATTGACTGGCAAGGGAGTATAGCAAACAGAGTGTGGTTAGGAGAGGCAGTTTTATTCTTTCCTAGAAACCGTCACTCCGTGAACTTGGAAATTGGATGTCTATCTGATCTTAGAAATGGAAGTCAGATTGTGGTGAAGCCTTACCTTGCAATCCTCATACTAGAGTTTATCACTGACCTTACAGCAAAATTATTGTACTCCAAGTGTCTTATTTTCCTCTTAAAAAATAAGTTCAATTTATTAAAAAAATATGTTCATAAAATAAATATAATGATTTGGGTTTAATAAGCAATTACTGTACATTTTCCACATGCCAGGAGCTGAGCTAGGAATTAGAGGTGGGAGGAGATATACAAAGGCATGGTTTCCATCCTTGAGGGTATTGTTTTTAACGTGGGGGACACAGATATGAGAACATCTTACTGTAATACATGTTACATGACATATTTAACATTACCGTATAGTTATAGGCAAGAGGCCATGAGAACGGTGTGAGAATTAATTCATGTTTTCCTTGAGATAAACAGGAAAAGATTTCAGAGATGCCGAACTCTGGCTTACTCCCTTCCATATCACAGTATACTTGTCCTTTCTCTCATCTTATTCTTAAATTCATAAGAAATTTATTTTATCAATCCTTGAAGAGATATTAATTATTAGTACTATCTTATTATGCTTTCTCTCATAGGAGTATTTCAATTGAAAAAGGGTTTCTGGGCACCCAGATAAAAGCCACACGCAAAAGAAATTTGTCTTTAATATTTTAATTTTAGGCAATAGCAGAAGGAATCTTGGGTTTTAAGATGCCATGGAACTTGTAAAAAAAATATAGGGCCCTGCTCTAATATTTTAAGAGCGCCATCTGTGCTGCCACCAAAATAATGGAGGACCACTCTAAGAATTTGACTTCCAACTCTCTCTCCCGTCCCCCAGAATCCTCCCACTGTTGACATATTTTTAGGAGTATATTACCATCATTTCTTACATGCAAAGAGGAGCTTAACATTGACTTGGGCTTTCCTATGAAAACAGTAATTCAAAGGGTAAATGGTATAACTTAAAGAGCTTTCTTTTCTATACATTCCTGGTCAGAAAAACAAGTTTCTTTTTAATGTCTCTGTCTCTAAATTTGAATATTTTGATCCAAGCTGGTTCACAGAAAGGTAATTGACAACTAACTGTGACCTCAAATCACTCCTTCTTCCCTAGCCGTATAAATTTTACTAACCTTTGCTAATGGATATTTTTATGCTTTGGGAATTTATGACAAACTAAATCAATATTGTGAGTCACCTCTGTCTTCTCCATTCTCTTCCTACTGTCAATCCTGCCTCTTCTCTGCCAAGTGGAGGCTTGGGTAAAGCACCAGCCTAATCGAACTCAGTGCTATACATTTACCTTTTACCTATTAGACTGCATTTCCAGAATGAGAAGGACATAGTGTGGTATGCATACTCTTAGTTGAGTTTTATACATTTAGGTTTTAGATGGAAATAAATAATATGTATTATTTGCAAAGAAAAATGTAAGATAGATAAAAAGTAAACTAAGAAGTTTGTAATATTAATGGAGGAGTTAAATGAGAAAATAATTCCAAAAGTGAGTGCTGTGAATTCATTTCAATTTGGTTAATCGACCTGATAGTTCATCGTGTAGACAGATGAAGACAAGGAGATAGACACACATCCATTAACTGAAAGGTGACTTTGACGTACCACTGGCAGTCACTTTGTATAAGGAAGGCACGGCTTAGAAGACCCCATGACACTTCAAAGGGACCTTAGAAATCATTTAGCTCAACTACTTACTTTAAGAAAGAGCTTGTTTGCCTTGTGCAGTGTTTTAGGTGACAGAGCTGGGGAAAAACTCAGGTCCTTTGTTTCCCCATCCCATGTGTGTTTCATTGCCCTCTCTTGTTTCCCTGAAAACTCTGATGACCTTGCAACGATACCCTCCATGTTTTGTGTCCACCTTTTGATTTTTCTCAACAGCTTTTGCAGATCCCACCACTGTTTTCCGCTGCCTCTTAGATTCCTGTATCCCAAAGCCCTTGTTTAACAGGCTGGCCTACCTTCTGCTCTCATTCCAACTTGCTTCACATTTGTGAAGAAGCAAATTAAAGCTGACCTGGAGGTAGAGTCTATACATTCTTGGAGGCATTTTCTCCAAACCTCCCCACTTGTGCTTCGCATATTGTTGTCACCAGCAGCTGCCTGAATGTTACGCCGTTGATCCCTCCCTGCAAGCCTGAAGCCAGTGCTCTCAGGGTTACTGATTGGCCACAGTCTGGGAGCCCAACATTGGTGATCTTATCTTGCGATTTATGGATAATATCTGATACAACTAGCTCTGAAAACTCATTAACTTTTTTTTTTTTTTTAAACTTTGGACGTCTTTTATGGGTGACTGGGAATTCCAGGTAAATTAAGTTTTCCTTTGGAATGCTTTATGGGAGAAAGCAGAAATGAAGCAGAAATGCTTTACTGAACAACACTTTTACTGTGGGAGCAAGCCCATGATGGAGAGATGCCTTGTTTCTGCAAAATCATGAAAATCCCACCAAAGAGGCAGCATATTGAAAGTACAATCATAAAATAAGCAACATTTTATAGCCTTCTGGTTTTTTATATTACTTGTAGAATTTAAACACATTTTATCACCAAATACCCTTCTCAGTATTAAAACAGTGGTTCTCAAACTTTAGTGTGTCTTAGAATCATCAGGAATTTCCATTTTAACAAGCACTTCCAGCCTGTAACTTTAATTAGAAATTTCTGTTAAAAAAAAGCATTGGTATCTAGCTCAGCTTTTTAAACTAAAAGCCAATGTTTGTACTTGTTGTCCAAGAGGTCTAGATAATTTAAAGTAAAAAGATGTTAATGCAATAAGATCCTGCCAGTGTTTAATTAATATGAATCATTTTTAATGCCATAGACCAGGTTTCCATATAGAATGCTGAAGTTAATGGGCAATATACTGAACCAAAAAACTACCAGGTCTTTTAACAAAATCATAAAAAAATGGTTTTAACCTCTAGTTTTATGTTTTCCACTTTCTCATTTTCTCTGGAGCACACAGTGAGGGGAACATGAAACACCATCTCTGTTAGGGCCCCTTAGCATCACTCAACCCTGGGGTCACAGATGGGATACTCATGCCTGACCAGTTGCCACAGAAATACATTCAGTTAAGTCACTGCAAGAGAATTAGTAGCAGTGAATGGATTAACATCACCTGTCATTACTAAAGGAAAAATGCTAATAGTACTTGCCTTTCAGACTTCATTTTTTATAATTATCAAAATGTGTCATCCCTTAATCTTCTTGACTTTTCATAGGCCTACCAACAAGTCTTACAGATATGACTGTGTCCATCCATGGGTACCTCTCAATCCCTACTTTATTGCTGTAAGATTTGCTGATGGGACCTTTCAATTAAATTTTCTTTCCTAAGTGGGAATCTAGAGGAATAAATTTCTTCTTGCTATTTCAAGAGTGAGATCCTGAATACTTGATTTGACAAGGCAACCTTCAGCTTTTTATATCATTTATTTTTATATGCTTAGAAAGTATGTTTATAGAGAACAATATGTATAGATTCATCTATAAATGAGCCAAACTACAATCTTTACAGAGGGATCACATCCTGAAATGGCCCCTTGCCTTTTTACTTGTTTTTTTTAAAAGAAGAGCACAGCAAGCTGCCCCCTTTCAGGGATTCACTGAGCAAAGCAGAGAATAGAAGGCATAATTCATGGGCTTAAAATCAGTGATAGACCAAAACCAGAGTGGAAATGAGAGAAAATGGCACTGACAATTGACTGCAGGGAACCAGCTACGTGGAGTGAGCCTGACATTCCACATATTGGACCCAGGAAAATGAGAGATAAAGAGTGACAAAATGTCACCATGGATTCCCCAGAGCCCTTTCTTTCATAGCTGCAAAACCCTTCCTGCTCAAAAGCAACCTGACACTTCTATTGAAATGAGAGGTTACCTCTGGGCAGCAAGGCTTCTCACTAGTTGGTCGTTTCCTTTATCATTAGTTCTGTGATCCAAATACTGCCATTGTCTTGTCCTAACAAATCAGGAGGAACATGCAAAGAGAGAGATCTGCTCATGTGGTGGGCAGGTGTGCCCTGGGCACCTGCGTTCAAAGCCACCCTGCCAAAGAACCATGCCAGACTTCCGATATAATTCGTGGAGAAAACTGCCATCTTAAAGTGCACGTCTTCCTCCAAAATATTTTTCCTAGACATCAAGTTAGGGAAGGAAGGTCCCTGATCAGTCATGTGGCTCATTTTTCTTAAACATAACAGAAAATCAACCCAAGTTATTTTAGGAAAAGCTGCCAAATGCAATTCCACAAATTTCTCAGTAATGCTGTAAACATGAACTCATCCACAGAAAATTCTTTATTCCTAACCCAGGTCTATCATGCTATAATTCTACCTCGTTCATTACTTTTTAGTAAAAACAGAGAACCCCTAGTCATTGCAGATCACTTATCAATCGAAGTTTAACATGTGAATGGCTTGAAAAAATTAAATACCTCTTACCCACTTAGGTATTTTTTAATGAACTGTCCCTCATTATATTACTTTTATAAACACACATTGGTCCATTCTGTTCTTAGTCACTTCCAGTGAGAGTTATAAGATGTAATGCTTTCCCTTATGAGAGTAAATCCTTTCGAAGTGCAACAAAGAGGTTGCAAACGTACGAGGTATTGTTGGTGGCAGCTCTATTATAAATATTTAACGATGTCACCGGTTGCCAAAAATGATCATTATGTTTATGGTAAAGAGTGCATATATTATGGATTGAATTGTGTCTCCCCCATAAAGATACTTTGAACTCAAAATCCCCAGCACCTCAGAATATGACCTTATTTGGAAACAGGGTCTTTGCAGATGTGATTTGTTAAGATGAGCTCCTATTGGAGGAGAGACCTCATAAGGACATGAACATTTGAAGACCTGGAAACACATGTAGCATGTCATGTGGTGATGGAGTAGATATTGGAATTGTGCAGGCATAAGCCAAGGAGCACCAGAGATTAACAGATACCACTAGAAGCTAGGAAGAGGAAAGGCAGGATTCTACTGTGAGTCTCGGAGGGAACATGGAACTGCCAACATCTTGATTCGAGACTTCTGCCTCCAGAAGTGTGAGATAATAAATTTCTGTTGTTTTAAGCCACCCACTTTGTGGTACTTTGCATGGTAGCCCTAGGAAACTAGTACAACATCTGCCATGCATTTTGTGGTTAATTTTTATTCAAATAAATGAGGATCCAGTCTGGAAAGGATGCTGACCCACAAACTAAGATGTGTTGGGAGAAAGAGGCAAAGTCATAGGATGCAGAACAGATGTTCTTATATGTCTCTTAGTGTCTACTTTATCAAAAAAGCAAGGAGTAAAGAGTAAATTCTAGCCTGGGATTCTAGAACTGGCACTGCCTTTAGAACATTGTAGTATTTTCGTTACTCACTCAGCTGTGTGGACCTTGGTTTCCTTGCTTATAAATGAGGCAATGAGGGACCAGCTCTTCGGTTCTAATAAGTAACATGTCCTTAATGCCCACACGTCAGTCGTCATGTATTGAAATTTGAAACCCGATCTTGTGTTCCTTGACCTTTGGTAGATTCTGAGAATTTAGATAATTAAATTAATTTTAGTATTAGCCTAAGAAAGCTAATTTAAAATGAAAGGAATATTTTATGCATTCCTAATAGATATATTCACAATTTATCGAAGATTTTATTGTTCATGATGGTTTCCCTTTAGCAATGCCAAGAAATGTGGATTTGTGATTGTATCCACTCTTGTACCTATGCATATAATCCTCAAATCTTTCTCTTTAGTCCTAACTTTCCCCCAAAATATAAAATAGACAGTGGCATCTCCACCTTAATGTCCTTTGTCAGCATGTCCCAAATTGAATTCTTTATTATTTTTCTAATAGCACCAACACCTCAGCAGCCAGGCTAGAAGTCTTAGTCATGCTCCCACCCCAGCAGCAGGCCTCCAGCTCTGTTTCCCCTCAACTTTCCCTGTCCCCTTGGGACTCTTACTGTCCCCTCCTTTCCATTCAGAACCCATAGAATGTACAACACAAAGAGTGAACATAATGTAACTATGGACTTTGGGTGATAGTGATGTGTCATTGTAGGTTCATCAGTTGTAACAAATGCACCACTCTGGTTGGGGATGTCGATAGTGAGGGAAGCTAAGAGTGCGTGGCGACAGGGGTCTAAGGGAAATTTCTGTACCATCCCCTACAATTCGCTGTGAATCTTGCATTGCTCTAAAAAATAATAAAGTCTTAATAAAGCAAAAATAACTGCCTACAGAATTTGTGTTATATCTACCCATATTTGCCAGGACCATCCCTTCACCCTATCATTTAAATATGAATTTCTTATTTACAAATCTCTATTGCCTAGGCTAAAGCGTCCAACTCTCTAGCTAAAGAAAATGTTCTTCTCAAGCATGAAATGCCATGCAAATCACTCAAAGGTAATTACCCCTAAGTACATTCTTTTACTTTTCCAGAGGCAATCCCAATATGTGTTAAACTATCCACAGGTTTTGTGATTCAAGAATATTTTTTTAAAACATATTTTTTAGGTATGTTAAATCATAATATTAATCACAAAGGGAAAATAATGGAGAAAGGATAGGAACTAACATTAGTTAGTAATAGAAGCCCTAAATCTCTTATCTCATTTAATCTTCAAAATCATTCAGTGAGTTTATCTTTACCTTGCAAAATAAAAAATGTGGAAGGGAGAGGGTCTCAGAGATAAATTCCTCATTCAGGCTTAGTCACCTTCAATCCCAGGTGTTCTTAATATCACACCACATTACCTCCCTGAAAGTAAGAAAATAGCCACAGTTAGCCCTGATAGTAATGGTCAATAAGCATTGGTGAATTCATTGCATTCATTTTTGCTTTCAGTACTCAGAAGATGGTTAACTGCATCCATTCTTATTTTCTTCCTAGGATAGCGAAGTTCGGTTGGCTGATATAATCTCGCAATACTAAAACCTGTTTCGTAGTATGACCATCTAGTTGTGGAAACAAATTGGTTATCAAAAACAATTAACTATATTAACTTAGCCTTAAACCTGGGCTATGGGTATTGAATAAATTTTTACTGTTATCATAGTAAACTTTTTCTATGTTCTTTCCTTCTGCCAGACTATTTTGCTTAAAAAAATTCTTTTCCTAGAAAAATAAACCAGGAATTAGTTTTTAAAGTGTGATCTTTGATCTTTTTATATTTGCATTATAATTTTAAAGTTCATGTATGAGTAAGGTTCTACTGAAGGGAAGACAGTTTGTGCTCATTTTAATGCTAAAATGCATCATGATAATTTTCACTTATTACTCATAATTTTCTGATTTTGTCATCCCTAGTTTTAGTTTTGCATTAAGGAAATTTAAAGTTAACTCATGATTTCAAACTGCTCTCTGCTGACTAGTTTTTATTGGCTTTTTACAGATTAAACTAGCAAAATGCTATAGAACCCCAAGATAATAAAAATTGAGTCGACTAAATTCTATATTAAATTCAGAGTTTCTATTTACTTAAACAATGGAATACGATCTCCCGTACAATACTTACGCTGAGAGTGCTAAAGAAGATAGCATACAGATTGCTTTTGTATTTGTGTTCACTTAAAAATAGTGAAGGAGACCTGGAAGGCTTGTTTCCTTCCAGAAGTGCTTTTGTCTCAGGTTTCAGCTGATCTGTGTCTCAACAGGAGTCACATACCTCCATCTTGTGGCCCAGTCATAAAATTCCCATGCTCTATTTCTTTCAAGATGTTCTAGTTTTGTATGAAGTTTCAAATTTCCCAGTCTTTTAATTAATACCATAATCATTTGAAAATTTGTTTCTTAAGATTCATGTAATATTGGATGGTATTCCAATCATTAGTGGCCTTTAGAAAGTTAAGCACGGTCTCATGTGTTTCTAAAAGTCACTAATAGTCACGAAACACAAATCCGTTCTCATGGCCAGTGAAAAGTCCAATTTCCCCTATCGCCCTAAAGAGAAAAAAAGAGTTTCTTTTGAATTGTTTGATTTTTTTGTCTAATATCATTTCACAGTGATGTATGCACAGCCCTTTCCAAAATTCCATTTTAACAGCCTATGATTATTTAGTAAAGAACAAGATCAAAAGACTTAATTAAACCCAAGATACGTTATCTCTTCTGCTTTCTCACAATTTACCAAATTCATTCCCTTGTAACAGAAGTATTTTTATTTTACATTTTACCTTGGCTAGTTTTCTTCCTTAAGAATCAATACTGATATTTATTCGACATGCATAAAATTGGGATTATGACAGCTTTTTTTCTAGTATCTTTAGAATACTAGTGAAATCTGCAAATACATAATTTGTCATTTATTATTTAACTCAATTTATAATGGACATTTTTTAGTCCTTAAACATCTTTCTCCATTTTACACTCCATAACCATTGCTCTGTGCTAACACCAGCTCTGCTCCCAAACCATTCTGATCTCTTCAAAATGATAGCTCAGAGTCACATTTATTTTTTTTTTTAATCTAATGAACCCTATCTTTGATCAGAACCTTTTATTTTATTTTGTTAAATTCAACCATCTAATTAAAACAGCAATCTCCTCTTAATGTACATCTGCTTGAAATTAAGTGTTGGGGAGTTCACTGTCTAACAGTGTTTCTGATTACGTGTTTTATATCATGGTTAACTTCTTAATGTTGCTACTGATGAAGATCTTCATATTGTTATAATGCTAGATTTTTACCCATCAAATCTTTATTTTTATTTGACATTTATTTTGTATTTGATATGTCCCATCTGTGTCTCTTAGGATCATTTAAAATGATTTGGGATACATACTAAGTATGATTACTTAATTCTTCATCACTTATATTAAAAGAATAATCTTGCCATCATCATTAACTTATTCTATATATTAAATGCCATAGGAATTATAACCTTGCCCTTTGTTGTTTTGGTTCATTCATTCTTTGGATTCATATGAAGCACTCTCTCTAGCTATTTATTGTCTGTGGTCCAGTAAAATTCCCGCTTTGCAGAAATGAGGGAAATAATATTCTTGATTAAAAGAACCAGGCATTATTTTACAGAACGGTACTATATCCCTATAACCAAAAAGTAAATGTCCCTTCCCTTTTCAGAGGCGGGCTGCTGATAATTTAAGAAGACATCACCAATATCAAGTAAGTTATTCTTATATCTTGACACTTACATTAAAATAAAGCACAATCTCCTCTTTGGAACTGACTCAAGAGAAAAATCACATTTACGCACTGAATATAAATTCTCTTGTGTTCAAATGCCTCAGGAGGTTATGAGGAACCTGGTAAAGCGATACGTGGCTGCAATGATTAGAGACGCCAAAACTGAAGAAGGTCTGACTGAAGAGAACTTTAAGGTAAACCACTTTCAATCTTTGTCGCCAAAAGGCAGATTCTGCAGAGCATGGAACCAGGTGCAGCACGTTTAACACCAGAGCTGGAAACTGGGCCACGTGTTCTGAGCAAGCCTGTCTGTCTTCTGATTTTTAAATTCAAGCCCTATTGATTTATATATTTTTAAAAAAGTGGTAAAATTTCTTTTCAAAATACATTGCTTTCAAACAGACAATCTGACAGATCGAGGGGACTTATTTGGAGGCAGAGAAAATCCTAGTGCCTTGTGGCATTCTGATTGCTGATTCCAGCCACACTCTACTGAGTAAGCTTTACTTTTGGAAATGTCGGTCTGATTTCTAAACCTGAAACACTTAGTAACCAACGTTCTGAAAACAACGACAACAAAAACCTTCTTTGTGTTCGGCACGGCTTTGGTAAAAGAAAATTTAAGGTTTGAGCTTAACTGTAGCTTATAAATGTAGTTTTTCTCCCTGAGTTGTTTTTTTGTTTTTTTTTTTTTTCAATTCTATCACAGAAGAAAGGTAGAATACATGAAGTATATATTTGCTCATATCACGTGTATAAAATGCCTTTGTTAGCCTGCATGAGTTGCTAGAGATTTTGGAAGACTGACTAAAGTCAATAAGATCTCATAGGCAAAAACAAACAAATAAAAAACCCTACAGGAGACCTTTGACAAAGAAAAACAGCAGGCTTAACAGAGAATAAATATAAGCAGCCAGTTAGGTAAGAAGAGAGATAAATTGCAAAACTTAAAGCACAGATTGAAAGTTGGCTAGGATCCAAAACGTTCTTTGCTGCCACACCTCTCAATTTTGGAGTTCAACGATTCCTGATGCTTTGGGAGATGGACTGGTGGCAGGAGGCCACCACAAGGCAACCAGCAGGTTAGGACTGAGAATTCAGCTGCCCCAAAAGATAAAGGGATGAATCTAGGAAGTGCTGTGTGTTCTGAATCAATTCCCAGGATTTAGTGGCTGATTTTTTATGCCCAGAGGTTGGGATAAAATCAACTCCAAGGTAATAAACAATTGAAATTAACTGCCAGCTCTTGGAAGGGTAGACTCCACTTTAATTATTTTGTTTTAGATATGCCCTTGGACAACAAAATGTCCCTGAGAGAATGTAAGATGGCTTGAAAGCAGATGAATATTTTGCAGAGAAAGAATTTGAAACTGTAGTTCCAAAGAAACCCAGCATACTCCACCAGAGTGGTGGGAAAGAAAACTCTTCCTGCTTCTTTTTACTTCAACCGTAGGAAGTCTCCTATTACTACAGAACTCCAGTAGGGAAATTAGGAGATAACAAATAGATACAAGTGCCCCTGAGAGAACTGACAATTCTAAACAGAACACAGCAGAGTGGACGCCTAGCTCTCAAAAATGAATGAAGACATGTCAGATCCATATATGAAACGAGCAGATGATGATTCTTAACGTTTATTTGTTTAGGTCACAGACTAATTTCATCGTTTTCCATTTCACTTAGGAACTGAAGCAAGACATTTCTAGCTTCCGCTTTGAAGTCCTGGGGTTACTAAGAGGAAGCAAACTCTCTACGGTCCAATCTGCTCAGGGCACGAAGGATTCTTCTAACTCCGCAGACTCGGATGAGAAGAGTGATAACGAAGGTAGTAGCAAGGACAAGAAAAAGAACTTTAGCCTCTTCGACTTAACCACCCTGATTCACCCACGATCAGCAGCGATCGCCTCCGAAAGACACACCATCAGCAACGGCTCCGCCCTGGTGGTGCAGGAGCCACCGAGGGAGAAGCAGAGAAAAGTGAGTTTTGTGACCGATATAAAAAACTTCGGGTTATTTCATAGACGATCAAAACAACACGCTGCCGAGCAAAATGCAAACCAAATCTTCTCCGTTTCGGAAGAGGTGACTCGTCAACAAGCTGAAGCACCACTAGAGACAAACATCCAACTGGAATCTCGAGGGTTAGCTTCCCGGGGTGACTTGAACATCCCAGGTCTCAGCGAACAGTGTATATTAGTAGATCATCGAGAAAGAAATACGGATTCCCTGGGTTTACAGGTTGGCAAGAGAGTGTGCTCATTCAAGTCGGAGAAGGTGGTGGTGGAGGACACGGTTCCAATCATACCAAAGGAGAAACACGCAAAGAAAGAGGACTGCGGCGTAGACTATGATGCAAACCTCACAGACATGGTCACCCCCGAAGATTACGTGACCACAAGATTGTGATACTTGACAGAGGAAGCATTTCTCATCCATAACACACATTTTCCATAATGCACTGGGTGGGGGATGTTTAAAGGTGAATGAGCCAATGCTAACGTACACTTTATAGCATTTATCAACTGGGGCGTATTGACATGTCATGTTTAAATAAGGCAAAGGCTATCAAACACCCTTGTTTTGTAGCCCGCTTTTGCTTTCACAATTTGTTTTACAATTTGTTGTTGTTGCTGTTAATAAATAAATGCACCTTGTATTCTTGTTAGTAAATAAATGCACCTTGTATTCTTGTACTGTTGCAATAACCTACAGGAAATTTTTAGCTCTTTTTCAATTCAAACAAATGTGACTCAATATATGTGCTAGTTGACTCCTAGAATAGATATTTTTATATGCAAAAAACAATGTAGCTGAAATATTAGAGCTTTTCGCAATTTTTTAGGGTCTCTAGAGATGGTTACTCAGCAAGGACTTTTCACTCAGCCCTACAATTTGGCTTTAAAACACAAATATTATCCAATTTTTTTTTAAGAACGTGTAAAACATTATCATACACAGTTTAAGCAAACAAGACTCCTTCTCATAGAGTCAAGCTCAGACTTTTAAAATGAAAGTCAGGTATAATTTCTAGAGTTTTAGGTTGCCCAGTTTTTCCTTTCAGTAAGTAAAGGAAATGTTCATCTTAATAAATATTGATGGCTGATGATTTTTTTAAATTAATTTATTCATTTTTATTTTTTTTGGCTGTGTTGGGTCTTCGTTTCTGTGCGAGGGCTTTCTCTACTTGCGGCAAGCGGGGGCCACTCTTCATCGCGGTGCGCGGGCCTCTCACTATCGCGGCCTCTCTTGTTGCGCAGCACAGGCTCCAGACGCGCGGGCTCAGTAGTTGTGGCTCACCGGCCCAGTTGCTCCGCAGCATGTGGGATCTTCCCAGACCAGGGCTCGAACCCGTGTCCCCTGCACTGGCAGGCAGATTCTCAACCACTGCGCCACCAGGGAAGCCCACTGATGATTTTTAATGGCATTTTGTCAGAAAATAATTTTTATTTTAATGTTTTTTTATGACCTTTTTCAGATTCACCTGCCAATCAGTATAAATACGAGGCTTTGTGAATAAGCGAATTTCAAAAATGTGACAAAAGTTCTAGAAAAGAATAACAATAAATTGGAACAATTTAAGCACCTTAAACAAAGTGAGATGACTGCATGTTCATAACATCCAGATGAAAATGAATTCATTCTAATAATCTAAATCTAAGCAAAGTTAAATCCTATTTTCAATCAGTGCAACATTTTTGTAATTCAAAAGAAGTACAAAAACCTAGTAGTTTCTTCTTCTTTACCCCAGTGACTGGTATTTCTTTAGAATTAAAATCACCCAAAAATCATTATTAATTTTAACAGTAGGTATACATATAGAGTTTTCCCCATGGGGACAAATCTTCATTGCTTGTTTCTTCTGTTGTTTATAATGTAATTTACCTTATATTATACTCACTCACGGGAAAGGAAGTGTTTTCACCTAATATCTAAAAAGGTGCTGGCAACTTCTTAAAATTTAAATTCTATAACTTGTGTCTATTTAAGCCACCATGGAAATAGAAGTTTTCTCACCACATGCAATAGCATTTATTTCAAATCAACAGAAACATGCTGGGTTTGTTTCGTCAAAAATCACCTCCATGGACTAGACAAATCATACATGATTTAGCACTGACCAAAAACTGCGTAGTATTACAAAACCCAGTTTCTGATTACCGTACATCAAAAAATAAGGACTAACAGCAATAGCAATGCCAGCCACTGTCTTGTGTGCTATGCGTGTACTAACACACATGTACTGCTCATGACAACCCTCTGAAGTAGCTACTATTCTTATCCCCACTTTTTTGGATGAGGAAATCGAGGCAAGCACTAACTAAGCTGAGGTACACAGCTAGTGATGAAGCTATGATGAGTCCTTCAAGGCCACGTCCTTGACTGCTTTATTGTACTGCCTCTCAGAATGCAGACCAAGCAAAACAATGTGTACACATAGACGTTACTGTTGCCACTTCTGAAATGCTACAGTTTGAGAGAATGAGTTTGGTAAACTCCATAAATTTGTGTCCCTTCTTGTAAAGCAAAAGGAATATGCAAAATTAAAGAGGTAATGTGTTTGACTCTTTAGACAATTACGTTAAAGAAGTTAGTAGATTTTTTTTTAATGGATTTGATATGGGATATCAGAATTCAACTTGAAATATTAGATTTTAGTTTTCAGGAAAGCCAGAGGCACTGACATGGTGCTCATTCCTAAATCTGGATTTTGTCCTAGGGATTTAGGAATGGGCCAGGGAGGTTTAGAGAAACACAATAACCTTAATGAATGTTCTGACTGCTTCAGGAACACCTTTATCTCAAATATGTTAGGACTCAGAATAAGCCCTGGGAGACAGTGAAATACTCGAGGTGTTCTAAGTCAGACATATAGTAGTAGGGGAATTGTAGTCATACTTTTAATACGTGCGGTATTTTCCAATGATTCCTTTTTTGCTGCCTCTGTTGTGTGTGTATGTTTTTCCCCCAACGGTAAACATCATATATATCACCATGATACATGCTTTACTAGAAATTTAATTCCAAATTTCCTCTGTTCCTTCCAATAACACCACCAACAATAAAAGCAACCAAAAATTTTTTCCCAGTAGCTTATTTATATCAGGTTAGGGTGATGATGTTTTACAGGTAAACATGGTGATAGTAGAAGGATTTCTTCGGAGCAGGTTAACACCCTGCTTTTCAGTGTTCCAGAAATGATGGTTTCTAACAATCCTCGGATGTCACTGACAGAGGTATTTATGAGTTTAAACAAAATATCGGATATTGCTTGTACTGGATATCCTAGAATTGGATATTATTCTAAGTATGTAGTGATATTAGGTAGCGTTAATGAAGGGGAACAGCAGGGAAAGAATAAGAAAACATAAAACAAGAGCAGAATTGCAAAGTAAAGGGATGATGTGTTTTTAAGTTTTTTAAGTGAGTAATTTGAGGCTGCTTCTGATTTCTATTCATATTTCTATCAACAGAAATTCCTAAACACCAGAGAGAGATTTGACATCATGCTTCGATTTGTGTAAATAATGTATCTTGTGTTCATGCCCTTTTGACCTTCTTGTTGCTCACCTTTATTTATTTACTTATTTATTGCCAGGGTTGGGTGGAAAAGAATCTAGAAAATTCCGTATAACTTTAGTAGAATTAGGTTCAGTTCAGAGCACTTTACTTAACCATAGATATGTTTTGGAAAACCCATTTACAAGAAAGAATGCTATAAAGATGCACTCCACTGTTTGTGATGAATGTATTCCTGAAAATATCTGTGTAAATAAGTCTATATTAACTTCAGTAGGGAACTAGCTCTGTAAAAAAAGAAATAATGGTGGTGAATTATTTTGTAAAATGATGAATTATTTTTCAAAGTGATAATCCTCCTCAAAATGTAACTGTTTCATAAGTTGGTTATTTGTATATCAAAATTTCTTAAATTAGATATTTTATTTACGGGCTGGCAATTAAAATACTGTGAAAGCATATTCACTTTCTTGCCTTGACCTGGATAGCAACTTGACATACTTCAGTCATCAAGAACACAAACCCAAACGATGAAATTTCTTGGGTAACTGTTGGAGCATAAAGAAAAATGTGATGAAGAGTTAAGGATAGTAAACTTATAATATTATTCTCAAAGAAGCAATTTTTCAGCCAATGCGGAAGGAATATAGATAACCAGTGGCATAAAAATGCACTCTTCTACTGTTCAATAACCCTTCATAATTCTGTGATTTGATTGAGTGAATGATTGTCCAGTCCCATGACTGTCTGTTGAAGACCAGACATCAAGCACTGAAATCCGTTCATTCTCATTTATTTTGTGCATTGTGTTTGCTGCAGAATTTCTACAGTTTAGACATCTGTCAGTTTCAACGGTTTAGGTAGTAACCCAAAAAATCAGCCTAGCAAAAACCATCCATGTGTCTCTGTAAGTATGACACATGGATGGTTTTACAATGACTCAAATTTTTTAAAAGCCAAGTTTATGACTATATCTCCTCATTTTGAAAATTAGTTCTTCAGTTTAGCCTTATTTTATTTTTTTCTTGTTCTATAGTCTCCAAAATTCAGATTGTCCAGTAACTGTAGAATTTAGAAATTTAAAATAGGTGGTAGTCTCCATAAATTCAACTTCAAAAATTTTATTCTAATTATTTCACAATATATTACAAGGCATTTTGTTTATATAGTGTTATCACGTGACTTTTTTTAAAATTTGAAAACCGTATTAAATATTAGTTCTCCATATATAACTGGAGAAACTAAGGCTCAGGGCATTTATGGCAATTTTCAAATTTACCCAGCTACTCAGTGGTTGAGTGGGAGCTTAAAGAAGAAACTCTTCATCTAGATATTCTGATAAGATACCAGGTCATAAAAGTCTTGGCTAATGAATTTTTATTTTTGTGGAATTATTTCTTCTTTCCCTTCTCCTTCAGTAGAAAATATTTATAGTCGTTCAAATTTTCAACGGCTAAAATTTTGAGTTAATACCATATTACCATTTTTCCCCTACAAAATTGTGTTCACAGATTTTTTTTTAAAAGCTGGTTTCTTACTGTTTTCTAAAAATACACTGCTCAGTACTTTCACTTCAAGCTGTAGATTTTGTGACAATTCTATGTGCACACTGGTAATAATAAAATGTATCGACTAATATTAAACCTTCTTAACTGAAACATGATAGAGCTGGAAAATATGAAGCAGAACCAAGATTGAGACCATGGGACGAGGGCTAGATATGGCCATGCTGTCACTGAGCTGACAAACAGTGTTGCTGTCACTTCATTGCCAGAGAAATTCACCAGTAGCAAAACCATCAGTTTCCATTACAGCTGCCCTGTCCAACATCATAGCTACTATCTGCATATGGTTACTAAGCACTTGAAATGTGGTTGTAAGTGTAAAGCACACACCAGATTTCAAAGACTTAGTATGAAAACAATGTAAAATATTAATATTTATATTGGTTACACGTTGAAATGAGAATATTTTGGATGCATTGGGTTAAAATATACTAATGAAATTCGTTCCACATTTCTTTTAAGTTTCTAACGGAGCTAACACAAGATTTAAAAATACCTTTGTGGGGGCCTCCCTGGTGGCGCAGTGGTTGAGAGTCCGCCTGCCGATGCAGGGGACGCGGGGTCGGGCCCCGGTCCGGGAGGACCCCACATGCGGCGGAGCAGCTGGGCCCGTGGGCCATGGCTGCTGAGCCTGCGCGTCCGGAGCCTGTGCTCCACAATGGGAG
>NW_006771814.1:954319-968363 GCF_000442215.2 Lipotes vexillifer
CGCGTCCGGAGCCTGTGCTCCACAACGGGAGAGGCCACAACAGTGAGAGGCCCGTGCCCCAACTAACAAAAAAAAAAAAAAAAAAAAAAAAATACCTTTGTGGCTTGCATTTGTAATTTGCAGTACATTTCTCTTGGACAGTGGTGCTATTTGTTTCACTCAATTCATGTATTTCCTTCATTTGAATTTCATGGGTAAAGCTTATATATTCAACTGCTCAGAAAACGTTGATGTGGCTGAACTAAAATTTGTCGTCTCTCATTGATTCTCAATTTCCTTATGGAATCACCGCTAATACTTTTCTGTTTTTCATATGTGTTTCCTTGCCTTTGCAAATATATTAATATATGAATACATATACGTTATGGTTTTTTGTTGTTTTTATCAAGAATGGGATTATACGATACGTATAACTTAGCGACTTGTTTGTTTTTCATCAAGCAGGGTATCATGGAAGCGTTTTGTAGAGCCATTTAATACAGCAGAGACATTTTAATTCATTCAAAGAAAGTCCTTCACTAGCTATTTTACCTTTCAAAACACATTCATAGGCTATTCTAAAAGCTCTTTGGAAGAGCTACTTATTGGGTCAAATGCGAGATTTTGAGGAGTACTTGAGAAATGACGACGATGAGGTGTTTTGAAAGGCAAATATGCTCACTTTTCTCTCTGTTCAGTCTTGCAGAGCTCTCTATTTCCCTTGTGCTTAAGTGCAGATTCCACAGCAGGACTGCATAAAGTGGCCCCACTTGATGGTACCAGCATCATTTTTCAGCATCATTCTTTCGTACACGTTAAGCTTCAGCCATGCTGGACTTCTTTTCGCTATTTAAGACAATATTTCTCTTTCCACAACATCTGCAAATACTGTTCTTCCAGGCTTGGATCATAATTGGACTAAAAATTTATAACTTCTTTAATATAGGATTTTAATTAATTCTAATCTATTGTTTTTATGGTTGCCTTTAGGTCTAATTGTTTTACCAAATGTCTTTTTCCTTAAAGATTTTCTTTTCCTGAGCCTGAAGATAATGATCTAGGCTTCCCCACTCTGGGAGTAAGAGTTTATCTGCATTGACTTCCTTTCAGACCGTCAGCTACTTAAGAGAGGTTTAATTTACTCTCAGGAAATAACTCACCACCTTGCTTCAGCATTCACAATGCAAAATGCCCTGTGGCCTGGAAGAAGGCAGGAAGCTGGCATGTTTTCATAGCTGCTGTGGAGCGACCACAAACTGGGTAGTTCACTCATTCAGATTTCATCTGCTGATATTTGAAATTTCTGGATGAAAATGTCCCATCAATCTCTAAAATACTGAACAATGCTAAGTCATCTTTCTAAAGTTCTAAGTACCAAATAAATAGGGAAGTGGAAATGTGGGGAAAAATAGACACCATAAAATATTCAGTGAATGCTTATTCCTTCTGTTTTATTTTTAATTAAACTTAAATTTTTTTTCAGGTCTTTATAGATTCATATGAAGTTGTAAGAAATAATACAGAGAAATTTCACGTACGATTTACCCATTTTCCCCTCAACAGAAACATCTTTCAAATCTATAGTACAGTATTGCTTAATATTGATGTAGGTATAATCTACCAATCTTATTCATATTTCTTCAGTTTCACTTGTACCTATGTAGCTGGGCTTGTGTGTGTATTTAGTTCTGTACAATTTTATCACATGTATGGGTTTGTGTATCCACAGCCATAGTCAAGATACAGAACATTTCCATGGCTACAAGGATACCTGGTATTGCTTTTTGTTTAACCACATCCATTTCCTAACCACCCCCCCCCCCAATTCCAACCACCTGACAATCTAACTTGTTCTCCATTTTTATAATTGTGTCATTTCAAGATTGTTATACATGTGGAATCATATGGTATATGCAACCTTTGGGGATTAGTGGTTTTCACTCAACATAATTCTCTGAATATTCATCCAAGGTGTTACACTATTAGTAGTTTGTTCCTTTTTTACTGCTAAGTCTTATTCCATGGTGTGGATGTACCACAATTTGTTTAGCATTTCACCCACTGAAGGACATCTGGGCTGTTTCTAGTTTTTGTCTATTACAAATAAAGCTGCAATGAACATTCATGAACAGGCTTTGGCGTGACCAGAATGGTAATTGCTGGGTAGTATGGTAGTTGCTAGTAGTTTTTATAAGAAACAGCCATAGTATCCTAGCATGGCTGTACCATTTTACGTACTCACCAGCAACGTATGAGTGAGTCAGCTTCTCTGCATTTTTGCTAGCATTTGGTGCTGTCACCAATTTTTATTTTATGTATTCTGATAGTTGTGCAATGATATCTCATTGTGGTTTTAATTTTCATTCCTCTGATGGCTAATGTGTTGAACAAATTTTCTTGTGCTTATTTGTCATCTGTATGTCATCATAGTGAAATATATGTATACGTCTTTTGTAGATTTTCTAACTACATTATTTATGTGCTTTTTTTTTTAAGGCTGAGTTTTTTGAGAGTTCTTTTTGTATTCTAGATGCCATTCTTTTGTCAGATATGTGTTCTGCAAATATTTTCTCCCAATCTGTAACTCATCTTTTTATCTTCTTAATGGGGTTTTTTGCAGAGCAAAATTTAAAAATTTTGATTAAGTCCAAATGTTCAGCCTTATGCTTTACAGCAATTCTAAGAAGCCTTTGTCCAGGCCTAGATCATGAAGATCTTCTCCAGTTCTTTTTTTCTAAAATCTTTATAATGTTACATTTTATATTATGTTTTATATCTAACAATATTATTTTTTCTATTTTTTCCAAGTACTTTATGCAGATTTATGGAAAAAAAGTCATCTTGAGGAGTGAGATCACATACATAGAGAGGTAATGAAGAAAAGGATTGTGGACAGGTAAACATGCAGGTAGTAGTGAAACTGAGGTGACAAAAAGAAAGTTTAGTAAATCACTTTTATGATATAACAACTGACTTAGTTATTCAGAAATTATAGCCAGACTTTTCTGAAGTTTGAAAAAAAAACTCAAACTATTTCAATTCCATTGCATTTCTCCCAACTTCCTGAATCAGATGGAAAAGCAATATAGAATGAGAAAAACTGCTGTGATGAGACTGAAAACCAGAAACACAAAAGATTTTCAAATGCACCCATTCATGAAATCCAACTGCTGTTTGAAAAAGCCTGGGATTACTGAAATATGATCTAACCCTCTATTTTCTGAAGAACAATCACTAAGTTTGAAGCTAGTGTGTATGCACCATTAAAATAACCAATCATTTGTTTAAAATGCTTCCTTTTGGCTTTAACAGTGAACACCACCAACAACAAATGAATAATTTGGATATAAAAAAAGTAATGTAATTCATTAATGTAAACTTAGTAAAACTAGAATAATGAAATTAAAACTACATGAGAATATACATGACACATTAAACAAAGAAATTTAGTGCACACAAAAAAATAATGATTAGCTGATAAAGAGTGTGGCATAAAATTCCCATGTTAATTAAAATCATTTCTCAGGCTTGCATTAGAAAGAAAAATTATCACTAATAACTAAAATAAAAAATAGGGACTAGAATTTTAGCTGAATCATTATGATTTATATAATACCCCAATATTTTGATTCTCTAAGGGAAAAGTGGCAAGTAACTGAATTGCTTAAGCAATGGAAACAGTTGGAATTCTTTTCCAATAAAATTCAAAGTTGCCACTTTACAAAGCACAAATTTGGAAATTGTAACTCAATTCATAAGGTGATGTAGATCTTTAATTTTGCTTTTACTTTCTATCATTTCCTATTGCCCTCCACACAGTTAGAGATTCAGCCCTGTTGCAGACAACTGGGATAAAAAGATGAAGTATACCTTCTAGAGGAGCTCACAAAGTCAAGTCTGGAAAATCTCACTTATGTTTCACAGTGTAAGACATTAGAAACAGTACTGTTCTCCAGACAGCTGGTGCTTAGCAGTCAGGGTTTATAGACTGGATTTCTTTCTCTTCATCATCCAGCAAGCCATGTGAAAAGACACTATTTTGTTAAATGAGGTATGTATTTTAGTTTTCTTTGTGATAGAAACGTAATAAGAAATACAGAAAAGATGCAGTTTTTAATTTCATGCCTAGAAAAAATTACTTAATTGGTGATAAGCTGATCAAATAGCATCTTCGTATTTTTACCCAGCCACCAAGTAAACTGCCTTTTGCAAAAATTATTCCTTCACTCACAAACATTGATTAAGCACATGTTTTGTGACAGGCATTGCAATACATGCTGAGAATAAAAAAATAAACCAAAGAGTCGCTGAACTAAAAACACGTTAATCTTCTGGAAATAACAATTCAGTCTGATGAGCATGATGATGCCCCTGGGGAGCATCTGGGAGAGCACCCAACCCAGCATGGGAAAAGAGAACAAGACTTGTCTACGTCAGTTCCTAAAGATGAGTAATAGTTGGTTTTTATCCTGGGTGCAACTGAAAGTCATTAAAGAATTTCATGTAGGAATTTGTCATGACAAAATTCTCTTGAAGTAGAGATGGAAAGAGATGTGGAAATCATCACATTTGCACTACAGAATTAAAGAGAAGTGAGTCCTTTCAATTCTGAAAAAGAGGATTTTTTTTTTTTTTTTTTTTTAGAATTTCGCTTAATGGTTTTAATAGCCTAACCTCCAATCTGCAGGAGATAAATGGGTCATTTTTCCTCAAGCTTTCTAAAGCCAAACAAGTCAATGAAATTCTAATTAGTTTTACATTTTATCTTTCAAAAAGCTTTATATTCAATCATAATAAATTTTCAGGTTACTCAATCATCTGAAGAGTAATTATCTCTTTTAATAGTTTTATTGAGATATAATCCACGTACCATATAATTCATTCATTTAAAGTGTAAAATTCAATGGTTTTTAGTATATTCGCAGATATGTGCAAACTTCACCACAGTCAATTTTAGAAAATTTTCATCACCTCAAAAAGAAACTCTGTACCCTTTATCTATCACCGACCTATCTTCCTACCCCACTCCTCTCCAACCCTAAACTACCACTAATTTCCTTTCTGTCACTATAGATTTCCTAGTGTCACTATAGATTTCATTGAGATATATGTTAGATTTCCTAATCTGGAATTTCATATGAATTTGATCACATATTCGATGTTTTGTGACTGACTTCTTTCCGTTGGTATAATGTTTCCAAGGCTCATCCATGTTGTAAAATGCATCAGTACTTCATTATTTTGTATGGCTAAGTAACATTCCATTCTATATATATATATATACACTTTGTTTTTATCCATTTGTTTGCTGATGAGCATTGAGTTGTTTCCACCTTTTGGCTATTATAAATAATGCTGCTATAAACTTTTGTATTTAAGGTTTGTGTAGACATATGTTTTCATTTCTTTTAAGTAGGTATCTAGGAGTGGGATTCCTAGGCCATATGGTAACTTTACATGTAATTGTTTGACGAACTGCCAAGATGGTTTTCAACAATGGCTGCACCATTCATATTCCCACCAACAGTGTATGAGAATTCTGATTTCTTCACTTCCTCATCAACATTCTTTCTCTAAAGTTTTTTATTCTAGCCATCCTGGTGGGTGTGAAGTGGTATCTTATGTGGTTTTGATTTGCATTTCCCTGATAACTTATGGTGTTGAGCATCTCTTCATGTGCTTCTTGGCCATTTATATAACTTCCTTGGAGAAATATCAATTCAGATTCTTTGCCCATTCTTAATTGGGTTATTTGTCTTTTATTATTGAATCTTAAGAGTTCTTAATATATTGTACCTACAAATCCCTTATCATATGTATGACTTGCAAATATCTTCAACCTCTCTATGGGTTATATTTTCACTTTACTGATGGTATCTTGTGAAGCACAAAAAATTTTAATTTTGATGAAGTCCAATTTGTCTATTTTTCTTTTGTGGCTTATGCTTTTGGTGTCATATCTAAGAATCTAGTGAAAATGTCATGAATACTTAGCCAAATGTTTTCTTGCAAAATTTTTAAAGTTTTAGCTCTCATGTTTAGGTCACTGATCCATCTGGGGTTAATTTTTAAATATGCAGTGAGATAAGGGTCCAACTTTATTCTGGTTAGTAAGATGTTAACCAGTTACCTCTGTACCTCTGCATAGTTTGTTGAAAATACTATTCTTTCCTCATCAAAATGTCATGGTACTCTTCTCAGAAATCAGTTGACCACACATGTATGTGTGGACTTATTTCTTGACTCTCAACTCTATTTCATTGAGATATATGTTTACCCTTGTACTGTTACCACACCATTTTGACTATTGTTATGTTATAGAAGTTTTGAAATCTCTTACTTGATTCTTCTTATTTTTTAAATTGATTAATTTATTTATTCATGTAAGAACACTTAACATGATATCTACCCTATTTTTATTAACATCATTATTGGAGTATAATTGCTTTACAATGTGTGTGTTAGTTTCTGCTTTATAACAAAGTGAATCAGTTATACATATACATATGTCCCCATATCTCTTCCCTGTTGCATCTCCCTCCCTCCCACCCTCCCTTTCCCACCCCTCTAGGTGGTCACAAAGCACCGAGCTGATATCCCTGTGCCATGCGGCTGCTTCCCACTAGCTATCTATTTTACGTTTGGTAGTGTATATATGTCCATGCCACTCTCTCACTTTGTCCCAGCTTACCCTTCCCCCTCCCTGTATCCTCAAGTCCATTCTCTAGTAGGTCTGCATCTTTATTCCTGTCTTGCCCCTAGGGTCTTCATGACCTTTTTTTTCTTCTTTTTTAGATTCCATACATATGTGTTAGCATATGGTATTTGTTTTTCTCTTTCTGATTTACTTCACTCTGTATGACAGACTCTAGGCCCAGCCACCTCACTACAAATAAATCAATTTCGTTTCCTTTTATGGCTGAGTAATATTCCATTGTCTGTATGTGCCACATCTTCTTCATCCATTCATCTGTCAGTGGACACTTAGGTTGCTTCCATGACAATGTTATGAGACTAGATATCAATTACAGGAAAATAACTGTAAAAAAAATACAAACACATGGAGGCTAAACTAGACGCTACCAAATAGCCAAGAGATCACTGAAGAAATCAAAGAGGAAATCAAAAAATACGTAGAAACAAATGACAATGAAAACACAATCACCCAAAACCTATGGGATGCAGCAAAAGAAGTTCTAAGAGGGAAGTTTATAGCAACACAATCCTACCTCAAGAAACAAGGAAAATTTCAAATAAACAACCTAACCTTGCGACTAAAGCAATTAGAGAAAGAAGGAAAAAAAAGCCCAAAGTTGACAGAAGGAAAGAAATCATAAAGACCAGATCAGAAATAAGTGAAAAAGAAATGAAGGCAACGATAGCAAAGATCAATAAATCTAAAAGCTGATTATTTGAGAAGATAAAAAAAATTGATAAACCATTAGCCAGACTCACCAAGAAGGGAGAAGACTCAGATCAACAGAACAAGAAATGAAAAAGGAGAAGTAACAACTGACACTGCAGAAATACAAAGGATCATGAGAGATCACTACAAGCAACTATATGCCAATAAAATGGACAACCTGGAACAAATGGACCAATTCTAGAAAAACACAACCTTCCAAGGCTGAACCAGGAAGAAATAGAAAATATAAACAGACCAATCACAAGCACTGAAATTGAAAGGGTGATTAAAAATCTTCCAGCAAACAAAAGACCAGGGCCAGATGGCTTCACAGGCGAATTCTATCAAACATTTAGAGAAGAGCTAACACCTATCCTTCTCAAACTCTTCTGAAATATAGCAGAGGGAGGAACACTCCCAAACTCATTCTACAAGGGCATCATCACCCTGTTACCAAAACCAGACAAAGATGTCAAAGGAAAAAAAAAGAAAACTACAGGCCAATATCACTGATGAACATAGATGCAAAAATCCTCAACAAAATACTAGGAAACAGAATCCAGCAGCACATTAAAGGATCATACACCATGACAAGTGAGGTTTATCCCAGGAATGCAAGGATTCTCAATATACTCAAATCACACAATGTGATACACCATATTAACAAATTTTAGGAGAAAAACCATATGATCATCTCAATAGATGCAGAAAAAGCTTTTGACAAAATTCAACACCCATTTATGATAAAAACTCTCCAGAAAGTAGGCATAGAGGAAACTTCCCTCAACATAATAAAGGCCATATATGACAAACCCACAGCCAACATCGTTCTAAATGGTGAATAATTGAAACCATTTCCACTAAGACCAGAACAAGACAAGGCTGCCCACTCTCACCACTATTATTCAACATAGTTTTGGAAGTTTTAGCCACAGCAATCAGAGATGAAAAAGAAATAAAAGGAATCCAAATCAGAAAAGAAGAAGTGAAACTGTGACTGTTTGCAGATGACATGAGACTATACATTGAGAATCCTAAAGATGCTCCCAGAAAATTACTAGAGCTAACCAATGAATTTGGTAAAGTAGCAGGATACAAAATCAATGCACAGAAACCTCTTGCATTCCTATACACTAATGCTGAAAAATCTGAAAGAGGAATTAAGGAAACACCCTATTTACCACTGCAACAAAAAGAATAAAATACCTAGGAATAAACCTACCTAAGCAGACAAAAGACCTGTATGCAGAAAACTATAAGACACTGATGAAAGAAATTAAAGATGACACCAAGAGATGGAAAGATATACCATGTTCTTGGATTGGAAGAATCAACATTGTGAAAATGACTATACTACCCAAAGCAATCTACAGATTCAATGCAATCCCTATCAAACTACCAATGGCATTTTTCACAGAACTAGAACAAAAAAATTAACAATTTGTATGGAAACACAAAAGATCCCGAATAGCCAAAGCAATCTTGAGAAAGAGAAATGGAACTGGAGGAATCAGGCTCCCTGACTTCAGACTATACTACAAAGCTACAGTAATCAAGACAGCATGGTACTGGCACAAAAACAGAAATATAGATCAATGGAACAGGATAGAAAACCCAGAGATAAACCCACACACATATGGTCACCTTATCTTTGATAAAGGAGGCAAGAGTATACAATAGAGAAAAGACAGTCTCTTCAATAAGTGGTGCTGGGAAAACTGCACAGCTACATGTAAAACAATGAAATAGTACACTTCCTAACACCATACACAAAAATAAACTCAAAATGGATTAAAGACCTAAGTGTAAGGCCAGACACTATAAAACGCTTAGAGGAAAACACAGGCAGAACACTCTATGACATAAATCACACCAAGATCCTTTTTGACCCACCTCCAGAGAAAGGGAAATAAAAACAAAAATAAACAAATGTGACCTAATGAAACTTAAAAGCTTTTGCACAGCAAAGGAAACCATAAATAAGACGAACAGACAACCCTCAGAATGGGAGAAAATATTTGCCAGGGAAGCAACTGACAAAGAATTAATCTACAAAATATACAAGCAGCTCATGCAGCTCAATATCAGAAAAACAAACAACCCAATCCAAAAATGGACAGAAGACCTAAATAGACATATCTCCAAAGAAGAAATACAGATTACCAACGAACACATGAAAGAATGCCCAACATCACTAATCATTAGATAAATGCAAATCAAAACTACAATGAGGTGTCACTTCACGCCAGTCAGAATGGGCATCATCAAAAAAATCTACAAAGAATAAATGCTGGAGAGGGTGTGGAGAAAAGGGAACCCTCTTGCACTGTTGGTGGGAATGTAAATTGATACGGCTACTATGGAGAACAGTGTGGAGGTTCCTTAAAAAACTAAAAATAGAACTACCATATGACCCAGCAATCCCACTATTGGGCATATACCCTGAGAAAACCATATTTCAAAGAACCATGTACCACAATGTTCATTGCAGCCCTATTTACAATAGACAGGTCATGGAAGCAACCTAAGTGTCCATCGACAGATGAATGGATAAAGAAGATGTGGCAAATATATACAATGGAATATTACTCAGCCATAAAAGGAAACAAAATTGAGTTATTTGTAGTGAGGTGGATGGACCTCGAGTCTGTCATACAGAGTGAAGTAAGTCAGAAAGAGAAAAACAAACGGTGCATGCTAACAAAAATATATGGAATCTAAAAAAAAAAAGTTTCTGAAAAACCTAGGGGCAGGACAGGAATAAAGTCGCAGACGTAGAGAATGGAGTTGAGCACACAGGGAGGGGGAAGGGTAACCTGGCACGAAGTGAGAGAGTGGCATGGACATATATACATTACCAAATGTAAAATAGATAGCTAGTGGGAAGCAGCCGCATAGCACAGGGAGATCAGCTCGGTGCTTTGTGACCACCTAGAGGGGTGGGATAGGGAGGGTGGGAGGGAGATGCAAGAGGGAGGGGATATGGGCATATAGGTACATGTATAGCTTATTCCTTTGTTATACATCAGAAACTAACACAACAATGTAAAGCAATTATACTCCAATAAACATGTTAAAAAAATAAAAGAACAAAGAAAATAGGGCAGCTCCGGTGTGTTGCACGATTTCCTCAAATAATTGATTTTCCAAGTTCCTGGTGGTTTTGGGAAGAGAGTGGAAACATTACTCCCATTACTATACCTTCTGGGAAAAATCAGCCTTATCTTTGATTAATTGTGCTTCTGAGAGAAGCTTAGCCCAGGTGCACAGGCATGTAATAAGGTTTCATTAGAGATTAAGAGTGTATATGTAAAATTGAATTACTTTGCTGTACACTTGAAACTAGCACAACACTGTATTAACTAAATTATACTTCAATTAAAAACTTCTTTTAAGTAAAAAAATTTTTAAAAAGTCTAACCAGGAGTCCTAGATAATAGTAGATTTATTTATTTGTTGAGTGAAAGCATTAACTGAAATCAGCATTTTTTGGTACATTAAAAATTGTTGCTGAAAACCAGGAAATAAAAAAAAAGAGATTGGTTAAGACAGTGACACAAGCTTATTCAAAAGATGTTAATCGATCCATTGCAATTTTTATGAGGTTATTTTCTAGCTCCCAATTTTTATTATAGTCCTCAAATATCACTAGACTATCTAAACTTTTTCCTAGCCATTAAATTGTTTACTTGTTCCTTCTCTGTTTATTGTCTGCCTCTTCCTCTCTAAAATACCACTCCATAAGGCAGGGGCTTTATCCATCTGGTTCGCTCCTAATTCTAGTGCCTAGAACAGTGTTTGAGATATTAGGATATGCCATGCCTAACAAATATTTTATAATAAAGTTTGAAATGTTCCTTCACATTTCCAAGTTTACTAAGCACCCCAATTTCCTTTGTCAATAAGTCAAAGAAGTAGGAATGGTAAAATACATATAAATTCAATGTTTTTCTAACATCACAGTTTTTACAGAAATTTTAACAAAGAAACGAAGGAAAGAAAAGAAATCTATTTTCGAACACTTACTTATACCAGGAGACTTTCACACATATTTCATTTAATGTAACTCATAAAGGTTGTTAATAAATAAGTTTGGTAGGTGAAGGAAGAAGAAACTGAAAAGAATTAGCACTGCCCTCTGTCAAATGCCATGTTTGGAGAATAAGATGGATTTTAACATATGCAACTCACTTCCGAGAGAAGGAAGAAGGAAGAGAAGCAGGAGAAGGAAGGAGAGGACGAGGGAGAGAGGAGGGGAGAAAGAAGACAGAAGAAAAATTAATGCTTCTTGGCATAAACACTTTATCTCATAATTTTCACAAGAATTAGATGTGATAAATTCCATTCCCATGTTATTCAAAATTGATGATCATACAGTTTTTATGATCTTTCCATGTGATTCTTAGCTCAAAGGTAGTGGAGCTGAGATTGAACTGGGCTATTTTTAATCCCAAAGCCCATGCTCTTCCAATTCAATCAACATCTTTGACAGTAAGAGAAAAGAAAGGCAGAAGAGATTTAGTTTCATTAAGAACCCAAACTGATCTTCAGAAAGCTGGATTTGGGCTGGTTCTTATAGTCACGGTAAATGAAGGACAAGGTGCTCCTTCTTACTCACAAGTCCCCATGCTTCCATTAGCTGCAGTGACATTGTTTGCATTACATATTAATACGCTACTAGAAATAAAACTCTGAGGAAATTATGTCTAGTGTCCCTTGCGCATATACCATCACGGTAGTTGTTTTCTTTCACACCGGAGAACCTGTCAGAGCACCATTCTATAAACACAAACAAAAGGAAAGATTTTTTCCTTCGCTTTCTGCCTCCACAGAACATAGACTTGTAGAGTCATCATGTGAGTCCAGAGAAATGCCCCCAGAAGTTAGCCCCAGGAGTGATCTATGTGATAAAATAATGGAGTGTGGTGTGACGTTAAGTGCATATTTCATTAAGGATGCATACGAATTACTGCATTTTCCATTAATGAAGGCAGAGGAATTTTAACGAGCTATGCCTACTCTAACTTTTCCCATTTGTTCTGTCTTTCCTGAGCTTTCATGCTGTTTCATGGATTCATGTCATCACCAACAATAATAATTGTAGAGACTGATTATTGGGTAAGTGATTCATATAATAGCAGCAGATGAAAAATCAAAACCTACAGAAGCCAAGATTAGCTTTGTGTGCAAGAAATAAAAGAGAGAGAGAGAGAGAAATAAGTGTCTCAACATAGAGTCAAAGGAGAGTCTATTGTCATAACATGATGTCTTACAAAGTGTTATTGTATAAATTCGATCTGAGAGCAAAGTTAACAAATGCTGCTTTGTTTGCATTTTTTGAAGTGCCATATTTTTAAGACTTCTATCATGAAATTTTTGATATACAACCTTTGCCTGACTCTAAAATCAAATGATTGTTGTATTCTTGTCATACTCTGTGCAGGGTGATTTCAGCTATTGAAGAGAATTGGTTATTGGCTGGTTGGAAGAGAACAAATAGAGGCACAGATGCCCTTTGTCTATTCCTCTGCTCTCATCCTGCAACCTCTCACTTTCTCGTGCTGCTAGTTTTCAGGATAAATGATGGCTTTTTCCTTGTATAAGAAGTCTCTCTTAACCTGACTTAGGTAGGAAATAATGGCAATTGTCACAGTTGTAACTCTTCTAATACAGGTTATTACAACAGGTTATTACAATAGCGACCTATCTATTTCCAAGCTTTCACTCGCTGTCAAGAAGCAGGGGACATCTCTGAGGGAATTTTTGCAGAAGAGACACAATGTGATGTGTCCAGGTCCTAAATGCTTTGCTTGTGAGTAGGGGAGGGAAAATTGTGAACTCCAATCAAAAAGAGAGTGGTCCAAGCATGACTTCAAAGTGATTTTGACCTTGGAATGTGTATTTGAGTGTGAGTTTGTACACTGGCGCGTGCGTTTCTGTGTCATAGGCAGGGAGTAACCACAACCTGGCTCCCAGCTCAGGGGAAATGATCAAAGGTAATTCTTCCCAGTGGGGAAAACTTTGGCAATGGCAACAAACTGAGGCGATGCATAAGTTTACTGTAGTGGTCTTTAAAGAGTTTTCCATTCTCTCTGTTTATCAGTACCATGAAATTCCCTATGAGAGATATTAATACTAAATATCATAACAAAAGCAACAAAATGTGATTCAGATGCTGCAGATCTTTTAAAAACGCTCACTATAAATATATTCAAATAATATATGTAAATATGTAAAGATGATGAAACTGAGGGTTAAAAGGTTAAAAAGTTGCCAATGTCACACAGCCAGGAGAATCCATGTAATAGCTGCTTGAGTGTTACAGAAGGGCATCACCCATTCTCTACTGTTAGAAACAAACTCTCGGCTGTCTTTCTTTTATATCTTACACGCTTTGAGCTTCTCACTCCTGCTGTCTTTTGTCCATGGTAGCTGATGGGAACCCAGGGCTTAAGTCTGGGGATGCTACAAGTGAAAGGAATGTCAGATACGTACAAAGGAGCAGATGATACTTCTTCACCTGCAGCTTTCATGAAGACACTGACATTTATAAAAATTATTTGTCAAAAACACAAGGAAGGGCTTCCCCGGTGGCGCAGTGGTTGAGAGTCCGCCTGCCGATGCAGGGGACGCGGGGTCATGCCCCCGTCCGGGAAGATC